>NW_006160052.1:2354594-2358424 GCF_000334495.1 Tupaia belangeri chinensis | reverse complement strand
CTTGCTTTCTCACTTTCTCTCTCTCTCTCTCTGTCCCACTCTGGTCAAATTTTAAAAAGTAAATAAGTAAATTTAAAGAATTTTTAAAATTTACCTTTTTTTAAAGAATTCTTTTATTTAACTTTTACTGTATTTATTTAGTTATTTATTTTAATTTGACCAGAGAGGGACAGAGTGAGAGAGAGAGGGAAAGTGGGAAAGCAAGCCACCAGGTCTGGAACTCTAACCACAGTCCACCTTGTGGGAGTCCAGTGCCCTTAACCACCACACCACCTGCTGGCCCCTAAACAAAATAATTCTTAAAAAAAAAAAAAAAAGTAACATACATTATTATCTTACCATTCTGGCGATTAGATGCTTGAAGTGGACTCCCAGGGTTAAAATCAAGATGTCAAGGGCTGGCATGTGGCATGGTGGTTAAGGGATTAAACTCCCATGTGGCTGATCACAGTTCAAGTCCCAGACCCACTGGCTTAAAAACCATGTGAAGTGTGTGTGTCTGCATGCCCAAAATCCAGAGAGGAGAATGGAATTGGGATTGCAGAGTGGCCAACCCCCTGTGGGGAGGGTGACTTCTCACTTGCTCTCTTTGTCTCTTTCCAGTGAGTGCATGGGCCCTATGACAAAGATGTAAAAAACTAATAAACAAACAATAACAAAACACAAGGTGTTGGCAAAGCTGCACTCTTAGATGCTTTCCAGCCTCTATGAGATCCCCACATTCGCTGGCTCAGACGCCCTCGGTGGCCAGGCTACAAAAGGAACCGAAGTAAGTCCTTTTTATTTGGAGAGGTTTTTGCTATAGGGCACTTGTGCTCACCAGACAGACAGAGAGAGCCAGAGAGACAGAAAGCGAGAAATCACACCCTGGGGAGATGGCCATGCCGAATCCCTTCTCCTCCATTCTCCTCTCGGGATCTTGGGCACGCACGCACACGCGCCCGGCATGAGTTTAAGCCACCAGGTCTGGGACTTAAGCCGTGGTCGACTACATGGGAGTCCAGCGACATAGCCATTAACGCCAACTGCTGGTCTCAGCTCCTTCTTAAACCTAGTAACTTTTAAGCACAAGTCATGACTTTAAGATTCTGCAAGACCAGGTTTAAGACTGCGACCCAGGAAGCAGATGTACTCAAGGAAGATGAAGATTTCCGCCCCGGGACCCAGCAGGTGGCGTGAAGGTTAAGGCTCCAGGTTCCCACATGGCCGACTGTGGGTTGAGTGCTGGACGAGGTGGCTTGAAATTCAAGCTGGGGGTGTGTACGTGTGTGCCCAAAATCCCAGGAGGAGAATGGAGGAGAAAGAATTGGAGTGTGGCCACCGCCTCGGAGGTGATTTCTCACTTTCTGTGTCTCTGTCTCTCTAGCAAGTGCACGTGCCCTATAGCAAAAATCTCTTTTAAAAAAATTAATAAAATAAATTCCTGAGACTAGGTGATTTATAATTTCAAAGTAGAGGTTTATTCAGCTTATAGTTTGGGTGTCCGAGGCCCAGGGCCACCTCTCGTGGGGCTCTTCTGACCACATCCCAGCATGGTGGGGGGCAGGAGACCCTGACGTGTTTCCTGGGTCTCTTCCCTCTCCTCGTAAGCCTGTCAGTGCTCATCACAGCGCCCACCCTAACCACCTCCATCCTAATCTCTTCCCAAGGCTCCGCCCTCTGACAGCATAATTGGATCAAGTTGTCACCCTCTCAATCCCTTCATCAACACAGAACTTTTCAGGGGACACATTCTAACTGCAGCACCACACGAAGCAGCATGTTCACAGGTTCCCGGGGCTGAGCTTGGCCAGATTCCTTGCAGCATGTCCATTTTCCCCCCCGGGGCAGTGTGATTCTCCACTTTGTCTCTGGAGAGCAGATGTGCCCTAGAGCAAAAATCTCTCTAAGAAAAAGAAAAACACACCAGACATGTGTGCCCAAAATTCCAAGAGAAGAATGGAAGAGAGAAGAGATTACAACATGGTCGCCCCCTCTGGGGGGTGCCTTCTCACTACCCGCAACACGCCCCAGAGCACGTGCTCCTTACAGTAAATATAATATTTTTTAAAATTTGACTAGAGGGACCAGCAGATAGCGTAATGGCTATGTCACTGGACTGCCATGTAGTCGACTGTGGTTCGAGTCCCGGACCCAGTAGCTTAAACTCACGCCAGGTGCATGTACGTGCGTGCCCAGGATCCTGAGAGGAGAATGGAGAAGGGATTGCGGCGTGGCTATCCCCCCTGGGGAGTGATTTCTCGCTTTCTGTCTCCCTGTCTCTCTCTGTCTGGTGAGTGCACATGCCCCATAGCAAAAAACGATTTAAAAAAATAAAATTGACCAGAGAGAGGGACAGTCAGAAAGCAAGCTGCCAGGTCTGGGACCAAAAGCATGGTAGGCCATGTTGGAGTCCAGAGCCTTAACCATCATGGAACCTGCTGGCCCCCAATTCATCTGTTTTTAAAATTTGCCAGAGGGCGCATGTACTCACCAGAGAGGTAGACAGAGAGGGACAGGGAGAAATCACCCCACGGGGCACGGACACGCTGCAGTCTCGTCTCCACTTCTCTCTCCTGTCAGGATTCAGAGCAGACCCACACCCAGTGTGTTTTTCAAGCTACCTGATCTGGGACTTGAACTGTGGAGTTGGCCGTGTGGGATTTGGCTGCCTTAACCATGGCCATGGGTCCTGCCCGAGTGATCCATTTTAAGTGTGGAGTTTTTGACAAAAGTATATATCCATGCAGGCACCGCCATAATGAATAGAAGTTGTGTGTACTTACTGCTTGCTTCGTTTTGTTTCCGAGTTTTAATTCTGTGTTTTAAGACCTGTATAGACCTGTGTGCCCATCACCCCGTTCAGTCAGGACAGGGACAGCTCCCGCACTTCTCCAATCGCCTGTTCTCGCCTCTGTCATCACTGCCCCATCCCTAACCTTTGGCGACCACCAAGTGTCACCTGAGCCTACAATTCTGTTCAAGGTAAACGTTAAGCATGATTCCTTGGACAGTGATGTTTCTCTTGTTCATGGAGTGAGAGCGAGATGGACACCCTTCACAGGGTCCGGCTGCTCTGCCGTCCCCCTCCTCCAGCTCTCCCCTGCCGTGTGTGCCCGGAGTGTTTCAGGCTGATGGGGCTGGGGGTTCGAACCACTGTTACCATGCGGGATCCAGCTTGTCTCAAGCACCACGTTACCCCTTCACATGGAGCCAACCTTGGAGAGTAGCTTTCTAATTTCCTTAAAAACTCTCCCTTCACGCACTGCGTTACCCACCTCCCATGCCTCCACACAAGGAGGCCGATGGCCCACAGAGCTCCAGGAAGGGAAAGGTTACTGCAGGTCTGTCAGGCCCCTGGTCCCTGCTGCTTCTGTGCTGGGGAGTGCACCTGGCGTGAGGGCAGCAGGCACCCGGCACTCTCAGCTCTCTTTAAAAAGGAAACGTCCACAGGGCACGTGCACTGGCCAGAGAGACAGAGGGACACAGGGAAGAGGGGACAGAAAGCACTCTGATGGAGTATGACCATGACACAACCCCTTCCCCTCCAGTTCCCCACCCTGTCAGGATTTGGGGCCCACACGCACATGCACCCACCATGTTTGTTCAAGCCACCAGGGCCAAGATCAAGCTGTGGTCAGCCCTGGGGGATACTGCTTCCTTAACTACTAGGCCATGGGGCTGGCCCTCAGTGTGTTCGTTTCTTTCTTTTTTTTAAGACTTATTTTCTTGGGACCAGCAGTTCGCGTAATGGCTATGTCGCTGGACTCCCACGTAGTCGACCGCGGTTCACATCCCGGACCCGGTGGCTTAAACTCACGCCGGGCACGTGTGCATGTGTGCCCAAGATC
>NW_006160052.1:2349754-2354283 GCF_000334495.1 Tupaia belangeri chinensis | reverse complement strand
CCAGAGAGGGACAGAGTGAGAGAGAGAGAGAGAGAGAGAAAGTGAGAAAGTAAGTCACCAGATCCGGGACTCGAACCACGGTCAGCCATGTGGGACTCCAGTGCCCTTAACCCACCACACCACCTGCCGGCCCCAGCCTCAGTGTGTTCATTTCAATGTAACCTCAAAATTTAAACAGATCAGTCCTGGGGCTGGCAGGTGGTGTGGTGGTTAAGGGCACTGGACTCCCACATGGCTGACCTTGGTTAGAGTCCTTTACCTGAAGGCTTGCTTTCTCACTTTCTCTCACTCTGTCCTCTGGTCAAATTAAAATAAATAAAGTTAAATAAAATAATTATTTTTAAAATTTTTAAATAATAATTAAAAAAAAAAGATCAGTCCTACATCAGAAAAATGGTGAGGATGTGATCATTAATTTTTTTTGAGAGAGATTTCTGCTATAGGGCATGTGTACTTGATGGAGAGACAGAGACAGGGAAAGTGAGAAATCACCCCCTAAGAGAGATGGCTACATCATAATCTCTTCTCCTCTATTCTCCTCTCAGGATTTTGGGCATGCATGCATACCTGGGGTGAGTTTCAAGCCTCCGGGTCCGGGTCCGGGACTTGAACTGAGGTTGACTAGGTGGGAGTCCAGCGATGTAACCATTACACTATCTGCTAGTCCCAAATTCTTTATTTCAGAGGCAGCGTCCCCATTTAACAGATTAGAAATCAGAGGCACAGGAGGAGGAAGTGGCCAGGTGGGATTCCAAGCCTATATCATTCAGCTGGTGGCTCTGAGCATAGGTAACAAAAACACGGTCTTCGCAGCCTCCATGAATGTGGGAAGCCCCTGCATTTGCGCCTTCCCTGGGTGACTTGGAATGTGCTCTGCTCCATGGATACCCCTTCGGGCAGGCAGCCAGCGTGCCAGGTACACACGCCCTCCTTGCCCTCTTCCTGAAAGCCCCTCATTACTTTTCATTGCAGCCGAGCCTCTAGCATCTTGTATTTTTTTTTTTTTTTTCCAAATTTAGGGCATTTCTGCGCCTCCCATGGGTCGGCAGCCCTCCCTCCTCCCGCTCTCCAGAGAAGTGCTCCCAGAAAGTGGGGCTGGTCTCTGTAACAATCCCTGTAATGAGCAGTGTAATAGCCCGTCCCTGCAGATTTACAGAGCTATCTCCACACGAAAGCAACATCACAAAGGGAGGTTTTTGTTAAAGAATGTCATCGTGGCTTCATTTCCTACAGTGCTGAGAACACTACCGGGATCACTGACAGGAAGATGAAAACAACTTCCAGGCATGCTGGCAGAGACAATGGCTCCTCCGCCAGACCCATTAATGTTTAAAGTCAATGGAGCATAAAACTGCTTTCTCTTACTGTAGGCGTCATCTTACGTAGAGGAGGAAAAATTACCATTTAACTCTTCTGAAATCCATAAGCCCTCCCCTAATTTTCATTCCCCTTGAAATTCTCCAATAAGTACCATCGGAATGAAAATGAGAATCACTTTCTCCCAAGGGAGTGGCTTCCAGTCCAGCCTGTGAACTGTGAAAGCCCTCAGGGAGATGGAAGGGGACCCATCACCCAAACCTGCAGAACTAGTGGCGACACACCTTGGGACTTGCGCCTCTGGGCTGGCTTCAGGAAGGCCCATATCATCCCAGGTCATGGTAGACCTGGGGGACGTTCAAGGGAGTAATGCTTTTGGGGTAATGTTTTAATATATGAGCCGGTTCTGAGGGGGGGAAGAGTCGCTGGAAGTGAGCCGCCAGCGCCAGTAACCGGCTGGACCTGATCCCACGTCCCATATGTGTAATGCCTAACAAAGCCCGTCCCCATGATCTCATTTGATCCTGAAAACAATCCTGAGGGAGGCAGGGCACGGATTATATTTTCCATTTTACAAGTGAAGATACTTGTAAACTGATTTGCCAGGAGTTCCACACCCAGAACGTGGCCGGAAGGAGACTTGACTCTGGGGCTCCGGACAACCTGTTCAGGGTTCTTTGAACTCCACACAACTATTCCTGGCCCCAGCCAGGACTCACACTGACCAGGTTAACCAGCTGGGAACTCACCAGACAGCTTGTGTCATGCTGTCCACACACCTCTGTCCTACTGAAGACATACAGCCCTGGCTGGCAAGCCCTGGGGGGGAGGGGAGAGGGGGGGAATAACAATAATAATTTCATATCATCTCCCTGCATCAGAGACTAAAATTAATCCCAGATGGATTAAAAAAAATCAAGGCATTAGAAAAATCTGAAGAAAATAGGACTATTTAATAACCTTCTAGAGGCAAAGAGACTCTAAATTTAGCATCCAGTTAGAAGTCTCTAAGGAAGGGATATTATAGCTTTGACTATATTAAAATTTGTTACATTGGGGAGGAATACTGTACAGAGCCAACAAAAAACCTGAAGAGGGCCACCAGGTGGCATGGAGGTTAAAGCGCTGGATCTTGGGGCAGCAGGTGGCATGGTGGTTAAAGGCACTGGATTCCCACATGGGCAACCGTGGTTTGAGTCCTGGATCTGGTGGAGTGCTTTCTTGCTTTCTCTTCTCTCCCTCTCTCTGGTAAAATTTTAAAAATGCTAGTAATAACGGGACCAGCAGTTAGCGTAATGGCTATGTCGCTGGACTCCCACGTAGTCGACCGCGGTTCGAGTCCCGGACCCAGTGGCTTAAACTCACGCCGGGCGCGTGTGCGTGCGTGCCCAAGATCCCGAGAGGAGAATGGAGGAGAAGGGATTGCGGCGTGGCCATCCCCCCTGGGGGGGGATTTCCTGCTTTCTGTCTCTCTGTCTCTGTCTGTCTGGCGAGCGCACGCGCCCTATAGCAAAAACCTCTCAAAAAAAAAAAAAAGTTAGTAATAACAAACAGAATTAAATAAATAAGTAATTATTTTTTAAAAAATGAAAAAGGGCTGAATCTCACATGACCAGCTCCTCGGTTCCAGTTCCGGACCCAATGCCTTGAAAATCATGCCAGGTGAGTGTCTGCACTCCCGAAATCCAGAGAGAAGTGATTGCACTGTAGCTATCCTCCCTGGGGAGTGATTCCTCACTTTCCCTCTCCATCTCGCTCGCTCTGGAGTGCACAATCACTATTGCAAAAACTAAAAACAAACAAAACACCTGAAGAGATATTTGCAACAGATATGAAGAAAGAAGGGTTACATTCTGGTATGTAGTCGTGCAGATATATAAAAGAAAACTCCACAGGAAAATCGACTGTTCAGGGAACAGACAATTCGCAGAAAAGGATGCACAGTTGGTTAACCAACATTTAGGAAACTGCTCTACCTAAAACCAAAGCCCTGCAGACCTGAAAGGAGGTGTCAATTTCAACTACAAAATAAGCAAAACCATACTAATATAATACACACTAGTGAAGGTGAAAGATGTATGTTCACATATTAATGACAGAAGAATGGGGACCAGCAGTTGGCCTAATGGCTATGTCACTGGACTCCTAGATAGCTGACTGCGTTCGAGTCCTGGACCTGGTGGCTTAAACTCACGCCGGGCGCGTGTGCGTGCGTGTGTGCGTGCGTGACCAAGATCTTGACAGGAGAATGGAGGAGAAGGGACTGCAGCATGGCCATCCCCCCTGGGAGGGGGGGTGATTTCTCGCTTTCTATCTCTCTGTCTCTGTCTTTCCGGCAAGCAGGCACGCCCTATAGCAAAAACCTCTCAAAAAAAAAAAAAAAAAAAAAAGACAAAAGACACAAGAATGCATTTACCGAAATCTTGGAAAGTAGTTTTTATACATTTATCAAAACCGTTAAAATATCCACGTCCTTTGACCTAAAATTCCAATTCCTAGGAATATCCTCCAAGGAATGCATCCCCAATATGGAAAAAAAATTTTAGCATAAATAATTTAGCGGACACACTCTTGTCCACAATAGTGAAGTTAGGCATACAGCCCACGTTAATAAGCGTTTCATAACGTAAGGTACAGACACTTGACGCAGACTTGCGTGCTCATGCTTTCAACGTGCAAACCGTTTATAATGTAATGCAGGGTGGGAAAGCGCGTAACGTTTGCAGGCGTGGCTGTTCATAGAACACATTTTTATAGAGAGAAGGCAGGAAGGCGAGAGTAATTTCAGTCAGGGAGAACCACGTACGCGTCCTATGATTCTGCGCGATTTCTTCACCTCTCTTTCTATTGGAACCTTTTAAAAGAGGACAAAGTCAACTCTTCTTTAGCCACGCGGCGGTGCGCCCTTTTCTCACCACGTGCGGGGGAGGCTGAAGAATGGGGAGCGGGAGGGCTTCAGGCATCCCACTCCAGACGGCTCTGCGCCCAACTCGGGGTCGCCTTTTCTCCACGCCCGCAGATCCGGGCGCCCGGGCCGGGGGCCATGCCGTGCCGGAGGGAGGAGGAGGAAGAGGAAGCCGGCGAGGAAGCGGAGGGGGAGGAAGAGGTGGAGGAAGACAGCTTCCTCCTGCTGGAGCAGGCGGTGACGCTGGGCGGCTCTGGCGAGGTGGACCGGCTGGTGGCCCAGATCGGCGAGACGCTGCAGCTGGACG
>NW_006160052.1:2349135-2349406 GCF_000334495.1 Tupaia belangeri chinensis | reverse complement strand
GGGGCGCCCCTGGGCCTGGAGGCGGCCGAAACGGATCGGACTCCATCGCCCTGAAGCCCTCGGGCGCCTTGCTGTGACCTGGGCCCCCTGGAGAAGGAAGAGGAGGAGCAGACCCAGCCGCTCTGACCCCCATCAACCCAGAGCTGAAGCCGCCGTGGCCGTCCCGTGAGCGACCGCCTCCGCCGCGGGGAGGCACGCTGGAGAGACCACGCCGGGAAGGAACCGGCCCAGCGAGGCTGCCGGACGAAACCTTCGCGTGGAAAGTGCAAGG
>NW_006160052.1:2344809-2349119 GCF_000334495.1 Tupaia belangeri chinensis | reverse complement strand
GCGGGCAGATTTTCCCGGGCCCTTTGGAGCCAAGGCCCGGGCGGCAGCCGGAACTGTGGCAGCTACTAGCACCGACTTGAACCTGACAGCCCTTGGGGGCGTCTGTACTTGGATTTAGTGCTCTGGGGGGTGGGGGGGGGAGGGCAGGAGTCGCGAGGGCTTTATGACAATACTTGAAAACGAATGATATGTTTATATTTTCTCGTTATTTTCTGGTGGAGGAGCTTAGTGAAAATGGTGCTACAATTGTGCAAAGCAATTCTGGTGGGAAGGAAAATGTCAAAGGTTGGCGATGGGGGACTTGACATCAACCCCCTTCTCCCACCTGGCCGGTGGCTGGTGGCCTTGAGAAATGTGAGCATGTGAGGGGACGGGGGCAGGGAGGGAGTTTCGAAGGTAGGCAGTTGGATTTGAATACCGACTTTTCCATGACTTGACCTTGCCACCTGTAGTTCAAGGTCGCTGTTTGCTGGATGTTGGAGTGCCGGTGGGGTTTCTGGGAGAGCCCAACCGCAGGGGTCTCTTGCTCTGAGAGCCCCAACCAGGCTTTGCCACCACTTGGGAGTCTCCCGCGGAGGGGACGTGCGGGGAAGTTGGTGGCTTTTTCTGTTTTCCTTGTCCCAAAACTCCTCCCCCACAGCAAGGCCACTCCTAGCCTTGCCACCAGCTTTCTCAGAAACAGTTGTAAACAATCCCTTGGTCTCACTCCCTTCCTCGCACCAGCCTTTCTCCGGCCACTCTCTGGTGTCTGTAGGGCTGGATGGGAGGCCCTGGCGATGGCAGCCCTGTTTTGGCCTCTGGAGCCCGGCCTGGGCCCCCTGGGCCCTCACCCTCCTGCAGGCGCAGGCTCTTTGTGAGTGACTGAACCATTTCTAAAAATGTGACTGAGGAGGAACCACGTGAAACTTGAGGGCACTGTAGTAAGGTGCCCGCCCAACTTTACGGTAGCTAAAGCAGTTTTTAAACAGACCCAATGGCTTGTTCATCCTCCAGGTGCAGCTGTTGACGGTACACTTCGCAACGGAGTGTCTGAATCGCGGTGGTCCTGATTCCTAGGATTCTTAATTAAGATGTCTGCAGAATAAATCTGGTTTTTGTTTTGGAGCTTGGTTTGGCTTTGTTGTTGGACGGCGGCAGGGAGGTGGGGGAGGGAAGACAGGTGCGTAGGGGATATCCTTAGTAAGGAGAGTGCACTTGGGGTGATGGGGGCTGGGCAAAAGGGGCGCTTCTGCTTGTCACTGAGTCCTGACCGAGCCTCTGTCCCCGAGTGCTTCTGGGTGGACGCTCCCCAAGATCACAACACTAAGTCCAGGTTTTCAGAAGCTGCTGATGGGTTTCCTCCTTTTGTGGAGGAAGGACATTCGAGAGTGGGTTCATCTGGAAGAATGGGAAGCACAGGCAAAACCAGCCTGCTTTTTCCCTCTAGACTGACCCAGACTTGAACTGGAAAGAAAAACAGGGTTTTGAGGCAATTTACCTGGTCTGGGCTTGGACTGAACAGGCAGGGATTAGCAGTCACTGGAGCGGCTCTCTCCTCCCCTCGCCAGGACTTTGCCTGCATAGACCTTTGCCAAGCCCCTTCCTGCTTCCTGCCCTGGCACCAGCCCCCCCCCCCCCACACACACACACCTCTCACCTCTCCTACAGCAGGCCCACCTACCCCCGTGGGGCTCCAGGGCAAAGCTGGTGCTAGGTGAAGGGATAACTTGGCCCTCCTGCTCACCACCAACCTGCCATGGTGAACAAGTCACTGCTCTGAGCTCCCCATCCTTCATTTATGGAACAGTAATACTTAATGGGGTAGTGAGAGGGCTAAATGAGGACCTGGGGTGTCTGGGAGGCTTCTGTGCTGACATATGATAGCTGCTAACTGTTGCCATTGCCACAGGGCTTGCTTTTTAACAATGTATATATATATATAGGGGCTGGCAGGTGGCTTGGTTTAAGGGTGCTGGACTCCCACATGACTAACTCTGGTTCAACTCCTGATCCTGCTGTCTTGCTTTCTTGCTTTCCCTCTCTCTCTGTCCCTCTCAGGTCAAATTAAAATAAATGGATCAATAAAGTTAGATAAAATAATTCTTTAAAAAATACATATGTATAGTTATTTCATTTTTATTTATCATTGTTTTAACATTTGCTATAAGGCACATGTGCTTACCAGAGAAAGAGAAAGTGAGAAAGCAAGCCACCAGGTCTGGGACTTAGACTGTAGTTAAACCATATGGGAGTCCCACGCCCTAACCGCTCACCACGTTGCTTTATGTCCCATGAAGGCATTATGTTTTCCTTAATTTTTAAAAAGAATTAT
Organism: Tupaia belangeri chinensis; assembly: GCF_000334495.1. Taxonomy (NCBI): domain Eukaryota; kingdom Metazoa; phylum Chordata; class Mammalia; order Scandentia; family Tupaiidae; genus Tupaia; species Tupaia belangeri. The sequence continues at coordinate 2,346,808 of NW_006160052.1, read as the reverse complement.
TCATTTAATTTTATTTATTATCTTTTTTTGTTGTTTTTTTGGAGAGGTTTTTGCTATAGGGCGTGTGCGCTCACCAGACAGAGACAGAGACAGAAAGCGAGAAATCACCCCCCAGGAGGGGTGACCACGCCGCAATCCCTTCTCCTCCATTCTCCTCTCGGGATCTTGGACTCTCACATGCCCCTGGTGTGAGTTTAAGCCACCGGGTCCAGGACTCGAACCACGGTCGACTACATGGGGGTCCAGCGACATAGCCATTACGCTAACTGCTGATCCCTGTTATTATCTTTAAGTATACCAGAGAGAAGAAAGGGAAAGTGAGAAAGCAAACCGCCAGGTCTGGGACTCGAACCACAGCTGGTCATGTGGGAGGCCAGCACCTTTACCACTATGCTACCTGCTGACTCCATCTTTTAAAAATTATTTATTATTTTTATTTTAAATTTGCTATAGGGCATGTGCACTCACGAGAGAGAAAGAGAGAGAGAGAGAGAGAGAGAGGAAGCAAGCCACCAGAGGGGCCAGCAGATAATATGGTAGTTAAAGGCACTGGATTCCTATATGGCCAACTGTGGTTCAAATCCCAAACCTGGTGTGTTGCTTTTTCACTCCCCCTGTCTCTGATCAATTAGAAAATAATTAATAAAATTAAGTAAAATAATTTTTTTGAGGTGTTTTTGCTATAGGGCACGTGCGCTCTCCAGAAAGAGTCAGAGACAGAAAGCACCCCCAGAATGATTTCTCACTTTCTGCCTTTCTGTCTCTGGTGAGTGCACACGCCCTGTAGTAGAAAATCTCTCTAAAAATCTTTTTTGGAACCAGCTAGTGGTGTGGTGGTTAAGGTGCTGGATACCCACATGGCTGACTGCAGTTCAAGTCCCTGTTCTAGAGGCTTGAAGATCATGCTGGCACATGTGCGTGTGTATCTAGAATCCCAGGGAGAGAATGGAGAAGGGGTTGCAGTCTGGCCATCCCCTTGAGGGGTGATTTCTCACTTTTTCTCTCTGTCTCTTTCTCTCTCTCTACAGTGAGCAAATGTACCCTATGAGAAAAAAACAAAGGCCAGTGCTGTCTTCCACCGGCCCTCTGGGTCATGCAGGTCAGGGAGTGTGTGGCCTACCTAAGACTTTCTTGACACTTTCTCCCATACTGGATTACCAACGTTTTACTTTGTTCACCCACGAGGGAGATAGACAGGCGCAGCACCCTCGCCAGATTCCACGGGCCACGGGCCACTCCCAGCGTTAGCCAGCCCCAGATCACCAACGCATTTGTGCCCGTGTGCTCAGGAGGACTCGGCACCACCTGTAACCTTCCCACCTGGGCCTGTTCACAGGGCTGTGTCATCACTGAGCCGTCATCTGGCCCCTGTTAGGATTTTCTTTTCTCTGTGTGTGTGTTTGTTTATTTTCCCACTGAGGCATTTTATTTGTGTGTATTACACCCCAGGATTTTCCCTCCTGTGTGTTTCCGTCTTGCTTCTTCATGGTCCGTGACGCCAGTGAAGGTTGTCAGGATGATGAGTCCAAACTGACGGGACGGAGCAGATTACTCCTGCTGTTTCTCTCGGTCTTTGAGCCGCACATCGGATCGGGCTGATCACTCCACCTTTGTTTAGCCTGCTGGCGAGGGTCACAGTTTTCCAGCTCTGTGGTCATCGATGATTTCAGCTTTGCCAACACAACCATCCTTCGTCATCGCAGTTAGAAACTGGACAGTGACGTTGGAGTGTGGCCCACTAAGAACCTGGCTGGCGTTCAGATCTCTTTTCAGCATTGTTGATGTTCTTTTTCTTTTTTTTTTTTTTTGGAGAGGCTTTTGCTATAGGGCTCATGCGCTCACCAGATAGACAGAGACAGAGAAACAGAAAGCAAGAAATCACCCCCCAGGGGGGATGGTCACGCCGCAATCCCTTCTCCTCCATTCTCCTCTCGGGATCTTGGGCACCCACACACATGCGCCTGGCGTGAGTTTAAGCCACCGGGTCCGGGACGCGACT
>NW_006160052.1:2344346-2344778 GCF_000334495.1 Tupaia belangeri chinensis | reverse complement strand
GTCCGCCAAATTAGCCATTACACTAACTGCTGATCCCAGGGGGTGATTTCTCACTCTCTGTCTTTCTGTCTCTGTCTTTCTGGCAAGCGCACGCAGCCTACAGCAAAAACCTCTCAAGAAAAAAAAACCAAAAACCAAAAAACAGGACATTTGTATGCATGATTATGGTAGCACAGGAAGATGATGGAAAGAGCAGAGTTTTTCTTTAAAAATTTCCTAGAGGAGGGACCAGCAGATGTAATGGTTACACCTCTGGATTCCCTTGTAGTTGACTGTGATTTGAGTTCCAGACCTTGAGGCTTACCTGGCGCGTGTGCATGCGTGCCCAAAATCCAGAGAAAAGAATGGAGGAGGGGACCAGCAGTTAGCATAATGGCTGTGTCGCTGGACTCCCACGTAGTCGACCGCAGTTGGAGTCTCAGTGGCTTTAAA
>NW_006160052.1:2340174-2344226 GCF_000334495.1 Tupaia belangeri chinensis | reverse complement strand
GCATCCTATAGCAAAAACAAAAACAAAAACAAAAACAAACACAAACAAAAAAAGCCAAAAAAAAAAAAACCTCTCCAAAAAAGAAATGGAAGAGAATGGAGGAGAAGAGATTGGCATGTGGCCATCTCCACTGGGGGATGATTTCTCGCCGTCTAGCTTTCTGTTTCTGTCTCTCTGGCAAGTGCACATGCTCTGTAGCAAAATCTCTTAAAAAAAAAATCTAGACTGTGTGCTCACCAGAGAGAGAGAGAGCGAGAAGGAAAATGAGAAGCACCCCATGGGGGATGGCCACGTTACAGTCCCTTCTCTTCCATTTCACCTTTGGTGATTTTGGGCACACACGCTCATGCTTCCAGTGTGTTTCTTTCTTTCTTATTTAAAATAATTTATTATTTTTATTTTTGCACACCAGAGAGAGGGGAAAGTGAGAAAGCTAGCTGCCAGGTCCAGGACTTGATCCTCAGTCCATGTGAGAATCCAGCATCTTAACTACCACACGACCTATTGCTACCTCCTCAATGTGTTTTTCAAGTCACAAGGTTTGGGACTCAAAGTGCACAATAATGAACCATGTGGGAACCAGCCTCCTAACTCCCTCAGCACCGATTGGCCCCTGTTAAGGTTTGTAAGAGCCTCCCACCAGCCTCCGCCCACTAAGACACAGGATCACCACCGTCAAACATTGCTTATGCATCAGCCACGGAAGTGCAAGGGGCTGGGGATCTGGGGAGAGGCAGGGCTGAGACATCTGGTAGAACCTCTAAGCCAGTTTAGGAGCTGAGACCTTCATAAGGAAATAAGTTGTATAAGAGAGGCAGAAATGGGCCCAGCAGATGGTGTAGTGGCTATGTCGCTGGACTCCCATGTAGTCGATAGCGGTTCAAGTCCCAGACCTGGTGGCTTAAACTCGCACCGGTCGCATGTGTGTATGTGCGTGCCCAAGATCGATCCCAAGAGGAGAATGGAGGAGAAGGGATTGCAGCGTGGCCATTCTCCCGGCGGGGGCGGGGGGGGGATTTCTCACTCTCACTTTCTGTCTCTCTGTCTTTCTGGCATGCACATGCGCCCTATAGTAAAAAACCTTTCAAAAAAAAAAAAAGAGAGAGAGAGAGAGAGAGAGGCAGAAATGAGAGTGTCTCATTGCTGCTTCCGTAAACCTTAGGACCTTTGTAAGATGCAGATGTAGGGCCAGTTCAGAGCAGCCCCATCCACTGAGTCGAGCATGAGAGCAGGACTGGGGATGCAATTATTTTATCTTATTTTAAGAGAGTCAGTGCATGTGCCAGAGTCACAGAGACAGAAAGCAAGAAATCCTCCCCCAGGGCTGATGGCCACGCTGCAATCCCTTCTCCATTCTCTTGGGGTTTTGGTCACACATGCACACATGCCCAGCATTTCTTTTCCCCTAAGAATTATGTATTTATTTTTTTAATTTATTCATTCATGGGGCCAGCAGGTGGCGTGGTGGTTAAGGGAGCTGGATTCCCACATGGCTGACCATGGTTCGGGTTCTGGACTTGGTGGCTTGCTTTCATGCTTTCCCTTTCTCTCTCTCTCTGCCTCTGTCTGATCAAATGAAATAATAATAATAACAAATGGAAATAAATAAATAAATAATTCTTTTTAAAAAATTATTCATTCATTTATTTTAATTTGACCAGAGAAAGACAGACACACAATGAGAAGGAAAATGAGAAAGCAAACCACCAGGTCTGGGACTTGACCCATGGTCACCTAGGTGGGTATGTCCAGCGCTTTAACCACCACACCACCTGCTAGCCCATGCCCAGCATGTTTTAAGCTGCCTTGTCTGGGACTTTAACTACTGTCAACTAAGTGGGAGTCCAGTGATGCAACCAATTACGCCATCTGCTGGTCCCCTGGGGATGCAGTTCTTTTCCTTTTTTTTTTTTGGAGAGGTTTTTGCTATAGGGTGCATGCTGCGCTCGCCAGACAGAGACAGAGAGAGACAGAGAGACAGAAAGCGAGAAATCATCCCCCAGGGGGGATGGCCACGCCGTAATCCCTTCTCCTTCATTCTCATCTCGGGATCCTGGGCACGCAGGCACACGCACCCTGCGTGAGTTTAAGCCACCGGGTCCGGGACTTGAACTGTGGTTGACTACGTGGGAGTCCAGCGACATAGCCATTACGCTAACTGTTGGTCCCGCAGTTCTTTTTTTAAAAAGTAAGGATACGGATTTATTTTATCTTTTTTATAATTATTTAATTTCATTTATTCATTCATTTATTTTGATTTGACCAGAGAGAGACACAGGGGGCGGGAGAGTGAGAGACCAAAACATCAGGTCCAGGACTTGAACCGTGGTCTGCCATGTGGGAGTGTCCAGTGCTATAACCACCACACTGCCTGCTGGCCCCGGGGATGCAGTTCTTAGTAGAATGGTGACTGCAAGCAAGAGAAAAGATCTACAGGACCCAAGAAACAAGGCAGACAGGGAAAGGGAACGAGCCCAGCTCCCGGCAGGCACCTTTACAAGACATACTTCATTCTCCGCGGTGGTGAGAGCAATTACTGGGAGCAGAGCAGGAGCTGAATTCAAGGTCTTAAATTGAGCTTGCCTCCTGAGTCTACCACATTCCTTAACACACACAGCACAGCTGCTGCAACGGGACCTGCTACTTGCAAAGGCTGTGGAGGCCTCGTCCTGGCCCGGGCCGGAGAGTCATCCCAGTCTCCAGCAGGCTACTGCCATTTCCAGGTGCCGCAGCCCAGGCCACCCACTTCCAGACTCAGCCCAGCGATTTTGCCTAGCTATTCCTAGGGCCCGGGATGGTTGGGCACAGAGCTTGGGTGTGGGAAGGTTGAGACAGCTCTGCCTTCAGAAGAGAACCTTGCCTTGGTTTCCCTAAAACACTCTGCAAGTGTTAGGACCAGAAGGACCAAAGGAAGCGGTGAGGAGAAGCTGGGGTGCTGCTGGGGTTCGGACAGGGCTGGTTAGGAGTTGGATGTGGGACTTACAGTCAGCAGCCAGTGCTCAGTAAATGACTGGGAGCTGTAGAGAGGTCAGGGCTGTGGATAGCGATCTGGCAGTTAAAGCGAAGGCTGGGGAGGGGCCTGGGCGAGGCTGGCAGCCGGGCAGTGGCAGGAGCACCAGCTAACGGGCATGGCTCTCCCACGCCAGGTTCCCACCTGAGCACTTCACAAAGACCAGTCCGTCAGATGTCTGTGGGAGGGAGAAGAGGGCAGGATGGCAGAGTAGAGCCCAGGGACACGAGAGAGAGACCGGAGGGTGAACATGCACACACGCGCACACACAAAGCGCGCTCTCTGTGTATGTCCCCTGTGGCCACCGAGGTCCAGGCTTTGTGGAAATTGATCCTGCTCTGTGAATTTCACTGTCTTTTCTGAACCCTGTCTGGAATGATTTCTGTTTCCCTTCATCAGCACCATAACGTCGGGTGGTCCCTCAGGGTCCTGGGGAATGGTACAGTACTCCCACATGACTGCCCCTGGTTTGAGTCCAGGGTCCGGTGGCTTGAAACTCATGCCAAGTGTGTGTACACATGTGCCCAAGATCCCAGGAGGGGAAGGGATTGCGGTGTGGCTATCCCCCGGGGGTGGGGGTGATTTCTCACTTTCCCTCTCACTGTCTCTGTCTCTCTCCACCAAATGCACATGCCATAAGGCAAAGATCTCTTGAAAAAAAAAAGGAAAAAAAAAAAGGGACCGGCAGGTGGCATGGTGGTTAAGGGCACTGGATTCCCACATGTGGTTCAAGTCCTAGACCTGTTGGCTTGCTCTCTTTCTCCCTCTCTCTTGCCCACATGTGGTTCAAGTCCTAGACCTGTTGGTTTGCTCGCTTTCTCCCTCTCTCTCTTGCTCTATCCCTGTCTGGTCAAATTAAAATAAATGGGGGGAAAAAAAAAAAGGCATCCAGCATCTTAACCACCATACCACCTGCTGGCCAGGCTGCAGATTTGGGATCCCAATAGTGGTCAGCATGTGGAATCTGGTTCCCTAGCTGCTGAGCTAGAGGATCACCCTGAAAAGTACCCTGCACAATGCATATAAAGAAAGGCTGCGGGTT
>NW_006160052.1:2335344-2339011 GCF_000334495.1 Tupaia belangeri chinensis | reverse complement strand
AAAGGTTTTTTTTTTTTTTTTTTTTTTGCTATAGGGCGCGTGTGCTCACCAGAAAGGGAGAGAGAGACAGAGAGACAAAGAGTGAGAAATCACCCCCTGGGGGTTGGGGGGGATGGCCACGCCGCAATCCCTTTTCTTCCATTCTTCTCTTGGGATTCTGGACATGCACGCACACGCGCCCAGCGTGAGTTTAAGCCACCGGGTCCGGAACTTGAACTGCAGTCGACTACATGGGAGTCCAGCGACATAGTCATTACGCCAACTGCTGGTCCCTACAAACCATTTTTTAAATTAACCACTTTTAGGATATGGCATCTAACTTACACAGTCATAGAAACAGGCGAAAGGCAGGGCAAAGGTAACAGGATGATAACCGGCTCATGCTTTTTTTAACCCACCCAAATCAATAAGTTGAACAAACTGCCCGAAAAACTTAGCAGTTGGAGGTTGTGAATTTTGCCTCCTATGAGTCAGTGAGCTGTTGATAAGGGGAGCAGTTAATAAGCTCCTTGGTATCAGTTTTAGTTTTCATTCTGTCCCAGTGTCAATTACAGAGAATTCATTCACATGAAAACAATGATAGGATTCCAGCCAGCCCAGGCATGAAGGGTTACCCGAGGTGGTTTCAACAGCCAATCTGTCAGGGCCACACCCCGGTTGTGCGAGGACAGTTTATGACATGGGTTGCTGCCACGTGGGACAGCCACACCTACAGTCCCCACTGAGCCCTGCCCTTGGGCCTGCCCAGCCCAGAGCCAGTCCTTCACAGTGCTTTCCCTTTAACGCCCCCTCATAGCCTCCTGGGCTTTCAGACAAGCGACAAGTGCAGGCCTCTCCTGGGCGCCTGGACCCCTTCTGTTCTCCCTTTTCAGCTGCCGTTCCTCCTCTCCCATCTTCAGACTTCCAGGCATCAAAGCCTCTCCACGGCCCAAGCACCCCACTCCCTCAACCTTCCACAACCTTCCAATTACCCTGTTTGGCAAATATTTACTAAACGCTGACACTCAGCAAATGCAGCTGTCGGGGGCCGGCAGGTTGCGTGGTGGTGGACGGTGCTGGACTCCCACATGGCGGACCATAGTTTGAGTCCTGGGTCTGGTGGCCTGCTTTCTCACTTTCTCTCTCTCGTCATATTAAAATAAGTAAAGTGTAAAGTTAAATACAATAATTCTTTTTAAAAAAAAAATGCAGCTCTGATCTGAGCAGGGCCTGAGGACTGATTAGCATTATTTCACTGAACCCTCCCATCTACCGTCAGAGATAGTGACTTTATCAGGCCCCACGGATGAGGAGCCGGTGATTAAGAGGTACAGTAACCTGCCCAAGGTCACAGGAAGAAGCCGTAGAGAAAGGAGCCAGGCAGTCTGGCTCCACGGCCCACATTTTCACTGCTGTGTGGTACTGGACTGAGGTCGATGGGTTTTCTTTTCTAAATGTCTCTCTGTCTCTTTCCTCTCCCTTCCCACCCAGGCCCTTATCACCCAATGCCATCCAGCGGACAGTAAGTTGCCCTCCACTGGTCCACCCCCCACCCCTTGGGCCTGACAATCTGCTTGAAACAGCCTCTTCATCTTGTCATTCTGCTGCCATCAACGAATATATCATCTTATTGGGAAGAGGAGACATTCACATATGAGACCCTGAGATAACTCCACAATGACAGTAAACGTGAGACTGAGGACAGAATGAACTTGGAGGTCATTTCCTGCAAGGAACTTGCGCGGTTTTCTCAGTATACATCACAGACAGGAGTGGACAGGGCAGGTAGGCAGAACTCCAGTTGCGCACAGAATCTGAACTAGAAGGAGGTAGGTGAGTTAAGAGTTGTGGCCCCCAAGGGGCCAGCAGGTGACGTGGTGGTGAAGACATTGGATTCCCACATGTGACCACAGTTTGAGTCATGACCTGGCAGCTTGAAAATCATGCTGGGCATGTGTGCATGCATGCCCAAAATCCTGAGAGGAGAATGGAGGAGAAGGGCCTGCGGCGTGGCCATCCCCTTGGGGGTGATTTCTTGCTTTCCTTCTCTCTCTCTGCTGTTCACCCTAAACCCTGCTGCTTCTTTGTGACGTCCCTGCTGTCCCTACTTCTCCAGTTGAAGCCCTAAGTTGCTGTCTAGGTTCCGTGCAAAGGGGACTTCCGTCTTTTTCTGATTAAACTTCTTCAGTCCTCTACACTTCATTTTATTTCATTTTTTCCCCTTTAGTTAAGGTAGAGGGTTTACTTGCACCAGTGAGAGGGAAAGAAAGAGGAACACCCTCCACGGAGTCCGGTCGCCCTGTCCCATCCAGCCCCTTGGAGGAGCTTGGAGCTGGGCACTCACGCACATGTGTGTGCCGAGCGTGTTTCCAACTGACTGGCCAGGATTCCAAATGCAGCTGCCATGTGGGCCCCAGCTTTGTTCCAGCAGCGCTTTCCTGTAGCTCTAGGGAGCCAGCGTCTACACGGAGCACTCGGCTGTGCAGCACAGGCGCTCCATCGAGAAACTGACCCGACCTTCAGAGGAAGCAGGTTTGTGCCTTTTAAGAAACCAATGGAAGGGAACAGCAGTTGGTGTAATGGCTACGTCGCTGGACTCCCATGTATTTGACTGCAGTTCGAGTCCTGGACTCAGTGGCTTAAACTCATGCCGAATGTGTATGCGTGCTCAAAATCCCAAGAGGAGAATGGAGGAGAAGGGGTCATGGTGTGGCCATCCATCCTGGGGGGTGATTTCTCTCTTTCTATCTCTCTGTCTTTCTGGCGAGTGCATGTGCCCTAGAGCAAAAACCTCTCCAAAAAAAAGAAAAAGAAAAAAGAAAGAAACCGATTGAAGTCTTTATTTTTGAAATTATTTATTTAATTTTCTATTGGACAAGCACACTCACCAGAGAGAGATACATAGAGCAGGAAAGTGAGAAAGCAAGCTGCTAGGTCTGGGACTCAAACCGTAGTCAACCATCCTGGAGTCTAGCACCTTAACCACCACACTGCTCCTTGTTGACCCCAGACTGAAGTCTTTAAGAAGCAAGGTTTTCTACAAAAGACTCAAAGGAGTAGCCTTAATGCAATAGCTTCCAGGAATGATGCATTGTTTAGTTTATTAATATATTTTTTAGGGGTCTTTGCCGTAGTGCCTGTGCATTTGCCAGAGAGAGACAGAGACAGTGAGAGGGAAAGTGAGACATCACCCGATGGCCACACCACAATCCTGTCTCCTCCATTTGCCTCTTAGGATCTTGGGCACACATGTACATGTGCCTGGCATGATTTTTTAAGGTGCTGGGTCTGGGACTTGAACTGTAGTCGGCGAAGTAGGAGTTAAGTGCCATAACCACTAGGTTATCTACTGGCCCCTAGTTTATTTGTTCATATGTTATTTGCTTCCCTTACAATATCTTTTTTAAAAATAATTATTTTTTATTTATTTTAATTTTTACCAGAGAGGGATAGAGTGGGTGAGAGAGAAAGGGAAAGTGAACAAGCAAGCCACCAGTTCTGGGACTCGAACCACAGTCAACCATGTGGGAATCCAGCGCCCTTAACCACCACGCCACCTACTGGCCCCTACAATATCTATTTTAATCTTCACACAATTTTCCATCCTAGGTTCTGCTTTTATCCCTATCCTCAACGTCCTTTGAGATTACTGAGTGTACAGACTCCATCCCCAATCGCAGCTAGCAGC
>NW_006160052.1:2329118-2335326 GCF_000334495.1 Tupaia belangeri chinensis | reverse complement strand
TCCGTCTGTCTTCTGGGTGACGCTGCCATGGCGGGTCAGCTGTGGATGCAAAGTGGAATCTCTGCATGGGAGTCTTTGCCCCTTGGCCCGCACTAGCTTGTGCAGTGTTCAGAGTGCCCCTCCAAGTGTGAGCCTCTCTGGCGCCCACCTCTAAGCGCGGCCACACTGCCGAAGGCTGAGCTCTCAGGGCTGGCATTCTGTGATAGCTGAGCACGGGTGGAAGAGGGGGAGCTCATTGAGTGCGTTAGTAATTTGGTTGCCAAGGTAACCCCTTCCTGATTGGAAGGAAGGGATCACAGGGCCCACACAGACTTTGCTGGGGCGGGGAAGTGGTGTCTGATCTTCACTCCATGTTTCTGCTTCTGAGCTGGGAAAAGAAAGAGCAAAAAAGGGTAAAAATTGAAACCAAATTCTGTAGCATTGATGCCTAATACAAGATGAAGTCTTGGGGTGGCAGACTCGGGTTCTCTGTGAGGTGTGGCGCTCTTTTCTCCAGATCACTCGTTATTTGCCGATTTACATTTGTATATTTATTTATTTGAATTATTTAACTGTATTTATTCTATTTTATTTATTTATTTATTTATTTTAATTTGACCAGAGAGGGAGAGTGAGAGAGAAAGAGAGAAAAGGAAAGTTAGAAAACAAGCTTCCAGGTTTGGGACTCAAACCGTAGTTGGCCATGTGGGGGTCCAGCAACCTTAACCACCTCTCCACCTTCCAGCCCCAGCATTTATTTATTTATTTATTTGATTTTTTTTTTGAGAGAGAGATTTTTGCTATAGGGCGCATGCGCTCGCCAGACAGAGAGAGGCAGAGAGGCAGAAAGCGAGAAATCACCCCCCAGGGGGGATGGCCACGCCGCAATCCTTTCTCCTCTGTTCTCCTCTCGGGATCTTGGGCATGCACGCACACGCACCCGGCGTGAGTTTAAGCCACCGGGTCTGGGATGTGAACCGCGGTCGACTACGTGGGAGTCCAGCGACATAGCCATTATGCTAACTGCTGGTTCCCATTTTTAATTTTTTTAAAAATTCAGTTTATACCATTGGTTTTCTTTTCATCTCATCCAGGGCTTTTTTCTAATTATTATTTCTTGAGAGAAAGAGAGGCAAGCACCCTCAACAGGGCTTTATGTGAGACCCCGTTCCCTGTCCCCTCAGCCAGCCAGGATCAGGTGTGTGTACCCTCTTGTACAGAACAACCCGGAGCGAGCCCTGATCTGCCATCTGGCCTCCAGAACTGCAGAGTTCCGCTGAGGCCATTTTCTGGGGCCAGCTGTCTTTACAGGATGCTGAATCTTTTAAAAAAATGGTTACAGGTAGGGCCAGTAGGTGGCCTAATGGTTAAGGCACTGGACTCCCATATGGCCGACCGTGGTTTTAGTTCTGGCAGCTTGAAACTCATGCCTGGCACACGTCCATGTGTGCCCAAAATCCCGAGAAGGAACTGCGGCATAGCCATACCCCCTAGGGATGTCTCTCTGGCAGTGCACATGCCCTAATAACAAAAATCTCTCTCTCAAAAGAAGAAAAGAAGGGAATCAGCAGTTAGTGCGTAATGGCTATGTCGCTGGACTCCCACATAGTCGACTGCGGTTCGTGTCCCGGACCCGGTGGCTTAAAACTCACGCCGGGCGCGTGCGCGTAAAAAAAAAAAAAAAAAGAAAGAAAAAGAAAAGAAAAAAGAAAAGAAGGGACCAGCAGTTAGCGTAATGGCTATGTCAATAGACTCCAATGTAGTCGACCGCAGTTCAAGTCCCGGACCCGGTGGCTTAAACTCACGCCGGGCGTGTGTGTACGTGTGCTCAAGATCCTGAGAGGAGAAAGGAGGAGAAGTGATTTCTCACTTCCTGGCTCTCTGTCTCTGTCTTTTTTTTTTTTGTAGAGGTTTTTTGCTATAGGGCACGTGTGCTTGCCAGACAGAGAGAGAGAGACAGAGAGACAGAAAGCGAGAAATCACCCCCCAGGGGGGATGGCCATGCCACAATCCCTTCTCCTCCATTCTCCTCTCGGGGTCTTGGGCACGCACGCACATGCGCCCAGCGTGAGTTTTAAACCACCAGGTCTAGGACGCGAACCGCGGTTGACTACGTGGGAGTCCAGCAACATAGCCATTATGCTAACTGCTGGTCCCTCTGTCTCTGTCTTTCTGGCGAGCACGCGCGCCCTATAGCAAAAATCTCTCCAAAAAAAAAAAAAAAAGAAAAGAAAATGGTTACAGCATATCTGGCATGTCCTAGCTCCATCTAGGGGCCTGGAACCCAGGTACCAAGGGTTCTGATAACAGGGCCACCATTTGGGCAACTATAGGGGTGCCATGCACACCACAGTCTCTGTGGAGCTGTGTAGTGAGCAGGAGTGGACCACCCTCATGGCATGGAGCTATTGGAGAGGCCCGAATCAGGAGCCAGAATTGCGTTGTAGACTCTACTAGGCCACTGACCTTTGACAGGTCACTCCGCCCTGCCCATTCCCTGCACTAGTTTTCCACCTATAAAATCGTCTAATAGCTTAAAGAAAATTTATGGAAATCCTTACATAGTCCAATAATGGATTTGGGGTTAAATAGTGCAATTTGGCAGTATTTTTATGAGTGGGGACTAGCCAGTGGTACGGTGGTTATGGTGGTTAAGGTTCAGGTGGCTGGATCTCACATGCCGGATCTAGATCGCTGGGTCTCACAGTGTAAGCCCTGGACTCAGTGGCTTGAGAAACTGCACCAGGTGTGCGCAGACACATGCCCCAAGTTCTGAAAGGTGAAATGGAGGAGAGGATTGTGTTGACTATAGCCATGGGATGCTTTCTCACCGCCTTTCTCTGCCTCCCTCTAGCGAATGCGTGCACTGGCAACATTTTTCTTAAAAAGTGAAGTTATGGGACCAGCAGTTGAAGTAATGCCTATATTGCTGGACTCCCATGTCGACTGTAGTTTGAATCCTGGACCCGATGGCTTAAAGTTATGCCGGGCACGTGCCCAAGATCCTGAGAGGAGAATGGAGAAGGGATGGCGGTTTGGCCATCCCCCCGGGGGGTGATCTCTCACTTTCTGTCTCTTTGTCTCTGTCTTTCTGGCAAGCGCACACGCACTATAGCAAAAACCTCTCCAAAAAAAAAAACCCCAAACAAATAAAAGTAAACAGTTATAAGGATACAGTGCATTTAAAGTGCCTTCCAGAGTAGGCATTTGTGTCCTGGAGTTTTCCCTTAAGGAGGGGGTGATGCCACAGGAGCGCCAAGGCGGAGTCTGGCCCCAACCCCACACTCTTGTTCCCAGCAGCCAGCATCGTTGGTGCAGCGGTGTCCACCACGGCCAGCCTGCTGTCAAGTCAGGACCTGCCCTCCTCCCCTGCCTGCTCAGCACCCAGAGGTGAAGGCACGCTGTGCTGCTGGGGGCCCCTCTTCCAGCTTGGCTGAGAGTCTCCAACATCAGCCGTCCCTTGGTGGGCAGCAGGAGACTAAGCTGCCGCAGCCCTTCCTGGGCGGGTGCTCGGGAGGTCCTCCTCAGAGACCAAAACTGGCAGGGTCCGTGTATGTAAAGAGAGAATGAGGCATTGAATGGCAGAGAGCCAGAAGGCAGGATCTGGAGGCATAGCATGGTGTAATGAGAAACTGAGGACACGGCCACCAGGCTGCTTAGCGGCAGCCCTGGAAAGGTCAGTAGGGACAGCAGCAGCCCACCTCCAGCAGGGAGGACCTGTACCCCTTATGGCAGTACCCCTGCTGTACAGCCTGGGAAACCCAAGCCGGGGAGCTGGAGCAACTTGTTTCCCTTTCCACTTAAAAAAGCGAACTGGGGCTAGCAGGTGGTGTGATGGTTGACACTGGACTCCCACGCGGTTGACTGCAGTTCGAATTCCGGACCTGGTGGCGTGCTTTCTTACTTTCCTTCTCTCTCTCTCTTTCTTTTTCTGCTCAAATTTAAATAAATAAAGTTAAGGAAAATAATTCTTAAAAAAACAAGTGAACTTAAACCCCATGCCCTCTCTGTCACCGGCCTAACACCTTCCTCGCTGAGGGAACCGACTAAATGAGCTCAGAACTGAAGGGATGGAGATGGTTATGACACTGGTAGGGACAGAATGATGGCAAGGCACCGGGGCAGAGAGCCACCCCTCTCTACAAGCTGCCCGGCTGTAGGGGACACCTTGTATAGTAAGTCCGTTTACTGGCCACTGCAGCAGAAAGAATAGCAGAGGTCTCCCAGTGTGCAGCGACAGGCGGACTGTCCTTGGTGTAGACAGGGGCAGCCCATAACTCATCTCCATGGCTGACTGTAGCCCCCGCTGGGGGTTTAGGGGAGTGGAGCTGGTCCCAGAGCTGACCTCACTCATGTCAGCACCCGTACACACCCAGCCGCGCAGACCCGGTGAACTAAGGCTGCTGACACACAGGCGCTACAATTACCCTGGTGAGCCAGGCCGCAGGGATTCCATGTGTGTGGGGATCAGAGAGGTGTTTTGTGGATCTTTCCCACCGATGGCATCAAACCAAACCAAACCAAAACAACACATTTATTCAAAACAAGTATCTAGGTTAAGTTAAAATCCTGTAATCAGGATAGCCACGATTCCAGAAACTCCCTTGGGAAGTGCAGATACTCCATAGCCACATCTGGGTGATAAGCAGGCCACTGACTATAAAACCGAGACAACCACAACGCCTTAGCACCCTCAGAGAGCGCGCAGCCTGTTCCCCCCACTTCACCGGGTTCTTGACGGCAAAGCCTGCCGCGTCTCCCCTGGAGGGGCATTTTCTACTCCGGTTCCTCTACTTACAAAGGCAAGCGGGAGCGGCTGGGGGAGGGGCGGGGATTGGCTCCGGCTATCCGGGGGATTGCAGCTGTTATTGCAAATGGCACCGCAGAGCCCATTAGAAGCTGCAGCGCGAGGCCGTGTGTCCCCAGAGCGCCTGTCACGTGGCTCTCCCTAGCCCCCTGCCGGGGCCCCCAGGATCACCAGCGCCAGGCTAGAGTAGGGCTGCAGAGACTGGGAGAGGAGGACCCAGGGGCCAAATCTCAGGACGGTTTCTATGAAAGCACAGAGCGTGCCAGGGACAGCGGGCAGGGGTCGCCCCGCCCCGGGAAGCACAGGCGCCCCCCGCACCCAAGGAGGCGGCAGCGCGCGTGTCCTCGGAAACACCAGCACTTGCAAAAACACCGCGCTTTTCTCCGAGAACGGGCAGCACCGGCTGCCGTGCCCTGGAGAGCCGCAACTCGGCGCGTGCCAAGGAAGCCGCGACCTTGAACCGGAGGAAGAGATGGCTGTTGTGAAAATGCACTGGGGGACGGGCGGGTTCACTCCGCGCCTCACCCTACCCTTCCGCTGTCCCCCACCCCGTCTCCACCTCCCACCCCACGCGCTTGCCGCCGTCCTGGACCACTCGGAGAGGCGGAGGGCAGAGAAGGCTGCTTCTATTCACTCGGGAGCGTCCCTTCTCGGCATCGCGTGTTTTATATTAAGACACGAGTTTTTTAAAGCATGGTAAATGTCCGAGTGCGGCAGATTGGGGTGCTCGGTGAAACCGTCACCTACTCAGGCTCCTCTCCCCCAACGCGGCTCAGGAACCAGCCTGAAAAGGAAAGACCAGGAATTGGGGTCGTCCTCGGAGGTGCTGGCGCTCGGTGGTCCCGAGAGGCACGGCCTGTGGCCGCAAGGTCGCCGGCCAGAGGGCTCTGAGAGGCTGCTTGGAGCCCTGCACTCCGTGGCCGGCAGGGCCACGCCGGGCAGGCGCCTTACCGACGCGGAAGAGGTGTGCTCGGCCAGCCGAGACCTGCGTTTCAAACCCCGGGCCCTCCACCTCGGTTCCTCCGCAAAAACACTCGCGATGTCCCGGGTCTCGGACGTCACTTGCTTATTTTTTCCCGCTTCCAAAGGCGCTAGGTCTCCACCAGTCTGAGCAGGGGTGCAGCCCTCAGGGGAATCCCTTGCCCTCCAGTCAGAAGCTGGCGCTGTGGCCGCCCTGGGCGTGTTAGCTGCCGGGGACGAGAACGCTGTCGTCAGTTCTGAGCGGCGCCTTCCCCCAGGTCGCGCCAGGGTCGCTGCAGGCCGCGCGAGGGCTGCGGGGCGAAGGCGGCTCGTACGCCGGGGCCGACGGAGGCCCCAGGGGCGGACGCTGGGGAAGCTTTGCTTGGAACTGCAGCCGTCGCGAATGGAGCCTCCGCACCGCCTCCTTGATGAGGTTTCCCGACAGCACCAGCTGCTGCAGGG
>NW_006160052.1:2320737-2327489 GCF_000334495.1 Tupaia belangeri chinensis | reverse complement strand
GGAGCCAGAGTCCTGCCGGCTCGGGTTGATTTGTAAACAATGGGTGACGTCGCGCCCGGCCCTACCACCGCGCCGGGCGGGGGACGCTGTGCGGCCGGGGGTGCGATTCCCGCTGGGTTGGGGTCTGGGGTCGACCCTCGCTGCCTCCGAGCTCCGTATGTAGGACTGCTCTGTGTTGGGGCGCCCTGGGGAGCTGACCCTGCAGCCCTCAGCCGGGGGCGACTGGCATTTCCAAGACGTGGACACCGACGTGGCTCCGTTGGTTTCTTCCACACACAGGCACAGATACTTACACACACCCGCCCACACTGCCCTCCTTCTGGCACGTCAGCTCGTCTCCTTTTAGCGTTTTCGCATTTGAGGTCCCGGGTGCCGGCGTCGGGCGAGGATGGAAGAGTGGGAGTCCGGCTAGGGATCGGTGGAGATGAGGGAACGAGGTTGAGCGGAAAGGAGAGGAAGAAGCGGGCCCCGTGGTGCGATGGCGGTGGCAGTGGCGAGTTGGAAAGGGCAAAGGAAGGCCGCAGACGGATGTTTGTCCATCGCGGAGCCTGGGTGTGGGGGTGCCTGGTCAGGGGCTGGGGCTGGCACTGCGGGAGAGGAGGAGGCTGTGAGCTACAAGATTAGGCTTAGAGGGGACTGTAGACAAGGGAAACGATGAGCTGTGGGCCCTTTTTTTAAAAAAAATGTTTAGAATGATTCATTTAATGTTATTTATTATTTTTTAATTTCACCAAAGAGAGAGAGACAGAAGGAAAATGAGAAAGCAAGCCACCAGGTATGGGACTCAAACCGTGGTTTAGCCATGTGAGAGTCCAGTGCCTTAACCACCAGGCCACCTGCCCCACCAGGCCACCTGCCGTCCCCTGGACCATTTTAACTGTTAAAGATACCTTGATCGACTTCGTGGTTTACCAAGACTTCATATTGGAAAGGGAGAGCAGAAAATGATCTATTAGTGTCTCGTCTGGAGGTTTGATTTTTATTCAAAATTCCGAACTCCTCAAGTCTAACTTGCAGTGCTACGCTTTGTAATAAGAGTTTTGGTAGACTAGCCTTTATAATTATTTTATTTTTTAAAAATGTTGGGGGGTGTCAGTAGGTGATGTAGTTAAGGCACTGGGACCCTACGTAGCCTACCGCAGTTTGAATCATCAGACACCGGGACCTTGAAACTCAGGTCGGGCGTGCATGCGTGCGTGCCCAAGATCCTGAGAGTAGACTGGAGGAGAAGGGATTGTGGCATGGCTATTCCCCAGGGGATAGATTTCTCTCTTTCTCCTGAGTGTACACGCCCTATAGCAAAAATCTATTTTCGTTTGCTATGCACTTGCCAGAGAGCCTGAGAGAGAAATGGGAAGTGGTGGCCGTGCCACAGTCCCTTCTCCTCCACCCTCTCTGGATTTGGGGCATGTAGACACTCACGCCCAGTGTCTTTTTCAAACTTCTGGGTCTAGGACTTGAACTGCATGGTTGGCCATGTGAGATCTAGCCACCTTACCCTCAACTGTCCCCAGTCTAGCCTTTAAAAGCCAAATGGGAGGATTTATCAGGGTGTTGGAAATATTCTAAAATTGGATTGTGGCTGTGGTTGCACAACTCAGTAAATTTACCAAAAATAATTGAATGTACATGTAAAATTAGGGAATTTTATGGTGTTTATGTAAGTTATACATCAACAAAGATGTTTTAAACATTTGCCACCAAGCAGTCATGATTTGCTAAAGGGGATGTGAAGGGACGAGACTGGGGCCTGGGCATCTAGAGATAAAGAAGACAAGGGTCTGGGTGGGCAGTTCCGAGGATGAAAATTTACAGGGAGCAGTTGTGGTTAAGGGGGATGGACCATGTGCCCAATGTCTGGGTGTCCCAGCTTGAAAAACTCTCCAGGCTGGTGTGCCTGCATGCCTAAACTTTCAGAAAGAGGAAGAAGTGGACAGGACCAGCAGTTAGCGTAATGGCTATGTCGCTGGACTCCCATGTAGTCAACCGTGGTTCGAGTCCCAGACCCGGTGGCTTAAACTCACGGCAGGCGCACGTGTGTGCGTGCCCAAGATCCTGAGAGGAGAATGGAGGAGAAAGGATTGTGGCGTGGCCATCACCCCTTGGGGGTGATTTCTCGCTTTCTGTCTCTATGTCTCTTTCTGGCGCACGTCCTATAGCAAAAAAAAACAAAAAAAACCCTCTCCAAAAAAAAAAGAAAGAGGGTGAAGTGGAGGCGGAGCGGTTGCAGCTTGTCCATTCCCTGAGTGTGTGTGTATGTGTGTATATGTTCTTTCTCACTTTCCCTCTCTCCAGTGAGTGCAAGTGCCCTCTGACAAATTAAAAAAAAAAATTATAGGAGCAAACATTTAAGGAGGGAAGAGATGAGAGAGTTGGTTTAAAAAGAGTTCATTTTGTGGGGCCAGCAGGTGGTGTGGTGATTAAGGTGTTGGACACTTCCACATGGCTGACCATGGTTCGAGTCCCAGACGGTTCGAGTCCCAGACTTGGAGGCTTGCTTTCTCACTTTCCTTCTCTTCCTCTCTATGTGTCTCTCTTTGGTTAAATTAAAATAAATGAATGAATACATTTTTAAATTAAATAAATACTTATTTTATTTTATTTTTGGACAGGTTTTTGCTATAGGGCACATGCGCTTGCCGGAAAGACAGAGACAGAGAGAAAGAAAGCGAGAAATCATCCCCCAGGTGGCATGGCCACACCGCAATCACTTCTCCTCCATTCTCCTCTCTTGATCTTGGGCACACACGTATAGGCGCCTGGCGTGAGTTTAAGCCACCGGGTCTGGGACTTGAACCGTGGTTGACTACATGGGAGTCCAGCAACATAGCCATTACTCCAACTGCTGATCCCTAAATAAATAATTCTTTAAAAGTAAATGAATAGAAATAAACAGTTCATTTTATGGGCCAGCCAGTGGCATGGTGGTTAAGGCAGCTGGATCTCACATGGCCAACTGCTGGCTTCAAGTACTAGACCCAGTGGTTTGAAAATCATGCCAGGTGCATGTGTGTTTGTGCCCAAAATCCAGAGAAGGGATTGGAAGACAAGGGGTTAGGTGTGGCCAAACTCCATGGGGTACTTTCTCATTTTCCTTCTCTTTCTCTCCCCCTTAAGAGAGTACAAGTGCCTTATAGCAAAATTAAAAAGAAAATATTTGTTGTGTCAAATGTAGAGGAAAGAATCGAGAACAAAGGAAGAGGTAGTTTGATGAAAATATTGAATTAAAAAAAAATAATTATTTTATTTAACTTTATTTATTTATTTTAATTTGACCAGAGAGAGAGTGAGAAAGCAAGCTGCCAGGTCCAGGACTTGGACCGTGGTCGACCATGCGGGAATCCAGCACCCTTAACCATCGTGTTATTTTTTTCAAAGAATTATTTTATTTGGGACCAGCAGTTGGTGTAATGGCTATGTCACTGGACTCCCATGTAGTCGACCATGGTTCAAGTCCAGGACCTGGTCATTTAAACTCATGCTGGGCGCATGTGCGTGCGTGCCCAAGATCCCAAGAAGAGAATGGAGGAGAAGGGATTGCAGCGTGGCCATCCCCCCTGGGGAGGTGATTTCTCGCTTTCTGTCTCTCTGTCTCTCTCTGTCTTTCTGGCGAACACACGCACCCTATAGCAGAAAACCTCTCCAAAAAACAGAATGGAGGAGAAGGGATTGTGGCAAGGCCATCTCCCCTGGGTGTGTTCTCTCTCTCTCTCTCTGGCAAGCATACATCCCTGTACCAGAAACAAAAGTCACCACATCACACTAGTGAATTCTCTAGGATTTTTGTAAATAATTATTTTATTTAACTTTTAAAAAATTATTTATTTAATTCCATTTGTTATTATTTTTTAACTTGACCAGTGGGCGACAAGAAAGGAAAGCAAGAAAGCAAGCCACCATGTCTGGGACTCAAACCACAGTCAGCCATGTGGGAATCCAGTATCCTTAACTACCATGTCATCTACTGGCCCCTGTTTTATTTAACTTTATTTAGTGCCCTTAACCATCATGCCACCTGCCATTCCCTGCTGTGGATTTTTCATAGATGGCCTTTTTCTTTTTTTGTAGAGATTTTTGCTATAAGGTGTGTGCACTCACCAGAAAGACAGAGATAGACAGACAGAAAGTGAGATATCCCCCTCCCCCCCCCCGAGGGGATGGCCACATCGAATCCCTTCTCCTCCTCTCGGGATCTTGGGTACGCACGCACATGCACCCGGTGTGAGTTTAAGCCACCGTGTCTGGGACTCGAAACACTGTCGACTGCATGGGAGTCCAGCGACATAGCCATTAAGCTAACTGCTGGTCCCCATAGATGGCCTTTATCAGGTTGAAGATGTTCCGTTCTATTCCTGATTTGTTGTGCATTTTGTTTGTTTGTTTCTTTTTGTTTGGTTGTTTTATCATGAAAGGGTAGTCTCGTAGTCTCCTTGTTTGAGCTATTTATTTTTAACTTTTTAATTGCTAGAGGGTGCATGCACTTGCCAGAGAGAAGGAGAGAGATGGAGAAAGTACCCCCCAGCCCCGTGGAAGGAACAAGGTCACTCAGCAATCCCTTCTCCATTTCTCCATCCTGTCGAGATTTTGGCCACACATCTGACGTGTTTTTCAGATCTCTGGGGCCAGGGTTTGAACTATAATCAGCCCTGTGGGCTCTGGCTCCCTTAACCACTAGGCTGTGCACCGGCCCTCATTTAAACTGTTCATTTGAGAGTGTGGTCAAGGCATTTGTCAGCCGTAGCATTTAGAACCTAACTTAAAACTTCAAGCTGAAAATAATTAGTAGTGGGCCAGCTGGTGGCATGGCTCTGGAGGCAGCTGGATCCCACATGGCCAGCTGGTACCAGGCCTAGACCCAGAGGCGTGTGTGTGTGTGTGTGTGTGTGTGTGTGTGCACGTGCGCGCATGCCCAAAATCCTGAAAGGAGAGAGATGGAGGAAAAGGGACTTGTGTGTCCATGCCTAGTGGGGGGGAGGGCTTTCTCCTTTCCCCCTCTCTCTGTCTCTGTCTCTCTCTAGCAAATATAGGCCCTCTGGCAAAAAACATTTTTTTAAGATTTGATTTAACTTAATTAATTAATTAAAATTTGGCCAGAGAGGGACAAAATGAAAGAGAGAGAGAGGGAAAGTTTGCCCTCTGGCAAAAAACATTTTTTTAAGATTTGATTTAACTTAATTAATTAATTAAAATTTGGCCAGAGAGGGACAAAATGAAAGAGAGAGAGAGGGAAAGTTTGCCCTCTGGCAAAAATTTTTAAAAATAAATTAAAGTATTAAAAGAAAGTAATTAATAGCAGTTTGCAGTTTGTGCTGGCATTCTTGGCTCAAAATGTATCAGCCTCATGCGCTATAATGCACATAAAAAATGGCACAACATTTTGAAAACAGTTCTGGCAGTTTCCTAGAAAACTAAACATACACATACTTTATAATACAATTCTTTTTTTCTTTTTAGAGAGAGAGATTTTTGCTACAGGGTACATGCGCTTGCCAGAGAGAGACAGAGAGACAGAAAGTGAGACATTGCCCCCCCAGGGGAGGATAGCCATGCCACTATCCCCTCTCCTCCATTCTCCTCTCGGGATCTTGGGCACGCACGCACATGCGCCTGGCATGAGTTTTAAGCCACCAGGTCCAGGACTCAAACTGCAATTGACTATGTGGGAGTCCAGTGACATAGCCATTATGCCATCTGCTGGTCCCTACCCTATAACAAACACAATTCTCATTCTAAATATTGACCTAAGAGAAATGGTATATACCACACGTCAGATGTGTGCCCAAAATCTCTACAGGATGGAGAAATGGAGACGGGATTGCTGGGTGACCTTGTTCCACGGGTCTGGGGGGTACTTTCTCTATCCCTCTCCTTCTCGCTGGTAAATACCTAAGCACTTGGACCCCATTCAAAGCCTACAACTTTTTTTTTTTTTTTAAGAGTTTTTTTTTGCCATAGGGCGCGTGCGCTTGCCAGACAGAGAGAGACAGAAAGCGAGAAATCACCCCCCAGGGGGGATGGCCACGCCACAATCCCTTCTCCTCCATTCTCCTCTCGGGATCTTGGGCACGCACGCACATGCGCCTGGCATGAGTTTTAAGCCACCAGGTCCGGGACGCAAACCGCGGTCAACTATGTGGGAGTCCAGCAACATAGCCATTATGCTAACTGCTGGTCCCAACCTATAACAGCTTTATTCATAAAAGCCAAGCCTAGAAATGGCCTGGGACAGCCCGCGTGCGTGTGAGCAGGGCAGGGTAAACTGATGAGGTATAGCATACCGTTGACATAGTGCAGCAGAGCACCGTGAGGAACTGCATATGGCTGCACGCGGTAACACGGGTTTCAGCCTGACAGCAGTGTTCGGGGAACGCAGCCAGGTGAAAAGGAGCACATAGCATACGAACCTGACTATGCGAAGTTCTAGAATGGCCAAGCTAGTTCACGGTGTGGGGAAATCAGACCAGTTGCCTTCGGAGAGGGTGAGGGGCATAGAACTGTCTCTGAACAGGCACGGCAATGCCCTACGTGGTGGCTCAGGTGAGCGAATGGCACATAGAAGAATTTATTGTCTTGGGACCAGCAGGTGGCATGGTGGGGAAGGCACTGGACACTCCCACGTGGATGGTCACAGTTAGAGTCCTGGACCCGGAGGCTTGCTTCCTCACTTTCTCTGTGTGTGTGTCTCTCTCTAGTCAAAATAAATGAATGAGGGAACCAGCAATTAGCGTAATGGCTATGTCGCTGGACTCCCA
>NW_006160052.1:2317509-2320198 GCF_000334495.1 Tupaia belangeri chinensis | reverse complement strand
GTGAGGGCGACCGCCACAAAACAAAAAAAAAAAAAAAAAAAAAAAAAAAAAAAAAAAAAAAAAAACAGTTAAATACATTTTTTTTTTAAAAGAATGAATGAATAAAATTAAATAATTCTTAAAAAATAAATTATCGTCTCAGGGCCAGCAGGTGGTGTGGTGATTAAGGCTCTGGTTCCCACACGGCCAACTTTATGTTTTAAGGCCCAGATCCCTCGGCTTGAAAATCAAACCAGGCGTGTATGCATGCATACCCAAAATCCCAAAGGGAGAGTGGGGAAGAAATTTCACTGTGGCCATACTCCTGGGTGGGAGTGATTTCTCACTTTCCCTTTCTCTGTCTCTGTCTCACTTTGCTGAGTGCATATACGCTATGGCAAAAACCTTAAAAAAAAAAAAGAAAGAAAAAGAAAAGAAAGAATTCATCCTATGGCCAGTCTGTAGCACAGTGGTTAAGTGTTACACATGGAAAACTGGATCCCAAGTGGCTGACCATGGTTCAAACCCCCACCCCCCGTGTGTGTGTGTTGGTGTGTGTGTGTGGTATGTGGTGTGTGTGCAGTGTGTGTATGTGTTATGTGTGTGTGGTGCATAGAGTATGTGTATATGTGTGATGTGTGTGTGGTGTGTGTGGTATGTGGTGTGTGTGCATGTGTTATGTGTGGTGCATGGAGTTTGTGTGTGTGAGATGTGTGTGGTGTGTGTGGTGTGTGTGTGTGGTGTGTGTGGTGCGTACATATGGTATGTAGTGTGTGTAGTATGTGCATGTGTGGTGTGTATGGTGTATGTGTGATGTGTGTGCTGTGTGTGCAGTCTGCTTGTGTGTTTTATGTGTGTGGTGTGTGTGTGTGGTATGTGGTATGTGTATCGTGTGGTGTGTGTGTTGGTGTGTGTG
This sequence comes from Tupaia belangeri chinensis, assembly GCF_000334495.1. Taxonomy (NCBI): domain Eukaryota; kingdom Metazoa; phylum Chordata; class Mammalia; order Scandentia; family Tupaiidae; genus Tupaia; species Tupaia belangeri. Next base: position 2,319,303 of record NW_006160052.1, on the reverse strand, counting down.
GTGTATTGGTGTGTGTGCTGTGTGTGTGGTGGTGTGTGTGGTGTGCGTGTGGTGTGTGGAGTTTGTGTGTGTGTGATGTGTGTGGTATGTGTATGGTATGTATGGTGTGTGGTGTGTGTGTGGTATATGGTGTGTGCAGTGTGTGTGTGTGTGTGGAGCATGTGGTGTGTGGTATATCTGTTGTGTGTGCATGTAGGATGTATGTGTGTATGATGTGCGTGTGTGATGTCTGTGGTATGTTCATTGTGTGTGTTTTATGTATGTGTGGTGTGGTATATGTGTGGTGTGGCGTGTGTGTGGTGTGAGTGTGGTGTGCGTGTGTGGTGAGTGGTGCATGTGGTCTGTGTGTGGTGTGTGTGTGTGGTACGTATGATGTGTGGTGTGTGTGTGGTATGTGTGCTGCATGTGCTGTGTGTGTTGGTGTGTGCGTGGTGTGTGTGTTGGTATATGTGTGGTGTGTGTGTGTGGTACGTATGATGTGTGTGTGTGGTATGTGTGCTGCATGTGGTGTGTGTGTTGGTGTGTGCGTGGTGTGTGTGTGTGGTATACTTGTAGTCTGTGTGTGGTATGTGTGTGTGGTACATATGGTGTGTGGTGTGTGTGGGGGTATGTGTGTGTGGTGTGTGTTGGTGTATGTGTGGTGTGTGTGTGGTATGCTTGTATGTGTGTGGTGCGTGTGGTGTGTGGTGTGTATGGGGTGTGTTTCTGTGTTTTATGAGTGTAGTGTGTGCATATTGTGTGTGTATGATGTATGTGGAGTTGTGTGGTGTGTATTGTGTATTTGTGTTGTATGTGTGTTGGTGTGTGGTGTGTAGTGTGGGGTGTGTGTGAGGGGATGTGTGTATGGGTGTGTGTGTGGGGTGTGCATGTGGGGGATGTGTGTGTTGTGTTTGTTGTGTGTGTTTTATGTGTGTATGGTAAATGGTGTGTGTGGTGTGTGTGTGTGATGTGGTGTGTATGTGGGGGGATGTGTGTGTGGCATGTGTGTGGTGGTGTGTGCGCCCGCTTGCGTTTGAAGTCACTGGGTCCGGGACGCAAACCGTGATTGACTACATGGGAGTCCAGCAACATATCTCTTTTATCTAACTTTATTTATCCATTTATTTCTTTATTTTAATTTGACCAGAGAGGGACAGAGTGTGAGAGAGAGAAAGTAAGAAAGCAAGACATCAGGTCCAGGACTCAAACCGTGGTCGGCCATGTGGGAGTTCAGTGCTCTTAATCACCACGCCACCTGCTGGCCCCTCTGACATTATCTTTGGACAGTATATCATATGGTTCCATTTATATGAAATGTCCAGAATAGACAACTCCATAGAGACAGAAGTAAATTAGTGGTTGCCAGGGGTTGGTAGAAAAGGGGAATTAGGGAGACCAGCAGTTAGCATCATGGCTATGTTGCTGGACTCCCACATAGTCAAACACGGTTCGAGTCCCGGACCCAGTGGCTTAAACTCACGCCAGGCGCGTGTGCGTGCATGCCCATGATCCTGAGAGGAGAATGGAGGAGAAGGGATTGTGGCGTGGCCATCCCCCCGGGGGGTGATTTCTCGCTTTCTGTCTCTCTGTCTCTCTCTCTCTGTATGTCTGGTGAGCACAGGTGCCTTATAGCAAAAACCCTGCCAAAAAAAGAAAAAAAAGAAAAGGAGAATTAGGACTAACTCATTTATTTATTTATTTTATCATTATTATTATTGGAGAGGTTTGCTATAGGGTGTGTGCGCTCGCCAGAAAGACAGAGAGAGACAGAGAGACAGAAAGCGAGAAATCACCCCCCCAGGGGGGATGGCCATG
>NW_006160052.1:2312103-2317298 GCF_000334495.1 Tupaia belangeri chinensis | reverse complement strand
GGTCCGGGACTTGAACCGTGGTCAACTACATGGGAGTCCAGCGACGTAGCCATTATGCCAACTGCTAGTCCCTTTATTACTTTTAGAAAATTGCGGAAGGGCACATGTGCTCACCAGATAAAGTAGAGAGAGAAAGTCGCAAGGGTCTAGGACTCAAACCACTGTCAGCTGTGTGGGAGTCCAGCAGCCTAAACACTGTGCCACCTGCTGGCCTCATACTCTCGAGAATGGGTTTTCTTTTGGAGGGTGATGAAATGTTCTGGAGTTCGTGAGTTAGTGGTGATGGCCGTACAACATAATGAATATACTAAAAAGTATATTCTCTGGGGCTGGCAGGTGGTGTGGTGGTTAAGGGGGCTGGACTCCCACATGACTGACTGCAGTTCGAGTCCCAGACCTCGCCGCTTGCTTTCTCACTTTCCTTCTGTCTTTCTCTCTCTCTCTGTCCATCTCTGATGGAATAAAAATAAATAAAGTTAAATAAAATAATTTTTGTGTGTGTGCTTGCCAGAGAGAGACAGAAAATGAGAAATCACCCCCTGGGGGAATGGCCATGCTGCAATCTCTTCTCTTCCATTCTCCTCTCGGGATCTTGGACATACACGTACACGTGCCCGGTGTGTGTTTAAGCCACCGGGTCCGGGACTCAAACCATAGTCAACTGCGCAGGGTCCAGTGACATAGCCATTACGCTAACTGCTGGTCCCTGAAATAATTATTTAAAAAACGTATATTCTTGGGGCTGGCAGGTGGAGTTTATGGTTGAGGGTGCTGGGTTCCCACATAGCCAACTGTGGTTCGGGTCCCAGACATGCGCGGCGGCGGCGGCTTGCTTTCTCACTTTCTCTCTCTCTGTCCCTGTCTAGTCAAAATAAAATAAATACATAAATGAAATTAAATAAAACAATTCTTTTTTTTTTTCAAAGTATGTTCTTTACAATTGCAGCATATAGGGGTCAGCAGGGGGCATGGTGGTTTAGACTGACGAAGTTTTTTCTATGACATTTGTAAAGGCTTTTTCTAGCTGTTTCAATAGCAGATGGATTATATCACAGTCACTGTTTATTCTGAAAACTAATGAGTAGATGTGCGAAGTAGAATAGGCTAAACTGCCTTAACTATGAAACTCAGAAACATGTAATGGTCTAAATACATAAATACAATTATTTCTTATTCACAGAAATGCAGAGGGGGTGCTCCTTTTGCTTGCTTGCTTGCTTTTTATTTTATTTTATTTTATTTTATTTTATTGGGGAAGAAGAGATTTTTGCTATACGGTGAGTGTGCTTGCCAGAGACAGAGCGAGATAGAAAGTGAGAAATCTCCCTCGCTTTCGGTTTCTCTGTCTCTCTCTGTCTGGTGAGCACACGCGTCCTATAGCGAAAACCTCTCCAAAATAAAAAATAAAAAAAATAATAAATAAATAAAAATAAATTAAAAAAAAAAAGAAATCTCTCAACTAGGGGAATGGCCACATCGCAGACCCTTTCCCATTCTCCTCTTGGGATTTGGGGCATGAACACACATGCGCTGGCGTAAATTTGAAGCTGCTGGGTCTGGAACTTGAACCATGGTCGGCCGTGTGGAAGTCCAGTGACCTAAACATTCTGCCGTCTGCTGGTTCTGAAGTATATACTTGTTTTTATTTTATTTTATTTTTTTGTAGAGGTTTTTGCTATAGGGTGCATATGCTCACCTGAAAGACAGAGACAGAAAGTGAGAAATCACCCCCCAGGGGGGATGGCCATGCCGCAGTCCTTTCTCCTCCATTCTCTTCTCGGGATCTTGGGCATGCACGCACATGCGCCTGGCGTGAGTTTAAGCCACCAAATCTGGGACTCTAACCATGGTCGATTACATAGGAGCCCAGCGACATAGCCATTATGCTAACTGCTGGTCTCCTGAAGTATACACTTTTAAATGTTTTTTTGTTGTTGTGGTGGTGGTTAAGGGCGCTGGACTATCACATAGCCAACCAAGATTTGAGTCCCAGACCTGGCGGCTTGATTTTTCACTTTTTCTCTCTTTCTTTCTCTGTCCCAATCTGGTCAAATTAAAATAAATAAATAGAGTTAAATAAAATAATTCTTTAAAAAAAAATTTGCTTTTAAAAAAATTTGTTATAGAGTGCATGTGCTCGCCAGAAAGAGGGAAAGTGATACAGCGCCCCCTGGGGGGATAGCCACGCCACACAGTCCTTCCTCGTCCATTCTATTCTCTCTGGATTTGGGGCGTCGTTGTGCACCCAGAGTGTTTTTCAAGTTGCTGGGTCCAGGACTCAAGCGCACAGTCAGCCGTTTAAGATTCCGCAGCCCGAGCCACCACACCACTGCTAGCTCAGTGTGAACTTTATGTTATCTGATGTCTAGCTCGTTTTCATGTAATTGCTCATGGGCATATGTGCTCACCAGAGAAAGAGAGGGAGAGAGGAAGGAGAGGGAGAAGCAGTACCCAATGGGGTGTGGTCATGCCACAATCCTGGCTCCACTTCCCTGTCTGGTCAGGATTTGGGGCATTCACATACACCCAGTGTGTTTTTCAAGGTGCCAGGGCCAGGATTTGAACTGCAGTTGGCTGTGGAATCTCACTCCCTAAACCACTAGGCTCTGAGGCTAGCCTGATCGCAATTGCTCTTAAGTTCTTGTATTTTTTTAATTCACTAGAGGGTGTGTGCACTCTCCAGAGACAGGGAGAGAGAAAGCAAGAAAGCGCCCTCACGGGGCATGTTGGTGAGGGCTACAATCCCTCTTCGATTTCTCCTTTCGAGATCACGGGCTTGTGTGTGCAGGGCACCCTGTGTGTTTCAAGCCACTGGGTCCATGTAGTTGGCCATGTGAGACCCAGATGCCCTAACCACCAAGCCATAGGTGGCCCCCTCTCTGTTTTCAGTTTTTCAAGTGCTGCAGCTGGCTAGTGATTATGTCAACTGTGGTTTGAGTCCTGGATCCAGCAGCTTAAAACTTCCCCTGGTCACGGGGCTGGCAGGTGGCATGGTGGTTAAGGTGCTGGTCTCCCACATGGCCGACCGTGGTCCGAGTCCAGGACCTGACGGCTTGCTTTCTCTCTCTCTCCCGCTCTGTCCCTCCCTGGTCAAATTAAAATTTGGGTCTAGGTGCTGGGTAATAAATTGTTCACTGCCAAATTCTTTCTTTTTTTAAAAAGAATTATTTATTTAACTTTATTTATTTATTAATTTATTTTTTAATTTTACCAGAGAGAGAGAGAGAGAGAGAGAAATGGTGAGAAAGCAAGCCATCAGGTCTGGGACTTGAACTGTGGTCGACCATGTGGAAGTATCCAGTGCCTTAACCACCATGCTACCTGCTGGTTCCCACTGCCAAATTCTTTCTGTTTTATTGAATGTCTGAAAATTGTTTACAAAAAGACGTTAGGGCCGATAAGCCACAGAAAAGAGAGATTTAATTCCGTGACTCCCTGTAGAAGTGCCCAGGGAGGGCCCAGCGTGCTGCAGGGGTGGCGTAGCGGGCAGGGGCAGGGGCAGGGTGCAGACAGACTGCTGTGCTAACCACTTCTCCTCCGCACGGAGGGTTTCACACCGGTTAGGAGGAGGCTTGGCTTTTCTGAAAAGCCTGCAGCATTTCTGAGGGACAGGCAGTCACTGGGTGGCATCTTTCCCAGGCAGGGAGGCTCTTAGATCTGGCTGCTTGGAGAGGAGGGATTTGTTCAGGAGAGAATTGAAGAGATTAGGGCACTCACACTGAGATGCTAAGAGGTGCTAACGAGTTATTCCACACCTCTGTGAGGAGTAGCAGCTGAGGAAGCTGTGGAAGGCAGAAGGTGAAAATGTCTCCAGGCTGTCGGATCTGTATGGCAGGAAAGATAACCAGCCACCGCTTACAGGGTACTAGGACAGTGGGGGAGTTCAAATGGCTAGACAGCCCTGAGGTTAACACTGGAGACGCAGTGTAGACAATTTTACTACGTATGAAAGGTGAAAGAACTTGAGGTTGGGCAGGTGGTTTAGAGGGGAGTAGTGTGCTGGTTCCAAGAGTGTCCTCCAATTCCTGCCCACGCAGAACCTGAGTGTGTGACCTTATTTAGAAATGAAACCTTTGCAAATATAATCCAGTTAAAATGAGGTTATACTGGATTAGCAAGGGCCCTAATTCAGTGATTTATAAAAGAAAGGGAAATTTGGGCCAGCAGGTAGCATGGTAGTTAAGCACTGGATTCCACATGGCTGACCATGGGGTTCAAATCCCTAATCCTGTGGCTTGAAAAATCACACCAGGTGTGTGTGCGTACATGCCCAAAATCCTGAAAGAGTGGAGAAGGGATCTTGGTGTGACCATCCTCTGGGGGGTGATTTCTCACTTTCCTTCTCTCTCTCTCTCTCTTTCTGGGGAGCATGCAAGCCCTATAGCAAAAAAAAAAAAAAAAAAAAAAAAAGGAAAAGAGGGAAATTAGGATATGGAGACACCAGGGGAGAGGACCATGTGAGGACAGAGAGTCAGAGGCTGGTCATGCTGCCACAAGCTGAGGAGGACCAAGACACAGAAGCAACGGGATTATTTTATGGTTGCAAGTCAGATTGGGTTGGCAGAGAATTAAGGGCCTCTGGACAGGTGTTGGGTCCTGTTAGCCTCAGCCAGTTCCACATTTAGAACAAGAATCTGGAAGTAAGAGATGCAAAGATGGGGTCAATCCATCTCTCATGGTTTGATAACGGGGGTAAGAAGGGCCCTGTCGGGACCTCATCTCAGGGTCGATGAGGACGAACCCACGCAGAGCTCCCATTTCCATGCCTGCACTGCCCTGACCAGGCCTGATGGAAAAGGAGGAGATGAGTCTCGGGCTTGCTGAGGCTGGCTGTGGCTGTCCCAGGAAGGCAGTCTCCCGTCTGCAGAGGCTTCGTGTCCACCTGGACGCCTGGGACGGAGCTGTGAGTCAGAGGGCAGCACTGGTTGGGTACGTCATTCCGGTTTTGCATTTTGTTTTTAATTCTAGTTTATTTCAGAAGATAATACAACCACATGGTTCAGACTTTTTTTTTTTTTTGAGAGGTTTTTGCTATAGGGTGTGTGTGCTCGCCAGAAAAACAGAGAGAGACAGAGACAGAAGGCGAGAAATCCCCCGGGGGGGGGGGGTTGGCCACGCCACACTCCTCTCTCCTCCATTCTCCTCTGGGGATCTTAGGCATGCACGCACACGCACCTGGCGTGAGTTTAAGCCAC
>NW_006160052.1:2307352-2312043 GCF_000334495.1 Tupaia belangeri chinensis | reverse complement strand
TTTTTTTTTGAGAGGTTTTTGCTATAGGGTGTGTGTGCTCGCCAGAAAAACAGAGAGAGACAGAGACAGAAGGCGAGAAATCACCCCCCCCGGGGGGGTTGGCCACGCCACAATCCCTTCTCCATTCTCCTCTCGGGATCTTGGGCACGCACGCACACATGCCTGGCATGAGTTTAAGCCACCAGGTCCGGGACTCGAACTGCAGTTGACTACGTGGGAGTCCAGTGACACAGACATTAAAGCAACTGCTGGTCACAGAGGCTGCTGTTTGTCTCCCAGTAAACCCTAGATTGTACCTACCCCAGACAGAGACTACCTTTGTCACCTTCTCTGGAGGCCAAGTGGGGCCTGTGATTACTTTCTGGCCAATGAGATGTAAGTGGTAAGGATTATGTGGTATTTTTCAAAAGCTTTTCTATGAGGAAGGAGGCAAGCCTCGCGCTCGCCAGAAGGACAGAGAGAGAGAGAGAGAGAGAGAGACAGAAAGCGATAAATCACGCCCTGGGGGGATGGCCACGCTGCAATCCCTTCTCCTCCATTCTCCTCTTGGGATCTTGGGCACGCATGCACACGCGCCCAGCATGAGTTTAAGCTGCCGGGTCCGGGACTTGAGCCGCAGTCGACTATGTGGGAGTCCAGCAACATAGCCATTCCGCTAACTGCTGGTCCCTCTTTTTCTTTCTTTTATTGCTTGGAATGTGGATGTGATGGTTAGAACTCTAGCAGCCTTACTGCACTATGAGGATTAGGAATGCAAGAGCCTCATACACACAGAGGCTATCTTAGATCGCCAGGCTCTAGAGATCTTTTATGTGAAAAACAAATAACCCTCTGTTTAAGCAATTAGGAACTTTTGAGAGATAATGCAGGGCTGGCAGGTGCTGCGGTGGTTAAGGCTCTGAACTCCTACACGGCCGACCACGGTTCAAGTCCTGGACCTGGCAGCTTGCTTTCTCACTTTCTCACTCTCTGTCTTGCTCTGTCCCTCTAAATAAATAAATTAAAGTTAAATAAAAATAAAACAATTCTTTTTTAAAAAAGAAAGATAATACTAATATAATAGGAAAATCTACAAAGGTGACTTGAAGAGTACAACAAATCAGGCCTAGGGGAAAGCCTGGACCAGGAAATGAAGCACATCATACTAGTAACTGCCAGGGTGGACAATGGTGCAGCAGAAAACGCCAACACTCTGGGAGGCTGGCCCACACATGAGGTTCCAGGTCGGTGTCTAGGGACCTTCTAAGTATGCCAGGCATGCCCTGTGCCCATGGGCCCAGCTGGCTGGAGCTCGGGTGGATAGCAGTGCCAAGACCCCATCTCTGTCTCTCTGTCCTTACTCAGGGGAAAAAACAAAATCTTAAAGAAAAATAGGTAACCATCAACTGTTGATGATTTTTGAAAAACAGTTGTATTGCCATATCCTTTGCATGCCATAAAATTTATCCATTTAAAAAAGGAACAATTCCGTGTTGTTTAGATATTTGTGAGATAGCGCAACCAGCACCATAATCTAATTTTAGAACATTTGCATCACTCCCAAAAGAAACTTTGTACCCATTCGCCACCATATTGGGCTCTATTCTATTCCTAGCATTGAGGAAAGTGCTTTGGGGCCAGCAGGTGGTGTGGAGGTTAAGGCAGCTGATCCTACCGGGCTGGCTGAGTGGTTAGAATCCCAGACCTAGGACTGAAAATCACACCGGGTGCATGTGTGTGCGTGCCCAAAATCCTGAGAGGAGAATGGAAGAGAAGGGATTGCAGCGTGGCCATCTTCCAGGGTGTGTGTGTACACAGTGTGTGTGTGTGTGTGTGTGTGTGTGTGTGCGCACTTTCTCCCTTTTTCTCTGTCTCTCTCTCTGGTGAGTGCACACACCTTATAGCAAAAACTGAAAACAACAACAAACGAGAGAGAGAAGTGCTTTATAGATCTCGTTTAACCTCTGAGCTTGGTGTTATTATATTTTTTAGGTTTTTGCTATAGTGTGTGTGTGCTCACCATAGACAGAGAGGGAAAGTGAGCAATCACCCCTACCCCCTGGGGGTATGGCCACACTGTAGTCCTTTCTCCTCCATTCTCCTCTGGAGATTTTGGGAGTGCACACACATGTATCTGGCGTGATTTTCAAGCTACTGGGTCTAGGACTCAGACCATGGTCAGCCATGCAGGAATCCAGCACCTTAACTGCCATGCCATCTCCTAACCCTGTTATCCTCCTGTAAAAGAAAAAAAAGAATTATTTTTAAAATTCCATTTGTTATTACTATTATTTTCCAATTTCATCAGAGAGAGAAAAAGGGTAAATGAAAAAGCAGGCTGTCAGGTCTGGGACTTGAACCCTGGTCAGTCAGGTGGAAGTCAATGTCGCTGGATGCCCCCCATGTAGTTGACCGCGGTTCCAGTGCTAGACCCGGCGGCTTAAACTCACACCAGGTGTGTGTGCGTGTGTGCCCAAGATCCCGAGAGGAGAATGGAGGAGAAGGGATTGCAGTGTGGCCATCCCCCCTGAGGGGTGATTTCTCGCTTTCCGTCTCTATTTCTGGCGAGCGCACGCGCCCTATAGCGAAAACCTCTCCCAAAACAGAGAAAACCAAGTCCCAGAGATAGACTTGCCGAAGAGTATACAACACCCAGTGCCAGCTCCAAATTCAAAGCGTTTCTATCGACGCCAAAGCCCGCCCTTCTCAAACCACTGCCCAGTTGCCATGACCCCGGCCTTGGAATCTGCCTTTTAACCCAGTCTCGGCCTTACTCCCGAGGCTCCTCAGTGTTTTCCTCAGTGCCTCCGCCCACAGTCAGGCCCTATTTTTGGTCTGGTTGTCGAGGCTCTTTATGTTCCCGGCTGGGCACAGGTGGCTGGTGCCTGGGCCCAGCGTCTGCCCTTTAATCCGCTCCCTGTGCCCAGATCTGCTCAGGTTACCCACACCTCCACCCCGGCCCGCCTTGCCTCCTGAGGATGGGCCCCAGCTCTTAATGCAGAGCCCTGGCCCTACTCCACTCTTCTAGCCTCATCCCCCGGGCCCTTTAGTTCTGTCACCCTGGGCCCTGCCAACTTCTAAATGTGTCCTCTGTGTTCTCGTCGCCCCACGTGTGGTCCCGTGCTTTGTGTATCTCCACCCTGCTACATTCTAGTCCAGTGTCACACCTCCTCCACAGAGCCCTCTCTGTTCTGGTGTGCAGACCTTCTTCCCACTCTCTGCTCCCTACCTGGGCATTGCTGTGGTATGAGTGAGCCTCCCACTCCCAGTTCGTGTGCTGAGATTGAGTGGCCATGGTAAAGGTGTTCTGAGGGCCAGGACGTGTTCCCGTGCAGTGTCAGGAGGTGGCGCCTCTTGGGAGTGATTGGGATTAGAAAAGGTCACGGGGTGTGCTCCCCCCATGGCTACGAGGGGCTTTATGAGCAGAGGGCGAGAGACCAAAGGTGCTCTTGTGCTCTTACCTTGGTGCCCTGTCCTAACTTGGGGCTCTGCAGAGAGACCCACCAGGAACACGGCCCTCCCCGGATACTACCCTTGACCTTGGGCCTCCGGAACCGTGACTGAGCAAAGCTTTATTCTGTATAGATCACCCAGCCTGTGAGGTTCAGTTGCAGCAGCAGACACAGAATCTCACCACGGACTGCCTTTCTACAGGGACTCCTGGACTGCAGGAGCTTTGAATCTAGAGGTTAGGGTCCTCTGACTGACAGGTCGGAGTCACTTGCCCACCTCTATAGTCAGAGGTGGGGTCCCACCCAAGACAGGTTAGGGAGCGGAGGACCCCTAAAAAGGTACTAGTACATAGCATTGGAAACCTACGTCCCGTATAGCTGGGATGTATCTTCGTCTGTTCTCCTCTTCCTTCTGCGCGTCCTCCTCCTTCTCCTCCTCCTTGCCTCCTGATGCTTTTTTTTTTTTTTTGGTTTTAAGATATGGTTTTGGAGACCAGCAGGTAGCATGATGGTAAGGCACTGGACTACCCATGGCCAACTACGGTTCAAATCCCGGACCTGGCAGTGTGAAACTCATGCCAGATGCATGTGTGTGCATGCCCGAAATCCCAAGAGGAAAATGGAGGAGAAGAGGTGGTGCCCCCTTTCTCTAACAGTTAAAACCACGGGGTCACTTCTCTGTTTGGGCTGTGTTCCCATGGTAAGGAAATGCCACGAGAGGGACTTGTTTTGTTTTTGAAGAGGTTTTTCTTTTTTTCTTTTTTTTTTTTGCTATAGGGCGCGTGTGCTCTCCAGAAAGACAGAGACAGATAGCAAGAAATCACCCCCCAGTGTGGATCGCCATGCTGCAATCCCTTCTTCATTCTCCTCTCAGGATTTTGGGCACACACATGCGCCTGGTGTGATATATATATATAGAGGGACTTGTTTTGTTTTTGAAGAGGTTTTTCTTTTTTTCTTTTTTTTTTTTGCTATAGGGCGCGTGTGCTCTCCAGAAAGACAGAGACAGATAGCAAGAAATCACCCCCCAGTGTGGATCGCCATGCTGCAATCCCTTCTTCATTCTCCTCTCAGGATTTTGGGCACACACATGCGCCTGGTGTGATATATATATATATTCTTTTTTGACAGGTTTTTTGCTATAGGGCGCGTGCGCTCGCCAGACAGACAGAGAGACAGAGAGACAGAAAGTGAGAAATCACCCCCCAGAGGGGATGGTCACGCCGCAATCCCTTCTCCTCCATTCTCCTCTCGGGATCT
>NW_006160052.1:2306383-2306650 GCF_000334495.1 Tupaia belangeri chinensis | reverse complement strand
TTAAGCCACCGAGTCTGGGACTTGAACCACAGTCGACTACATGGGAGTCCAGCGACATAGCCATTATGCCATCTGCTGGTCCTTCTCAATGGAATTTTTAAAATTTTATTTATTTTTAGATTTTTGCCGTAGGGCACATGTGCTCTCTAGAGACAGTGAGAAGGAAAGTGAGAGACATCCCCCCCGAGGGATAGCATGCTGCAATCCCTTCTCCATTCTCTTCTTGGGATTTTGGGCAGGCACGCACATATACCTGGAGTGCTTTTT
>NW_006160052.1:2301598-2306369 GCF_000334495.1 Tupaia belangeri chinensis | reverse complement strand
TTTTTTTTTGAGAGGTTTTCGCTATAGGGCGCGTGCACTCGCCAGACAGACAGAGACATAGAGACAGAAAGCGAGAAATCACCCCCTAGTGGGAATGGTCACACCGCAATCCCTTCTCCTCCATTCTCCTCTCGGGATCTTGGGCACGCACGCACACGCGCCCAGCGTGAGTTTTAAGCCACCGGGTCCAGGATGCGAATCGCAGTCGACTACGTGGGAGTTCAGCGACATAGCCATTATGCTAACTGCTGATTCCCTTTTTTTAGATTTTTTTGTGATAAGGTGTATGTGCTTGCTGGAGAGAGAGAGAGAGACAGAAAGCGAGAAACCACCCCCCAGGGGGGATGGCCACGCCACAATCCTTACTCTTCCATTCTCCTCTCAGGATTTTGGGCATGCATACACATGTGCCTAGCATGAGTTTTAAGCCACTGGACTTGGGACTAGGGACTTGAATGGTGGTTGACTATGTGGGAGTCCAGTGACATCAATTACTCCATTTGCTGGTCCCAACCCAGTGTGATTTTTAAGCCACAGTCTGGGACTCGAACTGCAGTTGGTCATGTGGGAATTCAGTGCCTTAACCACCACACCATGGGCTGGTACCCCCTCAAAGGAAATTTTAAAAATTTGTAATAGGGAGCAAGTGTGTGCATTAGAGAGAGAGAAAGAGAGAGAACACCCTCAACCAGATCTTATCACTCCAGGGTCTCCCTAGCCCTCTGGCTCCTCAGGATTCTGGTGCCTACGACATGCCCAGTGTTTTCAGGCCCACAAAGGGATCTGCACCCATGGTTGGCGTGGGGCATCCGGCACTGTAGTCCAGGGTGCTAGAGACTGCACCACCTCGACTGATATTTTTATATTTTAATTCCGTTTTCCCACAGTTTTTGAGGTTCCCTTAAAATGCTACTGCTTTGAAATTTACCACCTGTAACTTGGGCCTCCTGACTCGCGGTCTGGGGTGTCCAGAGAGATTCCAATGCTTTGTTTGCAGGCTTTCCCACGCTTACTGCAAGGCTTGGGATCACCCCATGCTTCCCTCAGACCTGGCCCCGCACTGGGCCTCAGGGGGCACCTTCCAGCTTCTGCAGTTTGCTCTGGCCTCTGCTGCAGAGGCCCAGATGGCACAGGCCACTTGTCCTCTGGCCACAGCTTGTGACCTCTGATGGCAGCATCCTTGGCTCAGTCTCCAGAGCTCCAGCACTGGCATCAGGGCTGGAGAGCCACCAAGGTCTCCATTTCTGGGCTCTGCCTCACATGCTTCAAGCCCCTTCTCTGCAGGCCTCCTGCTGGGACCTGGCTGTTTCCCACCTCATACTCTCCTGGATAAGGAAACAACCCCCAGTTTTAGCCCGGGAAACCCTGCACACAGTCCCTTATCGTTGCACAGAACTAGTTCTTTTTCTCTTGCCCTCACTGATTTCTCCTCCCTGTTTGGTATAAGGAGGGCGCGCTTACCAGAGAGAGACAGAGACAGAGAGAAGGAAACAGAGACAGAGATAAGGAAAGTGAAAAATCACCCCCTAGGAGAATGGCCATGCTACAGTTCCTTCTCCTCTGTTCTCCTCTTGGGGTTTTGGGCATGCATTCATACCCACCCGGCGTGTTTCTCAAACCACCGGGCCCAGGACCTGATCTCACAGTTGGCCAAGTGGTATCTAGCACTTTAACCTCTATGCCACCTGTTGGCCCCTGGGAGGTTAATCTTTAAAATATTAATAAAAAAAAACATTATTTATTTGGTCTGTGTATGTGTTTTAGAGAGATTTTTAAATTTTTTAAAAAAAATTAATTATTTATTTATTTAAATTTGAGCAGAGAGAGACAAGGCGAGAGAGAGAAAGTGAGAAAGAAGAGAAAGCACACCACCAGGTCTGAGACTTGTACCATGGTCGGCCACGTGGGCGTCTAGTGCCCCTAACCACCATGCCAGATGCTGGTCCCTAGAGAGATATTTTTGCTATAAGGCAATTACACTTGCTGGAAAGACAGAGAGAAGCAAAAGGAAGAAATCATCCTTCAGGGGGGATGGCCACGCTGCAATCCCTTCTCCTCCATTCTCCTCTTGGGATCTTGGGCACGCACGCACACATGTCCAGCCTGAGCTACAAGCTGCCTGGTCTGGGAATTAAACTGCAGTCAACTACGTGGGAGCCTAGTGATATAACCATTACACCATCTGCTGGACCCTTGCCCTTTTTTTTTTTAAGAATTATTTTATTTAACTTTATTTATTATTATTATCATTATTATTTTTCAGTTTTATCAGAAAGAGAGAGAGAGAGGAAGTGAGAAAGCAAGCCACCAGGTCCAAGACTTGAACCGTGGTCGGCCATGTGGGAGTCCAGCGCCTTTAACTACCATGCTACTTGCCAGCCCCAACCCTTGCGCTTTTTAAGTAGCCAGATCCAGGACTCAGACTGTGGTGAGCCAGGTTGGAATCCAGTGCCCCAGTCGCCATACCACCTGCTGACCCCTGATATATATATATATCGTATGATTCATTTATTCCTTCCATGAGAAGGAGAGATGGGGGTTCCCTCCTAACAGAATCTTCACAACATGACTCATGAGCCACTCCCAAACTTAGCTGGCTTGGGTCATGGGCATGTGTGTGCAAGCCCAGAGTATGCAGGGAGGTCCCAGGACACGAACCCAGTTGCCCCATGTGGGTCCACTCATGGTACCACTGCCATCATCTGGCCCCTCTGTGGCAGCCAGTCTTGAAAAGAATTCCATGGGGAAACTGGAGACAGAGGTTTCTTTTCTTTTGTCTGCTATGGAATAAGGCCAATGGTTGAGTCCTGAGTGTGTCTGAGGAAGACTGATGCATGTGGACCAGCAGGTGGCATGGTGGTTAAGGTGCTGGACTCCCACACAGCCAACTGCGGTTTGAGTCCTGGACCAGCAGCTTGAAACACACTGGATATGTGTGTGTGTGTTCTCAAAATACCAGAAGGAGAATTGGAAGGCCATCCCCCAGGGGGTGAGTTCTCATTTTCCGTCTCTGTCTCTCAGGGAAGCATGCACACCCTATAGCAAAACATCTCTGAAAAAACAAACAAACAAACAAACAAAGAAGATGGAAGCATTATGCTTTGTTCCTGGTCAGAATAAATAGGTTCCTGTGTACAAAGGAGACCCTGGGAACAAAAATTGAGAATAATCTGTAATAAACCTTTATCCTGCAGCTTCCCCGTCTTAGGGGTGGTCCCCACAGGGAGTTTGGTGGGATGGGGCTGTCCGCCCTGGCAGGGGGCCTGGGCCCAGCGGCTTGTGCTCTCACCACTGCCTCTGGAAGTGACAGGGACCAGGCACGGCGGGGAAGTCAGTGGAGAGGAGACGGCTGACATCGGGACCGGTAGTGTGACCATGGCGGAGTCCCCAGTGCCACAGCCCCTGCTCTCCCTGCCGGTTCAATTTAGCGTCCCTGCTACAAATCCAGTCTCTGTTGGGCTGCCAGAGAGACTTGAACCTAAACGCTCAACCATAGGGGAGGCCTTAAACCGCAGGGAACATCGGCAACGTGGACTCCTCCGCAGCAGTCCCAGAGAGGACCGGCAGACCTCATGTCCTGGCAGGCTCTCCCTGCACACGCATGAGGAGCGCGTGGCATCCCCTTTCTCTAACACTTAAAACCACAGTCACATCTCTGTATGGGCTGTGTTCCCATGGGAAGGAAATGCCACGAGAGGGACTTGTTTTGTTTTTGGAGAGTTTTTTTTTTTTTTTTTTGCTATAGGGCATGTGCACTCTTCAGAAAGACAGAGAGAGACAGAGAGATATAAAGCTAAAAATCACCCTCTAGGGGGGATGGCCACGCAGCAATCCCTTCTCCTCCATTCTCCTCTCTGGATCTTGGACATGCACGCACACGCGCCTGGCGTGAGTTTAAGCCACCGGGACCAGGACTTGAACCGTGGTCAACTACATGGGAGTCCAGGGACATAGCCATTATGCTAACTGCTGGTCCCCAGAGGGACTTGTTTTGTCCATGCCTATTGCCCAGGCCTAGAACAGTGCCTGGTACCTCACTGACAACATTTGCTGAATAAAAATATTGAATAGAACATGCCTAAAGAACACATACCAAACTGAAAACTTTTCTTAGAGAACAGACTGGGATGCAGCCATATTAGAGAGGGCTTTTTTTTTTCTTTTTTTGCCAGTAGGCATGTGCACTTGGAGAGACAGAGACAGAGAGAGAGAGAGAAGGAGAAAGCAGCTCGCATCCTCCCGCAATGGGGCGAAGTCACACCCTGAGCCCTTCTCCTCCATTTCTCCATCCCTTAGGGATTTCTGGACACACGTGTGCATATACCCAGTGTGATTGTTTTATTTCAATTTATTTATTTGCATTCATTCACTGTACATCATTACAGCATACAAAATGAGATTTTTCCATCCAGAGTACACTGTATATTGTCTCAATCAAGCACATCAACAAACATGTTATTGTCAGCAAATGATCTTCCATTTCTTGTTTTCTGTATGTTTTGCTTTTCCCCCCCATCCTTGATTCCCTATTTCTTACCCTGTGCTGTCTCCCACTCTCCTCCCACACTGTCTCCGGTATCTATGTTTGCTTTTTATACTGTTTTTCCCCCTCATTTTATTGAATCACCAAAGACCCTAATCAATCCAAGTACCCTCATAGCAAACACAGGTGACATACACATTTCCATGAACACAAGTCTAACTTTACACATCCTATAAAGTAGCACCTAGCTGGGGCTACATATCCTACTGCAGTCATTGAATAGATATA
>NW_006160052.1:2297990-2299342 GCF_000334495.1 Tupaia belangeri chinensis | reverse complement strand
GTGTGGGTTTTTTTTTTTTTTTTTTAGAATTATTTTATTTAACTTTATTTATTCATCCACTTTAATTTTTAAAAATAATTATTTCCTTTATTTATCATTATTGTTGTTTTTAATTTGACCAGAGTGAGACACAGAGAGAAAGAGAGAGAGAGAGAGCAAGAAAGCAAGCTGCTGGGTCCAGGACTCAAACTGTGGTCAGCCATGTGGGAGTCCAGCGCCTTTAACTACCACATCACCTGGCAGCCCCTATCCATTTCAATTTGACTAGAGAGGGACAGATTGAGAGAGCGAGAAAGAGAAAGTGAGAAAGCAAGCCACCAGGTCCAGAACTAGAACTGTGGTCAGCCCTGTGAGAATCCAGCGCCTTAACCACGATGCCCCCTACTCCCGCCCCCAAGTGAGTTTTAAGTTGCTGGGTCTGGGACTTGAACTGTGGTTGGCCACGTGGGAGTCCAGCAACATAACCTTATGTCATCTGCTCGTCCTTCAGTTTTAGAATTTTTTTTAAAGTTTTTTTTTTTTTTTTTTCAAGAGAGAAAGACAGGCACTCCCAACAGGGTCTCACAGTGTGACCCCAACCCTCCTAGTCAGGCAGCCCCCGGGCACACAGGCCTGGTGCGTATGTGTCTACCAGGCCTTGAGCCCTGGCCTTCCGCAGGGTTTCCACATCGTGCAGCTGGGCACTACCCCTGTGCCATCACGGTTTTGAAACCCAGCAAGGACCCCCTAATGTATTTTCTAGGGTTCCTGAAATATAAAGTCCATTTACATTGTAAGGGCCCAGAGTAAGGAGTAAGTCTTCAGACTTTTGGTTATAATAATGACCAACGTGGACCATGAGTGAGGGCCATTTGACCTCTAAAACTCTCACTTAAAGGAAAGATAAGGTTTTCATTTTGATATGTAAGATGTTTATAGGCTGAAAACTACTGGTTGTGAGCTCAGACTCCAGGCTGAATGGCTCCAGACATTTGAAGAGAAATTTGATTATCTAAGGCTGTCACCAATCAAGAATACCCACAAGATGATCACGTTCTCTTGAACCAATCACTGAACTGATCATGCGCCTCGGACCTCTGCCCCTAATTTTGCCCTTAAAAATGCATGTGGGAGGGACCAGCAGTTGGCATAATGGCTATGTCGCTGGACTCCCATGTAGCAGTTTGTGTCCTGGACCCAGTGACTTAAAACTCACAACAGATGCGTGTGCGTGTATGGCCAAGATCCCGAAAGGAGAATGGAGGAGAAAGGATTGTGGTGTGGCCATCCCTCCTGGGGGGTGATTTCTCACTTTCTGTCTCTCTGTTTCTGTCTGTCTGGCAAGCACACGCGCTGTATAGCAAAAACCTCTA
>NW_006160052.1:2291140-2294939 GCF_000334495.1 Tupaia belangeri chinensis | reverse complement strand
TTTATTTATTTATTTTAATTTGACCCGAGAGGGAAAGAATAAGAGAGAGAGGGAAAGTGAGAAAACGAGCCACCATATCTGGGACTTAAAACACAGTCGACTGTGTGGGAGTCAAGCGCCCTTAACCACCACGCCTCCGGTCAGCCCGATAGCAAAATATTTTTTAAAATTATTTATTTAATTTAATTTATAATTATTACTATTATTATTTTAATGTGCTATAGGGCATGTGTACTCACCAGAGAGAGAAAGAAGGAAAGTGAGAAAGCAAGCTGCTGGGCCTGGGACTTGAACCACAGCTGGACATGTGGAGGTCCAGCAACCTAACACCAAGCCGCCTACTACTCCCACAGTGATACTATTTTGAGGTTTTCTTTTCTTTTTTTATTTTCAAGAGGTTTTTGCTATAGGGCATGTGCACTCACCAGAGAGACAGAGAGAGAGAAAGCAAAAAATCACCCCCCAGGGGGGATGGCCACACCGTAATCCCTTCTCCTCCATTCTCCTCCCAGGATCTTGGGGACACGCACACACCTGGCATCCGGCGTGAGTTTTAAGCCACCGGGTCCGGGACTGGAACCGCAGTTGACTACGTGGGAGTTCAGCAATATAGCCATTATTCTAACTGCTGGTCCCTCTATTTTGAGGTTTTCAACATGTTTTCTTTTGCGAAAGCGTCAGTGTAATCCGGTCGATCAATCAACCATAAACTAGGTGTCATGGGCTCAGGAACAAAACTTGTGCAGACTGTGGGGGAAGGGCAAAATTGGAGCCTTATGTTTCCTGATTTATTTATGCAGCAACTTACTCTGCCCGGATTGTCCAAGGTCATCTAGGCTCCATGAAAAACTTCACTGATACACGTCTTTTGAATTTTGTTTTTCATGTAGTTGCTCAATAAAGATCATCAGTTAAACACAAACCTAAACTAAATGTGATTTAACATGGACACATTTATCAAACCTAATATAAATGATCAGTTGAAAAAAATCTATTAGAACATGTGATTCGGTGTTTTATTTGGATAATAGACAGTAAGGACTGTTCATACATGTTCAAAAAATACCAAGTGGCCACTATGCAACGGCCAGACCCCCGGAGAGAAGGAGAAACAGTCTCCGCCCGGGTGTGACACAGTCTTGCTGAGGGCCCGGCCTGTGGTGTGGTGGTCTGGGGGACTGGATCCCACAGGACTGACTGTGGTTTGAGCTCTAAGAGCCTGCGGTTTGAGAAACACACCAGGCACATGTGCATGCATGCCAAGGTCCCGAGAGGATGAAGAAATGGAGAAGGGATTGCGGTATGACCTGTCCTGTTAGGGTGGGTCTTTCTCTCCCCTTCCCTCACCCTTGTCCCTCTGGTGAGCACACACGCCCTCTGGCAGAGAACTCTCACGCCCAGGTCTGCGGTGGTAAGAACTAAGAGCTATGAAGGAAGACTTCTTGGTGAAAATTTAGTGGGGAACTGATTTATGCAGTGGGGGTCATAAGGTCTCTGTAACACTGACCCTGAGGTGGAGATCTGAAAGACCAGAGGGTGGGAACGGTCAGCAGAGGCCACGTGTGCAAAGGTCCTGGGGGGAGGGGTTTGTGAGAAACCAAACTGTGTGGGTGGAGCTTGGCCAAAGAGACCAGAGTACTGGGAGAGCTTCAGGTAAGAGGCATCAGGAGCAGCAGAAAAACGATCCCCTGAAAAATCCATAGAGAACCAATATAGGAGGACCGGGGTCCCACCTGGTGGTTAAGGCAGCTGGGTCCTACATTGCCTGTGAGGTCCCCAACTGGATCTGGGGGCTTGAGAAATAGCGTGTGTGTGTGTGTGTGTGTGGGTGTGTGAGGGAGGGGGAGATGGAGGAGACGGGACTGCAATGTGACCATGTCTGATGGGCAGTCCTTTCTCCTCTCTCTCTCTGTCTGGTGAGTACATGCACCGTCTGGCAAAAATTTTAAAAGAAAAGATAAACAATATAGTAAAAAATGTTTTTAATGTGCAATGATCTCACATCTGTTGCCTAATTTCATCTTCACCTCTGAGAAAGGAGGGCAAGTGTAATCATAGCTATTTCTGTCATTAAGGTTGAAGTTCAGTGGGGACCAGCAGATGGTGTATTGGTTACATCACTGGACTGCCACAGAGTCGACAGTGGTTTGAGTCCCGGGTCTGGCAGCTCAAAGCTCACACTGGGGATGTGCCCGTGAGTGCTGAGGGGGAAGGAATTGCAGCATGGCCGTCCCCCTGGGGGGTGACTTCTCATTTTCGGTCTGTCTCTCCAGCAAGTGCATGTGCCCTGTAGCAAAAATCTCTCTTAAAAAGAAAATTATGAAAGCTCAGTTAAGGCCAAAGTTGTGTAGCTGCTGGTGTCACGGTCCACACCAGAGAGATGGGTAGATGCTGGCTTCTCTGGGAGGCGTGAAGGCAGAGGTGGAGCAGTCAAAATAACCTACAGCTATGCCGAGGTCAGGCTTCGACTGCTGCACAGTAGGGACTTCTCGCTGTCTTTTAGGTGTCTCTCTCTGTGTCCACACGGAAAACAGGTGTTTTTAGGGGCCAGCAGGTGGTGTGCCTGTTAAGGCGTTGAATTCCCACATTGCTGACTATGGTTCAAGGCCCAAACCTGGTGGCTTGCTTTCTCACTTTCCCTTTCTCTCTCTCTATGGTCAAATGTAATAATAAACAAACAAACAAACAAACAAACAAATAAATAAAATTAAATAGATAATTCTTTTATTTTGTAGAGATATTTTTGATATTGGGTGTGTGCACTTGCCTGAGAGACATAGACAGAGAGACAGAACACAAGAAATCACTCCTGGTGGGTGGTTAGAATGGACATGCCACAATTGCTTCACCTCTATTCTCCTCTCGAGATCTTGGGCACACATGCACGTGTGCCTGGAGTGAGTTTTAAGCCACTGTGTTTGGGATTAAAACCATGATAGACAACGTGGGAGACCAGTGATGTAACCATTATGCCATTTGCTGGTCCCCTGGCATGCCGTTCAAGCCTCTGGGTCCAGGACTCAAACTGTGGTCAACTATGTGGGTAGTGCAGTGACAATCATTAAGCCATCTGCTAGTCCTTTATTTTTTGGAGAGATTTTTGCTAGAAGGTGCATGTGGTCACCAGAGAGTCAGAGAGAGACAGAGAGACAGAAAGTGAGAATGACCATGGTGGATGGCTACACTGCAATTCCTTCTCCTCCATTCTCCTTTCAGAATTTTGGGCACATACACACACGTGCCCGGCATGAGTTTCAAGCTGCTGGGTTTGGGACTTGAATCATGGCCAGCCATGTAGGAGCCCAGAGATGTAACCCTATGCCATTTGTTGGCTCCAAATAATTCTTAAGAAATAAAAGAAGTAGCTTTTAGGGCCAGCAGCTGGCATGGTGGTTAAGGTACTGGATCACACATGAGTCCCAGACCTGAGGCTTGAAAACCATGCTGGGCCTGTGTGCTAGCTTGCCCAAAATCCCTGAGAGGAGAGTGGAAGAGCAGGGATTGCAGCGTGGCCACCATTCTCTGTCGGGGATGATTTCTCACTTTCTCTGGCAAGCACATGCACCCTATAGAAAAAAAACCTCCAAAAAGAAAAAGGAGGTACCAGCAGTTAGCGTAATGGCTATGTTGCTGAAATCTCATGTAGCCAACCGCAGTTCGTGTCCCGGACCCAGTGGCTTAAACTCATGCCGGGTACATGCACGTGTGTGCCCAAGATCCCGAGAGGAGAATGGAGGAGAAAGGATTGTGCTGTGGCCATCCCCCCTGGGGGGGTGATTTCTCGCTTTCTCTCTCTCTC
>NW_006160052.1:2289468-2291115 GCF_000334495.1 Tupaia belangeri chinensis | reverse complement strand
CACCCCAAAAAAAAAATCCCCCCAAAAAAAAAAAAAAAAAAAGGAAAAAAAAAGAGAAAAAGAAAAAAAGAAAGTAGTTTTTAGGGGGCTCCAACAGGTGGCTAAAGCAACTGGACCCCACATGGCGACTGAAGATCTGAGTCCTGGACCCAGCTGCCTGAAAATCATGACTGGCCCATGTGCCTGCATGTCCAAAATCCTGAGAAGAGCATGGACGAGAAGGGATTGTGGCATGGCAATTTCCCCCTTCCACAATTTTTCACTTTGTTTCTCTCTCTCTGTCAAAGGCAGGTGCCCTATTGCCCTGTAGCAAACTGAAAGAAAAAAATAACTTTTAAAGCCACTTTCAAATTTGAGAGGTCCCTACTACTGCGATTTACATATCAGGAAATAGATTGAGCATAGGTTGGGGGTTTCAGAATTGAAACGAAATTCGTGGACTCCGAAGGGTTAATGGAAACGAGAAGACTACAAGTCCCGGCAAGCCTTGGGCTGAGTCGCCCCTCCCCCGCTTTTCCGCCAGTGCAGGGGTGACCAATGACGGGTAGGCATTTGAATAGACCAATAATGTCACAAAACGGTACGCGACGGCCGAACCATCCAATCGTATGAGAGATTGGACTCACTTTAGCCAATCCGAAGGCACGGGGCGGGGCTGAGGCGGGCTGTGAGAGAAGTTTTGCTGGCGAAGATGGCGACTGAGGGGCCGAGTGAAGGGGAGGGACCCCCGCCGGCCCGTGCTCCTCCCCGTCGCGCCTGCGGGGCCGGGGCGCGCGGTGGCGTCTGGAGGGGCTCCCAGCCGGCCTGTCCGCCCCCACCGCCCGGCGCTGGTGCAGACCCGCCGCTCCCGGCCGCGGCGCCCCCTGCTCCCTCCGGCCTGGACCAGCCCCTGAGCCCGGGCTGTGCAGGGATTCCGCGGGGTCACAGCGCTTTTCCTCGGCCCGAGGAAGTCAGAGCAAGCGCTCGGTGTCTGTAGGAGGGCTTGAGTTCTCTGCCAGGTTTTAAGCCTCCCAGCCTCGGTTTCCCTGTGCGTTGACGTCGGGATAACTGAGAAAATCCCAGGATTGAACCAGACAGTCCATTTAAAGCGCTAGACTGAACCTAGCGAGTAAGGACCACGCAGTGCATGATAGATTCCATTTTTCCTGGTAAATGGCTGAGGAGCAGATCGGAGGGCTCTGCAGTCCGGAAAATGACAGCTATCTGTGCAGCGTGCTTTACAGACAGCGAGATGGAGCGTTCCTAGGAAAGAAGTTTGGGATGGTTTTCCCCAGCTTTGAGACCAAGATTGTCTTGAGTACAGCGTTTTTATCGTGGTGGTTGTAGGGAAGAATCCAGTAGTGAGTTTATGTACATTGTCACGGCGTAAATCGGCAAAATTTGGCATCTTTTGATACAATTCACACCGGAGAGGCGATTGCTGGAGTCTTGGGAAACTGAGTTTGTGAGTGGCCACCCGCCCAGATGCGCGTGGTTGAATATATCCGGTTTTTTTTTTTTTTTGGCTATAATTTGCCAAAGAGAGAAAGTGAGAACTCCCCCACCCCACCACCACCACCACCACCCCCCACCCCGCCCAGGGGGGATGACCACCCTGAAATTTCATCTCCTCCATTCTCCTCTGGGGATTGGGCAGGCAAAAGTGGC
>NW_006160052.1:2287004-2289157 GCF_000334495.1 Tupaia belangeri chinensis | reverse complement strand
AGGAGAATGGAGGAGAAGGGATTGCGGCGTGACCATCCCCCCTGGGGGGTGATTTCTCGCTTTCTGTCTCTATGTCTGTCTGTCTGGCGAGCGCACGCGCCCTACAGTGAAAATCTCTCTCTCAAAAAAAAAAACAAAACAGTACTTAAAAAAAACACAAAAAACCCAATCCTGTGAATTG
The DNA here is from genome assembly GCF_000334495.1 of Tupaia belangeri chinensis. Classification (NCBI taxonomy): domain Eukaryota; kingdom Metazoa; phylum Chordata; class Mammalia; order Scandentia; family Tupaiidae; genus Tupaia; species Tupaia belangeri. The sequence goes on along the minus strand of NW_006160052.1, from coordinate 2,288,976 downwards.
TGATGAAAATCTGAGGACAAACTAAATACACTATTCTAGAGCAAGAGTAATTTGTTTTCCTTATAGATATTGCTGGTTGAATTTTAAAATTATTTAATTTTATTTATTATTATCATTATTTATATTAAAAAAAATTGAAATAGGGCATATCCACTCACCAGAGAGAGATAGAAAGTGAGAAAGCACGCTGCCAAGTTTGGGACTCAAGCCATGGCCAGCCTTATGGGAGTCTAGAACCCTAAACCACCACACCACCTGCTGGCCCCTATATTTTCAATGCATTAGGGAGATGGGGATCAAACTGTGATCTGCTCTGTGGCTCCCAGCACTGCAGCTCAGTAGCCACTGACCAGGCTCCATGGAGGAGGGAATGCCCAGAAATGGAATGGCCAGTGTTACATTTTCCAATTGTGCTCGGCTGTTTTTATCGTCTTTCCCTCATTTTTTTTCCCCCAAAGGAGACAAAAGAAAAATAAATTGTTTAATAATGACTACTGTCTGGCCAAGTGTACTTTTTCTTTTCCTTTTCAGGTTTTTGCCATAGGGTATGCGTGCTGGCCAGAGAGACAGTGAAAGGGAAAGTGAGAAATCACTCCCCAGGAGGGATGGCCACACTGCAATCCCCTCTCCTGCTGGGATTTGGGGCAGACACACACATGCACCTGGTGTGATTTTTTTTAAGCTGCCAGGTCCAGGACTTGAACCACCCTAGTCCTTGTAGCCATGCCACCTTCCCCGTCCCCGCCAGTGGACTTTTTAGGCTGTAAAGAATGAGGGAAAGAAAGGGATGGGGCAGGTTATTTCTTTTCTGCCTGATCAGGAAGCTTCAAAACTTCAGGTTCTCGGAGCAGAGAGAGGAGTAGAAGTCTCTTACTGACTTGCCCCGTTGGTGTGAGGCAAGAGTGGTGGCGGTGGTGGGTGTGGGAGTGAGGGGAAAGGCGTGTGGGAAAGAGCCTTCTCTAGAGTAACTGGGACCGATTACAAGTCCCCACTGTTTTACCTGTTAGTGATCATTTCTGCACAGAAGGGGACTCTTCAGCAAGGGCAGCGCAGTGGTGATGCAGTTTTGGAGGTAAAACTGTCATCAGGCAGCCTTCGTTTTCAGGATCCCAACTGTGGTCTGCCCTGTGGCTCCCAGCGCTGCAGCTCAGTAGCTACTGAGCACGCTCCAGGGAGCCTGGTCTGAGGTGTCTGAGGGCAGGACCTCTATGTTTTTATCCCAGACTACCAGGCACTTCCCTCTGTGGGTAGATGAGCCTTCACCTAGTCTGCCATTTCTAAGACATACGTGTTACCTTGTGATAACTACCATACACGTTCTGTTTTGCCCTGCAGATATTAACCTTGCTAATGCTCTGTTGGTGAGGTGTTGCCCCTTGTAGTCCTTGAGAAAGAGGAAAGACTGTCTGATTTTCACAGATAAATACATATTTGAATGTGGAATGGAGAATATGTGATCATCCATTCACAACTGTCTAGCTTTCTAGTTCTTCATCATCTTAAGCCTCTTAATAATTATGAATGCTTTACATTAAAAAAATTAACTATTTATTTGTTTATTTTAATTTGACGAGGGGAGGGTGGGGGGCAGGGAGAAAGAAAGAAAGACAAAAAGAGAAGGTGAGAAAGCAAGCCACCAGGTCCAGGACTTGAACCACTGTCGGCCACAGGGAATACTATACCACTTGCCGGCCCCAGGAGTGCTTTGCATTTAAAAAAATAAATGATTTTTCTTCATTCATGGTAGAACGTGTATACTTGGGAGTGAGAGAAAGAGAGGTGAACACCCTTCGTGGGGTCTGGTCATGGCATGATCACCCCCTCCCAGCCCTCCAGCCCCTCAGCTCTTGGGCATTAAGTGGACCGTGGTGTATTTCAGGCCGGCTGGTCTGGAGATCTGAACTGCAGTCGTCCTGTGGGATCCAGCTTTTCTTTGAGTGGCACATTACTGTGGCGCCACAGAGCCCGCCCA
>NW_006160052.1:2281731-2286976 GCF_000334495.1 Tupaia belangeri chinensis | reverse complement strand
ATTGTCCTAATCAAACATTTAAATAAGGAGCCAGCAGGTGGCGTTGTGGTGAAGGCTCTGGACTCCCATATGGCTGACTGGCTCAAGTCCTGGACCTGGCAGCTTGCTTTCTCACTTTCCCTTTCTCTCAGTGTTTCTCTTTGTTCAAATTAAAAATATATATAAATAATAATAAGTAAAATTAAATAGTAAAAAATTTTAAATAAGGAAAAATTGCTCTAAGGGATTGTAAAGAGGGGTTGGCAGGTGGCGTGGTGGTTGAGGGCACTGGACTCTCACTTGGCTGACCACAGTACGGGTTCTGGACTGGCAGCCTGCTTTCTCCCTCTCCCTCTCTCTCTCACTCTGGTCAAATTAAAATAAATAAACAAATAAAGTCCAATAAAATAATCCTTGGAAAAATAAAAGAATTTTAAAGAGTTGGGCCCGGTAGTGGTGTGGTGGTTAAGGCAGCTGGATCCTATATGGCTGAGAAAGCAGTTGGAGTCCTAGACCCAGTGGCTTGAAAACCATTCTGGGCTCACATGTATGTGCTCAAAATCCTGAGAGGAAAATGGAAGGATGGAGGAGAGGATATTGTGGCATGGCCATCCTTGCTGGGGGGTGATTTCTCACGTTGTTTCTGTCTCTGTCTCTTTCTGGCAAGTGCATGCACACTGTGGCAAAAATTTAAAACAAAACAAAACAGACACCAAAAATAAGAAACTCATTTCATTTATTACACCTTCAAGTTACCCTTAAATGAATAATACTGAAGTGGAATCCACAATCAGACTACCCACTTTATAAAAAATAGTGTAAAAGTAATAGAGTTTAGGGGTCAAAGAGAAGAAGCCGAAGCAGGAAATGAAACATCGCCACTTCTTCCACAATGAGGAGTAGGGACATATGGCTTGGTACTTCCTGAGTTCAAAAGAGACATAAAAAGAAAGTGCCAATGGTTATTGGTGAAGAAGGGCGATTGATCACAGGGTCAGAGGCCTTTTGGCCTCAATATTTGCTGCAAGAAGAAAGGTACCTGCTCTGCGGCTGAAAGATGGCATGGAGGTTAAGGCAGTTGTTTCCCACGTGGTTAACGGTCTGCTTTGTGTCCTGTGCCCCGTGGCTTGAAAAACCACACTGGGCATATGTACATGCATGTCCAAATCCCGAGCGGAGGATGGAGGAGCAGGGATTTCATGTCCATCCTCCCCATTCTCCGCGGAGGCTGCCTTCTCACTTTCCCTCTCTGTCTCTCCAGTGAGTGCGTGCACCCTCCAGCAAACTAAAACACCAAGAGGAGCCTGCCATGAACCTGAAGAAGCAAACAGAAACACGGGTGGAAGGAGGCAAAGCCAGTCCCAACAGTGACAGGCTTTGTGTAAAGCTGGTGACAGTCAGTGCCCACAGGGCCCAAGGATGCTCCTAGGACTTAGGAACAGGGAGCTCAGGGCAGACTGTGGGTTGCTTAGTTGTTTCTCCAGAGGATACGGAGGGTGCCAGAGAGGGGACGATCTTGTGTCCTGCTGAGGGGCATACATCTGGGGATAGCGAGTGTTGGTGAGTAAACACAGGGTTTCCCAGAGGCTTTTTGGCTAAATTGTTCTTTCTGTAGTGAAACAGTGGTGTGACCCTTCGACAGCAGTGATGGCTGGAACCCGGGCTGGCCTCAGGAACACTGACTGTTCTCACATGCATAAGTGAGGTGGCAAACCTGTTTCAGATATCTGATCCAGTTTTGTGTTTGTGCTGCCAAGGTAACGAGGAGGACATTCTTCAGGGGGTTTTCTAGAGTCTGGTTTGTTTTTTGTTTGTTTATTTTTGAGAAGTTTTTGCTATAGGGCGTGTGCACTCACCAGAAAGACAGAGAGAAAGAGAGACAGAAAGCGAGAAATCACCCCCCAGGGGGAAATGGCCACACCGCAATCCCTTCTCCTCCATTCTCCTCTCGGGATCCTGGGCACGCACGCACTTGTGCGGAATTTAAGCCACCGGGTCTGGGACGTAAGAATAAATAAATAGATAACTTTTTTTTTTGGAGAGGTTTTTTCGCTATAAGGGCGCGTGCGCTCACCAGACAGACAGAGAGAGACATAGAGACAGAAAGCAAAAAATCACCCCCCACGGGGGATGGTCACGCCACAATCCCTTCTCCTCCATTCTCCTCTTGGGATCCTGGGCATATACGCACATGCGCCTGGCGTGAGTTTTAAGCCACCAGGTCCGGGACGTGAACCGTGGTCGACTACGTGGGAGTCCAGCGACATAGCCATTACGCTAACTGCTGGTTCCCCATAAATCGATAACTTTTAAGAAAGATATTTTTGAAGGGTTTGTGTGCTTGCCAGAGAGACAGAGAAACAGAAAGCAAAAAATCACCCTACCAGTGGGGATGGCCACACTGCAGTCCCTTCTCCTTTGGTCTCCTTTTGGGACTTTGGGCAAGCTAGCACACGTGCCTGGCGTGAGCTTCAAGCAGCCAGGTCTAGGACTTGAACCACGGTCAGCCATGGGGAGTCCAGTGATGTAACCACTACTCCATCTGTTAGTTTTTACTCTAGGGCAGGTGCACTCTCCAGAGAGAGACAGAGAAAGAGAGAGAAGCAGAAAGTGAGAAATCACTCCCCAGGAAGGGTGGCCAGGCCCTCTTCTCCATTATCTTCTTGGGATTTAGAATGCACACATATGTGCCTAGTGTGATTTTCAAGCCACTGGGTCCAGGACTCAAATTGCTCAGCCAGCCTTGTGGGATCCAGTGCCTTAACCTCCATACCACCTGCTGGCCCAACAGAGAACATTTAATATAAAGACTTATTGGGGGCTTGATTGTGGCACCAGAGGTAAAATGTGACATGAAACGTGACATTCTGTGAGGCAGTTACACATGGGAATATTGCTAGTTCAAGGCTGGAGACCTCCCTGAGTACCTGGCACACGTGTGTGCTTATGATCCAGATGGGCTGAAGCTGGGGGGAGGAATGCCATGTTAAGAGTCTGTCAGGGAGAGGTCAGTAGGTGGCGTGGTAGTTAAGGTGCTGGACACTACCACATGGCCCACCACAGTTCGAGTCCTGGACCCCGTGGTTTGCTTTTCACTTTCCCTCTCACTCTGTGTCTCTCTCTGGTCAAATTAAAAAAAAAATGAATAGAGACCAGCAGATGGCATAATGGCTACATCGCTGAACTCCCATGAAGTCGACCACAGTTGGAGTCCTGAACCCTGTGGCTTAAACTCATGCTGGGCGCGTATGTATATGTGCTCAGGATCCCAAGAGGAGAATGGAGGAGAAGAGATTGCGGTGTGGCCATCCCCTGTTGTGTGTGTGTGGGGTGATTTCTCGCTTTCTGTCTCTCTGTCTTTCTGGCAAGCGCATACGCCCTATAGCGAAAACCTCTCCAAAAAAAAAAAAAGAATGAATAAATAAAATAAATTAAATAATTATTAAAAAAAAAAAAAAAAGATTCTGTCTGGGGCTGGCAGGTGGCATGGTGGTTAAGTGTGCTGCACTCCCACATAGCAGAATGCAGTTCGAGTCCTGGACCTGGCAGCTTGCTTTCTCACTTTCCCTCTCTTTTTTTCTGACTCTGTCCCTCTCTGGTCAAATGAAAAATAAATAATGAAATTAATCAAGTTCAATAAAATAGTTCTTTTTAAAAGAAAGATTTTATTAGGGTGTAGTATCTCTGTCTCTTTCATGCATGGAGTAAATCAAACTTTAAAAAGTCATTAATAACTACGGTGGTTCAAATAACCATTTTCTTGGTTAGTCAGAAAAGGTTGTGAAGGATATTGGAACAGCAGACAATAAGAATCAGCTGAGGGAGCAGCAGAGTGCTGGACTCCCACATGGCTGACCAGTTCCAGTCCTGGACCTGACGGCCGGCCTTCTCACTCTCCGCAGCCCTGTTCCTGTGTGCTGAGTGCACATGCTCTGTAGGAAATGATTGATCGCTGGGAAAGTCATACAGTTTTCTGTTTTGCTCTGCAAAAATGCACTATGACTTTCCCAGTGACCCAATAGAATAATAAATAAAATTAAATAAAGAATTCTTTTGTAAAAATAATTATGTAATTGTATTTATTCATTTATTTTTTAATTTGACCATAGAGAGACAGAGGGTGAGAGTGAGAGAGAGAAGTGGGAAAGCAAGCCACCAGATTCAGGACTCGAACCCTGGTTGGCCATGGAATGTCAGCAACTTAACCACCATGCCACCTGCTGGCCCCCTAAATAAAGAATTCTTTAAAAAAAAAAAACAAAAAAAAGAGTCAGCTGAGATCAAATGTACAAGGCAGGGGTTCTCTAGGGCTGAAATCCAGACTGGCCACTGGTCACTGACCGGCAGAGAAGCGGTTGTGGTGGAACAGACCAGATACCTGTCCTGGGTACAGGGGAAAGCTGTTCATGGCGAGGTATCTTGGTGGGAAGCCTCTGACTTGTGCGCCCTGCCAACTGGTGTGTTCCACGAGAGCCTCCTCTCAGCGAGGGCCTGGTGCCCACGAAGCCATGTGCACATCCCACAGGAAGCGGATGTTGGAGAAGCCTCACTCCTACAGGGACTTGTCTGGAGGCCTACCCTAGAGTAAGGGAGGACGAGGCCCTGCCTCCCTGCAGTCTTCCCAGCACCCTTCACTAGCCGGAAGGGGACCTGCATTTGAAGTCTTTGGCTCCATTTTTGCACACTCATCCCTGGAGGGCAAGAGGCACTAAATTGAAAGATAGCACGTGTGGGATGAGCAGATGGCGTAATGGTTATGTCACTGACTCCTACGTGGCCGACCATAGTTTGGGTCCTGGACCTGGGGGCTTGAAATTCACGCTGGGAGTGTGTGTGTGCCCGAGATCCCAAGAGGAGAATGGAGGAGAAGGGACTGTAGTGTGGCCATCCCCTCCAGGGGGTAATTTTTTTTTGTTTTTATCTCTGTCTCTCTGGCAAGTGCATGCGCTCTACAGCAAAAATCTCTTAAAAAACAGAACAAGATAAGTAGCGTGTGCAGAGAATCGTCTTGTCTCCAAGTTCTCTGCCTCCCTTTTTGTAGTACTCCCTATGCCTGTTCTATAGACAACTCTGCGGGGGGCCAGCAGGTGGTGTGGTGGTGAAGGTGCTGGACTCCCACATGGTCAGCCATGGTTTGAGTCCTGGGCCCAGTGGCTTGAAACTCATGCCGGGAATATGGACATGTGTGCCCAAAACCCTGAGAAGAGACTGGAGGAGAAAGGGTTACAGCGTGGCCACCCCCCACTGAGGGATGATTTCTCTTTCC
>NW_006160052.1:2272883-2281706 GCF_000334495.1 Tupaia belangeri chinensis | reverse complement strand
CAAGTGCGGGTGCTCTATGGGAAAACCTTTAAAAAAAAAAAGGTAAGCAGATTGAGAATTCTTTCATCTCTAAGTAGTTTGCCAGTTTAGTAGGTCAGGTTACTTTAGTGGTTTGAAATTAGTTCAAGTCAAGATCCAATATAAGGGCTAAGTGCAGTCAGCAGACTGTTAAGCGTCTAAAGATAAGAGGTCCATGTTACAAAGCCTTGGACAGCTACTCTTAAGGGCAGGCCTTGGAGTGTAAATATTTCAAAATTTTTGTCTAGTACAACTGTTCCTGGAAACCTTGTGGTACTACTTATCAACTTTGAATTGTTTTGAATTGTTGTGGTCTTTAAAAAACCCCTGCCCTTGTGAGCGCTGGGGCTAGTTTTGTCTTCTCTCCACATACACAACTTTCCTGATACCAGCCGAAGGTTGATGTGGAGAAAGGGAGAGCCCCCTCTGATACACATGTCTTCCCCTCCTCTGAGTAGCTCTCCAGTAGGTGGCATGTTTATTAATTTATTTACGTAAAGAGTTATTTAACTTTTATTTATTTACTTATTTTAATTTGACCAGTGAGGAACAGAGCAAAAATTAGAGAGAGAGAGAGAGAGAGAGAAACACACACAGAAAGTGGGAAAGCAAGCCACCAGATCTGGGGCTCGAACCACAGTCGGCCATGTGGGAGTCCAGCACCCTTAACCACCATGCCACCTGCTGGCCCCAAGGTGGCATATTTAAAGCCACGTTTCCGCACCACGTAGGGTTGAGTGCATACTTCTCTGAGTGGTACGTCAGGCTTAGACAACTTTATAGCTCATATTTTGATAGATGTTGCCAAGTTGTGGCTGTCGGAGAACAAATCAAGTCAAGCAATTCACTAGGGAGGAAACATTTAGTTTTATGGGTATGCAGTTCTGGTAGTTGTCAGCCAAAAAGTACATCTGCAGGAGGCAGGGCTTTGTGATTTTTTCCCCACTCCCTTGGATTTTGCAGACTCACGAGTTCAGATGCCTCCAGAGCACTTGCATTTTGTTTTTCTGTAATTGACTTTCAGCTGTGGATTCTGTTTCCAGGCGTCACTAAGCCCGTCACGCGTGTAGAGCTCCGTCTAGTGGTAAAAGTCCTAACCGTAGCCTGGCATTGAGCTATACACACTTCTCTTTTGAGAGTCTTACCTGTCCTTTGGGATGGACACCTGCAGCCCTCGCGATCTCCTTTACGCCTCCATATTGAGCCACTGCTTGATTCTATCCACGTATCCAAACATGTTACTGTAAGTTAACCTGGGTCAGCTGGTGTGGAGTGGTTAAGGCGGCTGATCCCACGTGGCTGACTGTATGGTTTGAATCCTGGATCTAGGGGCTTAAAAAACACTGGGTGTGTGTGTCCAAGATTCCAAGAGGAGAGTGGAGAAGGGAGTGTAGTGTGGCATCCTCCCAGGGGGTGCTTTCTCTGTAGTCTCTCTCTCCCCAAGTGCACGCATCTCATAGCAAAAATTAAATTTTAAAAAAGCTTAGCCTGTAGTATATACTTTAATTTCCTATAATATTTTTTTTTGAAGTTATAGCAAGATTTAGGCCCAGATTACTTGGTTTCTTAAAAAAATACTTGCCATCGGTTGTTGGATGTCCATTTAAGTATGTAGAGTGACACAATCAATCTTTCTCTGTTACCCGGCTTAGCAAATCTTAACATTTTGTCGTATTTACTTCAGTTCCTCCTCCACCTGTCCCTGTAGCTCAGTGATTTAACACAAGAACAAATCAAGTTAACACATTCACTAGGGAGGAAGCGTGTAGTTAGTTTTGTGGGTGTGCAGTCTTGGTAGTCGTCAGCCAGAAGACCCTTCTGCAGGAGGCAGCCCGAGGCTCCTCTGGTGGCTTCATGCCTCCTCTCAATCACTGTCCACCCCAGGTAAGCCCTGTAGGACACACATCTGCTCTTCCTCAGTTTTACACTTCAGTAAGCACCTCTAAACATTAACTCTCTATCTTCTGAAAATCTGCTGTAAATGTCATCATGTCGTACTGTTGTCTCTGTGTGTGCAGAGGGACAAACACCCTCAACCATCTGAAAATCTGCTGTAAATGTCATCATGTCGGACAAACACCCTCAACCGCCTCTCTGCTTTGATCCCTTCTCCTGGAGCCTTGCAGCCAGCTGGGATCCTGGGCATGCGTGCAGTGTCAACTGTACCCAGACTCGGGGAACTGTACCCAAATCGTCTGTGTAGCTTCTACCCGTACAGAGTGCTACTGCCGCACCACTGCCGCTGCGTGTTCATCATTCTTCTTTTTCCTTTCTTTAGATTTATGTATTTTTTCACGACCATCAGATGGTGTAATAGTTACGTTACTGGACTCCCATGTAGTTGCCTGAACCCAGTGACTTAAAACTCACGTCGGGTGCATGTGCATGCGTGTCCAAAACCTTGAGAGGAAAACTGAGGAGAAAAGATTGTGGCATGGCCACCCCTTGGGAGATGATTTCTTGCTTTGTATCTCGCTGTCTCTTCAACAAGTGCATGTACCCTTTAGCAAAAATATCTAAAGAAAAAAAGAATTATATATTTTATCTTATTTATTATTGTTATTATTATTTTTAAAAAATGGACTAGGGACCAGCAGTCGGCGTAATGGCTATGTCGCTACACTCCCATGTAGTCGACCATGGTTCGAGTCCCAGACTCGGTGGCTTAAATTCATGCTGCGCACGTGTGCAGGCACGTGTGCATGCGTGCCCAAGATCCCAAGAGAAGAATGGAATAGAAGGGATTTCAGCGTGGCCATCCTCCCTGGGGGGTGATTTCTTGCTTTCTGTCTCTCTGTCTCTGTCTTTCTGGTGAGCGCACGTGCCCTATAGGAAAAACCTCTCCAAAAAAGAAAAAAATGGACTAGAGAGAGACAGAAAGAGAGAGAGAGTGAATGTGTGGAAGCAAGCCACCTGGTCGAGGACTCTAACTGCCGTTGGTGATTTTGGTGCACGTGTTAGGTATGGAATAAAACTTCTGGGTCAAGGTGTACACTTTTGTGTACTGTCGTAGGTAAGACCAGTTTTCCCAAATCTGCCAACATGTAGCCCTGCTATCGGTGTAAGGGAGTTCCTGTTGCTTTCTCTAAAACAGCACTGGGGGCCAGCAGGTGGCGTAGTGGTGGAGGTGTTGTACTCCCACATGGCCGACCGTGGTTTGACTCCTGGCTTGCTTTCTCACTTTCCCTTCCTCTCTTTCTGTCTCCAGTCAAACTAAAAAAACAATAATAAATAAACAATTCTGAAAAAAATCCTCAGCATTGACAAACTGTAATTTTGGCTCTTATGTGGGATAACAGTTGTCATCGTTCTAATTTGCATTTCCTGGTTATCTAATAATACTGGTTTTTCTCATTAATATATTGGCTGTCTGGCTTTTTTTTTTTTTTTTTTGATGAGATTTTTGTTGAAAACTCATGTCCATCTTTCTAATTGAGTTTTTTGTTGTTGTTTGTTTGTTTTTAAATTCTTGGTAGAATGCATGTGTGTGCAAGAGGGTGAGGGCGAGAAAAAGCATTCCATGGGGTCATCACCCTTGGGACCGTGGGCACTTGCATGTGTGCTTGGTGTGTTTCAGGCTGACCAGGCTGGGAACTCAAACCACGGTTGCAGTTGAACTCTCATTTCTCTTGAGCTGGCCCTGTTCTGTCTTATTAATTTGTGGGAATTTTTAAAAAACATTTTTACTTCTCCCATGAGTGAAAGGAATAGAGAGAGCATTCTGCTAGGGTCCTGACTCTGTGATCCACTGCCCGACCCAGCCAGCCCTGGACCAAGGGCATGTGAGTACCCAGTGTACTCAGCGAGGTCTCTATAGGTGCAAAGTGGAAATCTCCCCATACATGGCCTCACTGAGCTTCGCATTTCACCGGGGTGCTACTTCCTGGCCCTGCAATTCTTCCTCCATTCAATGTTAGCCCTTTCTGGGTTATATACGTTGCAGATGTCTTTGCCATCCTGTGATTAATGTTTTTGTTTTTACTTTTGTTACAGGGTATGTGTGCTCACACAGAGACACAGAGAGACAGAGAGAGAGAGAGAAAGTGAGAAATCACCCCCCAGGGGGTTGGACACGCCGCAAATCTTCTTTCTGGATCGTGGGTGCACACATGTGCCTAGCATGTTTTTGAAACCACTGAGTCCAGGACTTGAGCTGCACAGTAGGTCGTGTGGCATCCAGCTGCCTTAACCACCAACCATTGGCTGGCCCATGTTTTGTTTTAATTTTGAAAGAGAGGAAGAGAGAGACAAAGAGATAGGTGATTTATTTATTTATTTATTTACTTATTTTTAATTAGGAAGACTTTATTTCGTTCTTACATTTATTTATTTACTTATTTTTAATTAGGAAAAATTTGTTCTTACATGTGAGAGTGATGACCTGTTAGGCTGCTGTTCTGTGATCCTCCAGCCTTCAGCCAGCCATGATCATGGGCATGGCTCGTGTATTAAGGTTGACCACGGATCTGAACTCTGGGGTTTCCTTGTGGCCCGAGTATCACACAGTGGTGCCTTACAGCCTGTACCACTGCAGTGGGGCTGAACTAAGGTCTCTCCATGTTGCGATCCTTCCTGCCCCAGCCTCCCAGTTGTTTAAGATCACAGACATGCCTCCCATGCCTGGCCTGTTTAGGTGAGGCTGGGAACTGAACCCAAGACTTCTATGCAGCCTCAGCCATCTTGCAGTGGTGCTCTCCTCCCTGCTTGCATCACCAAGACTGAGCATACTTTTTTTTTTTTTTTTTGGAGGGGGGCGGTAAATACAGGTTCTTACTTTAATGAAGCCAGATGTCAGTCTTTTTCTTTCTTTCCTCACTTGCGGTGTGGTGTGTGTGGTGTGTGTGCTGGTGATGCAGGAGAGACGGAGAGAAGAGCGCCTCCCCAGTGGGCCGTCACACTGCAATCCCTCCTTTGTTTCTCCATCCTGTTGGGATTTTGGACGCACACCTGGTGTGCTTTTCTTTTCCTTTCTTTCTTTTTTATTTGCCAAAGGGCACGTGTGCTTACCAGAGGGAGGTGGGGGAAAAGCAAGAAAGCATCATGGGGCATGGGACCCCTGCAGTTTCTTTACCATTTCTCCCTCCCTTTGGGATTTTGGTCTTGCACACACACTTGCGTGGCCTGTTTTTAAGCTGCTGGGTTCCGGACTCACTGCAGTCAGCCATATGCGATTCAGCTCATGTAATCCCCAGGCCACAGGCTGGCACCCTGATGTGTTTTCAAGCTTCTGGGGCCAGGACTCTTAACTGTGGTCATCCATGTAGGATCCAGCTTTCCTCAAGCACTAGGCCATGAGGATGGCTCCAACTTTTTCTTTATGGTTAATACTTCTTTTGTCTTATTTAAAAATTTTTTCCAGGGCCAGCAGGTGGCATGGTTGTTAAGGTCTGGACTCCCACATGGCTGACCCTTCTCACTTGCCCACGGCTCGCCCTCTTCCCTTGCCCTTTCTCTCTCTCGCTGGTAAGCCCTATAGTAAAAAAAAACAAAACAAACAAAAAAAAAAAACAAAAAACTTATTTAAAAATTTTTATAGAGATTTTTGCTATAGGGCATGTGCAGAGAGACAGAGAGATAGCAAATGAGAAATCACGCCCCAGGTGCATGGCCACAGTGCAATCCCTTCTCCATTCTCTTCTTGGGATTTTGGGCATGGGTGCACACGTGCCCGGCATGAATCTGAAACCACTGGGTCCAGGAATCTAACTGCGGTCAACTATGGTGGGGGGGGGAGGTCCAACCACATAAACATTACACCACTTGCTGTTCTCAGGAATTTCTTTTTTTGGAGAGGTTTTCGCTATAGGGCGCGTGCGCTTGCCAGACAGACGGAGAGAGACAGAGAGACAGAAAGCGAGAAATCACCCCCCAGAGGGGATGGTCACGCCGCAGTCCCTTCTCCTCCATTCTCGTCTTGGGATCTTGGGCACGCACGCACACACGCCCGGCGTGAGTTTTAAGCCACCGGGTCCGGGACGCGTACCGCAGTCGACTACGTGGGAGTCCAGCGACATAGCCATTATGCTAACTGCTGGTTCCCGGAATTTTTTTTTTTTAAAGAGAGACTTGGTATAGGGTATGGGTGCTTGCTGGAGAGACAGAGACAGAAAGTGAAAGATCACCCCCACCCCAGCAGATGGCCACTCACAGTCCCCTCTCCTTTATTCTCCTTTTGGGATTCTGGGCACACACACACATGTTGGGTGTGAGTTTCAAGCCTCTGGGGCTCAAATTCTGGTTGGCCATGTGGGACTCCAGCACCCCAACCCCATGCCACCTGCTGGCCCCAATTAAGTAATTCTATATTAAAGAAATGAATTTACTACTCTGAAGTCAAGAATGTATTTTCATGTCACCTTCTAGGAGTTGTATTGTTTTGCTGTTCACCTTTAGATCTGTAGCTCACCCGGTGTTGGTCTTTGGGTATAATGTGACGTACGTGTCAGTGTGCGCTTTCCCCCGTAGATGTCCAAGTGTCCCCGCACCATGTGGTTAAAAGTTATACATTTCTCTGTGACTTGCAGTGACACCAGCATCCTGAACTAGTAAAAAAAGTGGAAGCAAGGAAACAAGAAAGAACAAGAAAGAGCAGAAATTAATGAACAGAACAACGTGCAGGAGAGAGGGTTAGCACAGCCAGAGTCAAAACCTTGGCAAACTAACACTAAAACCTCCTAATAGTCCTCACAATTCAATGAAAAGGTAACACAAATTACCAATATTAGGAACAAAAAGGAAGATATCACTGTGAAAACTAATGATATTAAAAAGTTTGGAAGATATCATAAACAAGTTTATGCGAATGAAATTGGAAAGTGTGTGAAATAGGCAAATTTTGAGAAATATGCAACTTACTAAAGTTAACACAAGGCGAAATAGAAAATAAGAATAACCTCATAAGACAAAAATAAATTGAATATACAATTAGAAACCCTTTCACAAAGAAAACTCTAGGTCCAGGTCTAGATGGCTTTTTTAAAAAAGAATTTTTTATTTCATTTTATTTATTTTTATTATTATTATTATTTTAAGAATTTGAACAGAGAAGGGCCAGCAGGTGGCGTGGTGGTTATACGCGCTGGGCTCCCACATGGCTGACCACAGCTCAAATCTTGGACCTGGCGGCTTGCTTGCTGTCTCTGTGTGTCACACTCTGGTCAAAGTAAAAAAAAAAATTATAAATGTAATAAGGGAAATAATTCTTAAAGAAAGGTTTATTAGAAAGAGACAGACAGTGAAAGGGAAAATGAGAAGGCAAGCTGCCAGATCCAAGACTCAGACCATGAATGGCCATGTGGGAGTCCAGTTCCTTAACCACCATCCCACCTGCCGGGCCCCATCAGCCAATTTTGTCAAACATTTAAGGAAGAAGTTGCATCAATAACATATTAACTTTTTCAGAAAATGAAAAAGTAAGACATATTTTTCGCTTAACTTCATAAAACCAGAAATAGCCTTAATACAAAACCTAGTGACGATATTATAAGGAGTAGCCAGGCCAGTCTCATTTATGATCATGCAGCTAAGCCTTGTGCAATATGGATTTGAACGACACAGGTCCACTTCTATGCAGAATTTTTTTCAGTAAATACTGTAAATGTATTTTCTTTACCTTATGATTTTTTTTTTTTTTTGGAGAAGCTTTTGCCTTAGGGCATGTGTGCTTGCTGGGCGGGGGTAGAGAGAGACAGAGACAGTAAGAGGGAAAGTAAGAAATCACACGCATGGGGGGATGGCCTCACCACAATCCCTTCTCCTTCTCCTCTTGGGGTCTTGGGCATGCACACACTTGCACCCGGCATGATTTTGAAGCCACTGGATGTGGGACTCGAGCCGCAGTTGGCCATGTGGAAGTCTAGTGATAGAACCTCCACACCATCTGCTTGCCCTCTATTTTTTTTTCTTTAATCATGATAGAGGGCATGTGTGGAGACATGAGGGACAGAGAGAGAGACAGGCAGATAGGAATACCCTCCACAGGATCTGGTCACACTGCAGTCCCCCTCATCTTCCAGCTTTTTGGATTTGGGGCACTGTTTAGATTTTGGTGCCCATAGTGGCATGTCTCTGGCTGTTTCAGCCAGGATTTGAGTCACAGTCAGCCGTGTGATATCTGGTTCCCTTAACCACTAGGCCACCAGGCTGGCTTCAAACTTACAATTTTAAATAAATAAAAACCGTAGCAAGCTAGGTATACAAAGATATTAATTGAGAGTCCAGATGTTGGTGTGATAGTAAATTGCAACAACAAATAGTAAATTGCAAACACCAGTCACCTGGTGGCTTCAAAATCAGGCCGTGTGTGTGTGTGTGGTGCCCAACACCCCGGGAGGAGAAGGAGAAGGGATTGTGGTGAGGCCATCGCCCAGGGAGGTGATTTCTTACTTTCCCTCTCACTGTCTCTGCCTCTCTCCCCAGCATGTCTCTCTCTCTCTTCAGCAAGTGCACATGCAGTAAGACAAAAACCTCTCAAAAAAAAAATCATAAGGAAAAGAAAATACATTTACAGTATTTACTGGAAAAAATTCTGCATAGAAGTGGACCTGTGTAGTTTAAATCCATATCGCATAGGGCTTAGCTGTACAATCTTCTATGCGAGGTAGTTCACATGGGGAGGTTCCCAGTTCAAGCCCAGAAACGTCTCTTGAGTATGCTGGCACATGAATGCTCCTGATCTGGGGCTGGCTGAAGGATAGGGGTGGCTTGTGGTGCCAAGACCCTGCCGAGGGAATTGTCTTGCTCTGTTTCTCATAGAATAAATAAGTAAACTTTAAAAAGAAGATATCACCTGAATCTGTAGGTTTT
>NW_006160052.1:2267202-2272860 GCF_000334495.1 Tupaia belangeri chinensis | reverse complement strand
AAAGATACTGTTTCAAAATTTGATTTACCCTGAGAACTTGCGGAGTTGCAATTTTTTTCATGTTTCTATGAAATAGCAGTCATGTCATTTGACTAACATTCTCTCTCTCTTTTTTTTTTTTTTTTTGGAGAGGTTTTTGCTATAGGGCGCGTGCGCTTGCCAGACAGACAGACAGAGACATAGAGACAGAAAGCAAGAAATCACCCCCCCGGGGGATGGCCATGCAATAATCCCTTCTCCTCCATTCTTCTCTCAGGATCTTGGGCACGCACGCCCACGCACCCAGCATGAGTTCAAGCCACCAGGTCCGGGACTTGAACTGCGGTTGACTACATGGGAGTCCAGCGAGATAGTCATTATGCCAACTACGTAATGACTCTTTTTTCTTTTTTAATTTGCCAGAGGGTGTGTACACTTGCCAAGAGAGACACAGACAGGCAGAGAGAGAGAAAGGGAGAAAGTAGTCCTCAATGGGGTGAGGTAATGCTGTAATCCCTTCTCCATTTCTCCAAACTTTGGGATTTTGGGCACATGTGCACACATGCCTGGTGTGTTTTTCAGGCCACTAGGACTGGGATATAAACTGCACAGTTAGCATGTGTGATCTGGCTCCCTTAGCCACTAGGCCCACCCTTCCTGTAATTTTCTATTGAGTAGGGTATCTTTTTCTTATTAATTTTTAGGTTTACTGATAAACTTTGAATATTAAGAATTTGTTAGTTATATGCATGGCAAATATCTTTCTAGTATATAACTTGTTTTTGTTTTGTTATAACTTTGCTGTTGTTTGTTTTTTTTTGCTATAGGGTGTGTGCACTTGTGAGCAATGGGGAGGGAGTCAGAAATCACCCCCTAGAGGGGATGGCCACACTATAACCCCTTCTCTTCCAGTCTCTTCTAAGGATTTTGGGCATGGGTATACTTGAGCCCAGTTTTCAAGCTCCTGGGTCTGGGACTCAAACCGCAGAGTCGGCCATGTGGGACCTGTCACCTTAACCTCCATACCACCTGCTGGCCCTTATTTTATTGTAACTTTTAAAGTTTTAAATTTATTGGATCAGCCTTGTGACCTAGTGGTTAAGGGAGTCAGATCCTATGTGGCCAACCACATGGTTTGAATCCTGCCCCTGGTGACTTGGAAAAATGTTGCATGCATGTGCATGCAAGCCCTAAATCCCAATAGGGTGGAGAAATGGAGAAGGGATTGAAGTGAGACTACGCCCTGTTAGGAGGTGCTTTCTTCTTCTCTTTCTCTTTGACAAGCGTATAGACCCTCTAGCAGCTAAGTAATGAAGAAGTAAACTTTTAAATTTGTTCATTATTTATTATGAATTTTTAGTATGTTCACATGAATAAAAAAAAATCTCGAAAATACAAAAGAGCAGTGGTGCATTGGTAAAACGTGATACTCCATGGGGCTGACCCACATGGAAATTTTCTGGATTCATGTCTGGAGACCTCCCTGAATATGCCAGCCACTCATGCCCATAGTCTGGGACTGGCTGAAGCTGAGGGTGGATCACAGCATTAAGACCCTATTGGGGTTGGGACCAGCAGATGGTGTAATGGTTATGTCACTGGATTCCCATGAAGTTGACCGCAGTTTGAGTCCCAGACCTGGTGCTTTAAAAATCATGCTGGGTGGTGAACCAGCAGTTAATGTAATGGCTATGTCACTGGACTCCCATGTAGTCGACCACGGTTCGCGTCCCGGACCCGGTGGCTTCAAACTCACACTGGGCGCGTGTGCATGCATGCCCAAGATCCCGAGAGGAGAATGGAGAAGGGATTGCAGTGTGACCATCCCCCCTGGGGGGTGACTTCTCGCTTTCTGTCTCTATGTCTCTCTCTGTCTGGTGAGCGCACGCGCCCTATAGTGAAAACCTCTCAAAAAAAAAAAAAATCATGCTGGGTGCGTGTGCATGTGTTCCAAAAATTCCAAGAAGAGAATGGAGGAGAAAGGATTGTGGTGTGGCCAGCCCCCCTGGGGGTGATTCTTGCTTTCTGTCTCTCTGTCTCTCCAGGTGCTATAGGGTGCATACCCTATAGCAAAAAAAATCTCTCTTAAAAGAAAAAAAAAGACCCTATTGGGGGCCAGCCCCTTTAGCCTGGTGGTTAAGTGAGCCAGGTCCCACATGGCCAGCTGGGATTCAAATTCTACCCATGGTAGCTTGAAAAACACACTGGGAATGTATGTGTGTGTGTATGCCCCAAACCCTGACAGGATTGAAAAACGGAGGAGAAGGAATTGAGGCATGAGCCCGCGTTGATTTCTCTCTCTCTTTATACTATTATTCTTCTATATTGTTTTACAAAGTTACTTTGAAGTTTGACTTTTGATGTTTAGATCTTTATTCTGTCTGCATTTCCTTTTTTGTGTATGATGTGAGGTAGGGATCATTTCTGCCTATATTGAAAAACTATGTGTCCTGTGCTCTTACATCATATGATGGTTTCATCGCATTTAACTTTCAGTGGCGGAGGAATCTGCTGTTGAACTTCATGTTTGCTTGGCAAATGAAATGAACTGGTCTTTTTAAAATTTCTCTTCTGTTCCTACTTGTAGATGGGTGCTCAGAGTCCTAATAAGTACTGCCCTTTCGGCTCCATAATGTGCCCTTGTGTCCTCTAACATGTCTGGAATTTGTGTGGGCTGTGCTGGGGCAGGGAAGGGAGGGTTCCTTTGTCATGACAAACGAGGAGAAAGCTTTTTTTCCTGTCTCTTCGATTTACCAATGCCTCATCAGAAGATTTCAGCGCTCATGTAAGAAATTAATTATTTTTCTTGAACATGAACAAACTTAAAATTTATTTTAAAATATTGTAGAGTAAGAAATAATTTTTGCTTAAATATATTGTTTTTTTCTTTAGTCCTAGAAACCTCTCAAGTTCTTAAACACTTTCTTGGCTCTGTACTATGGCACTGTGGGTTCTCGGGAAAGGGATCTGTGTATTTTGTGTTATGGGGATAACTGAAAAAACTCACAATGGCTGTCTTTCCCGTCTCTCCCATCTTCTTTAAAAACCGTTTGTGTGTCTTAGTTATTATCTTACTAGGTGTTCCACTCAGAAAAGGTAAGGGGGAGGAAAAAGGTTAAAGAGGTTAAAGTTTGGCATGTGAACGGATGAATGTGGGAAGGAAGGGGAGACAGGGTAGAGTGGCAAAATGCCTGAGACCGTGAGCCCGTGACGGGTGAGTGAGGACTTTCCGGATATCTTTCTTCTTGTATTCCTTATCATAGCTGGGGCGGGGGCCGGCAAGTGGCATGGTGGTTAAAGGTGCTGGATTCCCCCATGGCCAACCACAGTTTAAGTCTCAGACTTGGTGGCTAGCTTTCTCACTTCCTCTCTCTCTCTCTTTCTGTTTCTCTCTGTCTCTCTCTGTCTCTCTGATCAAACTGGAAAATAATAATGATAATAAAAATAATTCTTTAAAAGATAGCTAGAGGTAGCCTTGAACTTGTCTGTGCTTCTACCAGTCAGGCTGTTGAGGAGGGTACGCTCTCTGGGCGATGGCCAGGCAGGGAGGGATTGGCTGACACACAGTGGACTAGAGGCTTTGTGCTTCTCGGGCCTCTCTCACTTGTGTGTTTGGTCCAGTTTAAGTGTTGGCAGGGTCACCTGTGATAAAAGTTTTAGACTCGTAACTGAATCTCATTCTGAGCATAGATAAAAGTCTGTAGGTTTTATGTGTATATGTGTTTCTACTTCAGGAATCTAATAGATGCTATCTATATACATTTATATGTGAGAACTAATTTGATCTGTAATCAGATTTTCAAAACTTAGAGGGATGTGATCTGAATTCCATAAAATGATTGGTTTAGACTCAGTAAATGATACAGTTCTTTTTTTTTTTTTTCTTTTTTCTTTTTTTGCAGAGGTTTTTGCTATAGGTGGGTGCACTCGCCAGACAGAGAGAGAGAGATAGAAAGCGAGAAATCACCCCCCGGGGGGGATGGCCACGCTGCAATCCCTTCTCCTCCATTCTCCTCTTGGGATCTTGGGCACGCACGCACATGCACCAGGCGTGAGTTTAAGCCGCTGGGTCCGGGACTCAAACCACGGTTGACTATGTGGGAGTCCAGCGACATAGCCATTACGCTAACTGCTGGTTCCCATACAGTTCTTTTTGGCTCTAGCACATTTCATGACTTCCTGGCCTGCTCAATAGAGTATTAATTTCTCATTGGCATTGATTATAAATATTAGTTCTATATTGACTCTAGTTTCTTGACAGAAATAAGCTACTAACAAAAAGAAGCTCTTGTCAATTGTTTAAGATGAAGTTGTTTCTGATTCTAATTGGCATAAATTTTAATTGTTTGTATCTTTTGGTTTAATTGTTTGTATCTTTTGGTTTATACAGGAAAAATAACCTATCCTATTGTATGAAAAAATTGGAGAAAAGCATTTTAAGTTTTCTTTCTTTAATGAAATTAAAAAAAATTTTTTTAAGAATATTTTATTTAACTTTATTTATTATTTTATAATTGGACAAGAGAGAGACAGAGAGAGACAGAGAGAGACAGAGAAAGTGAGAAAGCAAGCCACCATCCACCATGTCTGGAACTCAAACCATGGTCGGCCATGTAGGAGTCCAGCACTTCTAACTACCATACCACTTGTTGGCCCCACCTGTCATGATTTTTGGGCTGCCAGGTCAGGACTCTAACAGGGATTGCCAATTTAGGAGTCCAGCTCCTTAACCACCCTACCACCTGCTGGTCCCTAATTTTAAATTTTTATTTTTATTATTTTTTTTAAATTTCACTATAGGATACATGTGCTTGCGGGAACCAGCAGTTAGCGTAATGGCTATGTCGCTGGATTCCCACGTAGTCGACTGCGGTTCGCGTCCCGGACCCGGTCCCGGACCCGGTGGCTTAGAACTCACGCTGGGCGCGTGTGCGTGCGTGCCCAAGATCCCGAGAGGAGAATGGAGAAGGGATTGCGGCGTGACCATCCCCCCTGGGGGGTGATTTCTCGCTTTCTGTCTCTATGTCTTTCTCTGTCTGTCTGGCGAGCGTACGCGCCCTATAGCGAAAACCTCTCAAAAAAAAAATAAATAAATAAATAAAAGGATACATGTGCTTGCCAGAGAGAGAGAGATACCAAATCACCCTCCAGAGGGGATGGCCACACCGCAGTCCCTTTTCCTCTCTTCTCTTGGGACTTGGGGCACACATGCATATGTGCCTGGTGTGATTTTCAAGCTGCCCATTGTGGGACTCAAACTACTCGGTTTGTCATGTGAGACTTAGAACCTTAACCTCTATGCCACACCCACAGGCCCATAATTTTTATTTTTCTATGATTTCTTATAATACATTATCATTTAGAGAGAAGAAATGTAGTGATCTTCAGCTGAAGATTTGGGCTCTCAATTAAAATTATGTAATAATTTTTTTAAGAAAGGGGGACCAGGGGACCAGCAGTTAGCATAATGGCTATGTTGCTGACTCCCACATAGTCAACCGCGGTTTGAGTCCCTGACCCGGTGGCTTAAACTCACACCAGGCATGCCCAAGATCCTGAGAGGAGAATGGAGGAGAAGGGATTGGAGCGTGGCCTTCCCCCCTTGGGGGTGATTTCTTGTTCTGTCTCTCTGTCTCTGTCTGGCGAGTGCACGCGCCCTATAGTAAAAGCCTCTCCAAA
>NW_006160052.1:2263581-2265602 GCF_000334495.1 Tupaia belangeri chinensis | reverse complement strand
ATACTTAAAAAAATTTTTTTTAAAGAATTATTTTATTTAACTTTATTTATTTATTTTAATTTGACCAGAGAGGGAGAGAGAGCTGCCAGGTCTAGGATTCGAAATGCATTTGGCCATGTGGGAGTCCAGTACCCTTAACTACCACATCACCTGCCAGCCCCTGGAACAGTACATTTCTTAAATGTGAAAATATATTAGAAATAAAAAGAGGTACAATAGTTAAGCATTGAGAAAAAAAGAATTATTTCTGAGAGTCAAAGGCGTATAGCCCAGTGTTATGCAGGAGTGGAAAACCAGCGAAGGTCGGGGCCCTGGAGAGAAGAACCTGCCTGAGCAAAGGTTGCACTCCTGTGTTCGGTCGGTCGGAAGCATCCAGAATGGAAAGACTCAGAAATGAGATCTAGGCAAACTCAGCCGCAGTGCTGGAAGCCGCATGCCTGGGTCGCTGCTCAGGGCAGCAGGTCAGCTGCAGACACACGGGGTGCACCGGTGCCCCCACGATCCTAGTGAGCCGGATGTGACGAGACTTTGTTGTGGGTGCTTCTCTCTCTCCCTCCTTCCCTCCAAGTGCAAACTTAGGTGCACTCTATCATGAATAACAATAGACACGAGAAACCTCTCTGTGGAGCCGGACAAAGCTGGATTAGTGTCCATTCTCTGGTTGTGAGGAGCAGAATCTAAGGGTAGATCCCTCAGTAAGGAGAGCTGTGCCTATGAGTGGACTCAGGAACCCAAGAGCCCAGTGGAAAGTGAGGCCCCCAACGATTCTCTCTCTCTCATTTTCTCAGTGATGCCATCTGCAGCTTCGTGATCTGCAATGATTCTTCCCTTCGAGGGCAGCCCGTTATCTTCAATCCTGACTTTTTCGTGGAGAAACTCCGACATGAGAAACCTGAGGTGTTCACCGAGTTGGTGGTCAGCAATATCACGAGGCTCATCGATTTACCTGGAACCGAGTTAGCTCAGCTGATGGGGGAAGTGGACCCTCAGTTGCCTGGCGGGGCAGGCCCAGCGTCAGGATTCTTCCGCTCTCTGATGTCTCACAAGCGAAAGGGTAGGCGACGTGTGCGAAGGGGCCGCCTCAGCTCATTGGTTCTGTAACAGATGGCCGTTCACCGAGCTTACTCCTAGCATCCTCACGCTCACGGGGAGCTGCTGTAATCCTACATCCTACAGCGTTTTCATGTGATTCGTTTTCTCATTTTCATAAGGAGTAAAACCTTAAGTAATAGTAATAAATTAAGTCACAAATATGTAATTAAATAGTAATTAAGTAATATAAATTGTACAGGCTGTCCAGATAAAGAAATAATTTAAGCAAATATATTCATTTCCTGAGAGATGCCATGATTAGATTAGGTCGTTTATCAGGGCATCTTGATTTTTATACCCTGCTAACACTAAACTAAAATAGTATTGAGAAAAAAACCAAAGTTTCATAGCTGGGAAATTTGATGAAGAAAGCTTGAATACTGTTTTACTTGGTAGGTATTCACATGTTTTCATTCCATGGAGTGGTTTGATAAGGCAGATACCTACAAATTACCTTTAAAAAATGCCTTCTCAGAAAAGAAAGAAATTGTAGCACTGCCTTTGATAAGAGATAGCCTTATCTGCCTTTAAATATTAAAGAAATAGTATTTTATTTATTTATTTATTTATATTTTAGAGAAATGTTTTCTATAAGGAGTGTGTGCACACCAGAGAGAGAGAGAAATTATGAGAAATTAACCCCCCCCCAAGAGGATGGCTACACCACAATTTCTTCTTCCATTGTCTTCTTGGGATTTGGGGAATGCACACATGTGCCCGACATGAGTTTCAAATTGCTGGGTCCAGGACTCGAACCACCATCAGCAATCAATGTACTATGTAGGACTCCAGCACCTTAAACACTAAGCCACCTGCTTGGCCAGTAGTACTTTATTTTAATAATTATAAGGAAATTACTAATGTAGAAGGTGCTTAAATACTGTAAGATGTTTTTTTTTTTTTTTTTTTTTGTTATAGGGCAAATTTGT
>NW_006160052.1:2249856-2263203 GCF_000334495.1 Tupaia belangeri chinensis | reverse complement strand
AAATAATTATTTTATTTAACTTTCTTCGTTGTCATTATTTTATTTTTTATTGTATTGAAGTTGACCAGAGAATGACAGAGAGAGAGAAGGAAAGTGAGAAAACAAGCTACCAGGCCCAGGAGTTGAACTATGGTCAGCCATGTAGTCCAGGCATCTTTACCACCATGCCACCTGCTGGCCCTGACTTTTGCAGAGAGACAGAGACAGAAAGCAATAAATCACTCACCCTCCTGGGGGTGTGGCCGGGAACGTGTGCACACACACCTGGTGTGGGTTTTAAGCCACTGGGACTTGAACCATGGTTTACCAAGTGGGAGTCCAGTGATGTAACCATCATGTCATCTGCTGGTCCCTAAGTTCTGTTTTTGTTTGTTTTTAAATTAAACATCATCATGCTAGGTCTTATGTGAGAAGATGGTCTTTGTCTTCAGGGACTTACAGTCCCCAGATTCCGATCATGAATTTGGAGGGTTGATTGAGTTGTCCTGATCGCATTTTCTCGTGTACTTCCAATTCTGAGGTTTTGGATGTACTAGCCCTGTGAAGGCTTAAAACAGGATTGCGTAAGTGGTGATGATTTTATTCTGTATATAATATGTAGCCCTGTCCTGCCATGTGGTTTTTAGAAAAAGGAGTGGTATTTGGATCCCCACTGACGGAGGAAGGCATTGCCCAGATATACCAGCTGATCGAATATCTACACAAAAGTAAGACTGCTTGAAATTTTAACGTTCTTTGCTTAAGGAAGAATCGTCAGTTTTCTTTTGAGAGCTAACTGCCTTGCGTTTAGTACCTATGAATTAATCATCAGCAAAGGAACCTAACCAGTGATAATTCTAGGGGGAATTACTATGTTTTAAAATATATTTCCTTTACACTATCTTATGTATCAATTTGCTTTAATAGCTCAAAGATGTATATAAATTAGGTAAGGTCTATGAAGTCACATTTTCCCTCAACTCAGAGACACATTTCTTCTGGAAAAACATAAGTAACGTTATCCTTAAAGAATTGTGATATTTATTAAGGGCACATGATTCTTTTTACCTCCACAAATTCTCTGATTAAAATACACTCTTCACTTAATTCCCATTTCATATCTGAGCAGTCACGCTGGCTATGCCGTCGCTCTCAGGGCTTGGCAGGCTGAGTGTATGTGAAATGTGTGGTCCGTGTGATGCCGTGATCAGTACAAACCTTCCTTGGTGACACCAACCCAAATACCAACTGGCTGTTCTGTGGGACGTGGTGCTAGGAGCTCGAGCAGACGCTGCACACTGGTAGCCAAGGGCTTGCCTTATCTGCACTTATGCTTTGCTGGCAAAGGATTATGGGAAAAATTAAACTAGTTCTCAGTGTTTTAAAATAGGGAGAGTCCAGGTTTTCAAATTCTTGGGCGACAGGACGATCTAGCACCCTGGGCTCCGCGGCTGCTTGGACATAATCAGCGGGAGCACCGCTGTGTGTGCTCCAGCCATTGTGGTTCCCGTTCATTCTCTCATTACCTGCCTGGACTTAGACTCCCAGATAAGAGGCTGTCTAGGGACAGGGAGGTGCCTTGGCTGGAAACGAGTTTTCTCTTCTCTCATTACCTGCCTGGACTTAGACTCCCGGATAAGAGGCTGTCCAGGGACAGGGAGGTGCCTCGGCTGGAAACGAGTTCTCTTGCTTCTTTGAGATGAAATCAAAACTCTATGTTCCACTGTTGTGAAAATGCCCTTAGAGCAGGGATCTCCAACTTCCAGGCCACCGGTCCATCGCCTGTTAGGAAGTGGGATGCACAAGGAAGTGAGCGGTGGGCGAGCAAGCCAGCAAAGCTTCATCCATACTTATAACCGCTCCACGTCGCTCACTCCTCTGCTTGAGCCCTACCTCCTGTCAGCTCAGCCAGGACAATAGATTCTCATAGGAATGCAAACCCTAGTGTGAACCACGCTCTGAGGGCTCTAGGCTGTGCATCATAAACCATCCCCTCTCCCTAGGTTTGTGGAAAAATTGTCTTTCGCAGTTTTCCACAACCAGGCCCTGGTGCCAAAATGCTGGGGACCCTGCCTTAGAGGAGCTCAGAGCCGAGTTGGGAGAAGATAGTCAAGCTGGGATGACCCTGAGCTTTCGGGAATCTCTTATATTGAACGTGATCTGTATGTCAGAGTTCTAATTCCTGGAGCAGACGCTCTTCATTCTAGGCTGGGAAAACAATTCACAGGAGTGACAAACCTCACGGTGAAGCCAGCCCTCCAGCAGAGTCTGGGACGAGCAGGGTGAAGCGTCTTCAGGGAGATGTGGTTTTCTGTCAGTTCAGTTTTCAAGCTCATTGTGAGCATTGATTAGCTTAAATCCTGAGTCTTCATCCTCAGGCTGTTGAGTGACTCTGGGGAGGACTTAGTGTCAGAGAGCTCCAGATACTGAGGGGTATTTACGTATGTCTCCTCGAGGGGCCAGCAGGCCCTAAACTGCTCTGGGAAAACAGGTAAAAAACTCTTTCCAGGGCTTGCTAAAGGGTTTTTAAATTTTCTTTCTTTTAATTAATTAATTAATTAATTATTATTCAATTTGACCAGAGAGAAACAGAGAAAGAGAGGGAGTGAGAAAGCAAGCTGCCAGGTCCAGGACTCGAACCATAGGCAACTATGTGGGAGTTCAGCGCCTTAACCACTATGCCACCTGCCAGCCCCAGTAAAGGATTTCTTGGAAGTCTTTCTTTTTTCTTAATGAATTATTTTATTTAGCTTTACTTATTCATTTTAATTTGACCAGAGAGGGACAGAGTGAGAGAGAAAGAGAGAGGGAAAGTGAGAAAGCAAGCCACCTGGTCTGGGACTCAAACCACAGTCCGCCATGAGGGAGTCTAGTCCCCTTAACCACCATGCCACCTGCTGACCCCAAGAATAATTTATTTTTTAAATTATTTACTTTCTTTATGATTATGATTTAATTAAAAAAAAAAAACTCACCAGAGAGAGGGATAGGAAAGTGAGAAAGCAAGTTGCCAGGTCCAGGACTTGAACCATGGTCAGCCATGTGGGAGTCTAGCACCTTAAACACCATAACATGTTCCAGCCCTTGGTAAAGGTTTTTTTAGGTGTAAAGTAGTCTTTAGATGACTTATTTTAATCTTATTTTCTCTTTTTCTGTCCTTTTTGCCTGTCATCCGTTTTCTCCCACACCGAGCAGATTTGCGAGTGGAGGGTTTGTTTAGAGTGCCAGGGAACAGTGTCCGACAGCAGATCTTAAGAGATGCTCTCAATAATGGAACCGATATTGACTTGGAATCAGGGGAGTTTCATTCAAATGACGTTGCCACTTTGCTGAAGATGTTTCTGGGAGAGTTACCGGAACCCCTGCTGACACATAAACATTTCCACGCACACCTCAAAATTGCTGGTGAGTATAGGAAGGGAGGTCTTATCATTTAATAAGGTCCTTTGAAATTTTCTATTACTTGTAGCCCACCACAGCAATACTTCTGCGAACATTAGTAAACTGGGCTGTTATTGCTGGCCTTCTCTGGGTACTCAGTAGTACTGGCCAAATGCTTTCTTTGTAAGTGAGTCTCTTACTGAGATAAGGTATTGGGGCCAGCAGGTGGTGTGAAGGTTAATGTGAATGGCTCCTACATGGCTCACTCTGTGGTTTGAGTTGCAGACCCAGCAACTTGATCAGCAAGCTGTGTGTGTGTGTGTGTGTGTGTGTGTGTGCATGCCCCAAACCAAGAGGAAAATGGAGGAAAAGGGATTGTGGTGTGGCCATCCCCTCCGGGAGGGGTGGGTGCTTTCTCTCTCTTTCTCTCTCTCTTTCTCTCTCTCTGTCTCCACCACTTTGGCGAGCACACATGCCTTATACCAAAAAAAAAAAAAATATATATAAATAAATAAAAAGAAAGAATAAGGAATTGGTAATAAGATAATGGTTGGATTTTACTTATTCTTGTATAGTTGATGAATCTTCGCATGGGGTCTCCCCCTCACTGCCTTTATGAGAGAGTAGGGGAGACAGAGAAAGAGGGAGAGAAAGGGAGGGGAGAGAGAGCTAGCATCTCTGCTAGGTTAACACCTTGTCAGGACCCTTCTGCCCCAGTCCCCAGTTAGGCAGGATCACAGGTGGAGGCACCTGTGCCTGATGTGTTCAGGTTGGCTCAGGAACCGAACCTGGGTCTCCCTGTGCCTCCAGCCTCCCACGTGATGGGTATGCCACAGCGTCTGGGCCACCATGCACTTCACACATTGTCATTGACCAACAAATGTGTGCTTCCAGTTGGATCAATTCCAGTCACTCACCTCAGGTGGTTACAGGTGTGCTATGTTTGACTGGGGGGTTTCTGCTCAGTGTTTCTGTGCCTAGTTGAGCTCTGGCTCGCTGAGTCCTAGTGTACCCTTCTTGAGATCCTTGGTATATGTACTAACACCTACTAGAGGCAGTCCTCGTCCTCTGGCTCGCTGAGTCCTCGTGTTCCCTTCTTGAGATCCTTGGTATACTAACACGTACTCAGAGGCAGTCCTCATCCTCTTTTATGTGATGGTAGGGCATTTCTCTCTGCATGCATCTGTGAGAGAGCTCCATTTCAGCTCGTACTGCCCTCGTTCTGTCTGCTCGTGTGGTAGGACTTCATTCCTAAATAACAGCTGCTCTGCTGCCGTGGGCTCTACGTGCACACCACACCAGAATCCACACTCACTCACTTAGTTTTCTGCATTTCTTCTTGTTCTTCTAGTTTTAAAGATAAGCAGTGCAAAATTTGTTTCAAATAATATTTACTACTTTAAAAAAAAGAAAAACTAGTTTTGACTTTTTAAAATCTAAGATTAAGGGGCCAGCAGGTGGTGTGGTGGTTAAGGCGTTGGATGCTCCCACATGGCTGACCATAGTTCAAATCCTGGACCTGGTGGCTTACTTTCTCACCTTCTCTCTGTGTGTGTGTCTCTCTGGTCAAATTAAAAATAAATGAATGTATAAATAAAGTTAAATAAATAAATAAAATCTAAGATTAAGGGGCCAGCAGATGGTATAATGGTTAAGGTGCTGGACTCCCACATGACGGACCACAGTTCGAGTTCTGGACCCAGAGGCTTGAAAAATCATGCCAGTTCATGTGTGTGCATGCCCAACATGGGGAATGGAAAAGGGATTGAGGGGTGGCCATCCCCCCTGGAGGGTGGTTTCTACTTTTCTTCTCTCTGTCTAGTAACCACTCATGCCCTATGACAAAAACCTAAAAAACAAAAAAATCTAAGATTAAATTTTTTTAGCATTTTCAGTAACAATTCAGATAATATAAATCAGTATTACTAGTGTTACGTAACTTTGCAGTTATTTTGTGGAGAGATGAAGTTGTTAGATCTTTGTAAGAGTCTGGGCACTAATGATAAATTCTTTTTTTAATGAATTATTTTATTTAACTTTATTCATTTATTTATTTTAATTTCACCAGAGAAGGACAGAGTGTGTGTCGGGGAGCGAGAAAGCAAACTACCAGGTCCAGGACTCAAACCCCAGTCAGCCATGGGGGAGTCCAGCACCCCTAACCACCACACCACCTGCCAGTCCCACAGGTGATAAATTCTTACAGTAAGAGCTGACTTGGACGACCTTCTCATCTGCTTCCCATTGAGCACATTCATCTGGTGCGGGATGTGAAGGCCCTCCGTGCCCTGGGGTTCACTGCTCTTTGAGAACGTGCTGAGGCCATCTGGTGCGGGATGTGAAGGCCCTCCGTGTCCTGGGATTGACTACTCTTTGAGGACGTACTGAGGCGTGGTGCAGTCATAGCTTTTGATGTACCTTGCTGACAACTGGAAGGGATTTTTGTTTTCCGTTTCATATTAGCAGAGAATATTTTCTAGAAATATTACCTGCCTTTCCTAACCCTGGAATTATTATTGAGGCTTAGTGGCTTCAATAGCATACTATAATCATTTTCAAGTCCATATAGTTTATCCAAATGGTTATTTAGTGCCCTTTGAAATTCTGGTTATTCAAGGGACTGTTTTTTTTGTTTTTGTTTTTGATTTTGGAGAGATTTTTGCTATAGGGCACGTGCGCTCGCCAGACAGATAGAGAGAGACAGAGAGATAGAAAGCGAGAAATCACCCCCCAGGGGGGGATGGCCACACCACAATCCCTTCTCCACTCCTCTCAGGATCTTGGGCACGTACGTACACGCGCCCAGCGTGAGTTTAAGCCACCGGGTCCGGGACTCGAACCGCAGTCGACTACGTGGGAGTCCAGCGACATAGCCATTACGCTAACTGCTGGTCCCCAAGGGACTATTTTTATTGGTGATGTCTATTGCCTGTTAGGGGAGAAACAGTGACTCCAGGAGGATCCGCCTAGAACTGTGCTGTGGTTAGGGCACAATTTACTCATTTTTCTTTTTGCCTTTAGCTTAAAGTATCAGTGGGGGAAGTGGAGAGGGTGACGTGATCAAAGGCACCTGTGGACGTTGTGATTTGTTCTTTCAGTCTTTGGTTACAGCCATACTACTGGGTGTAAAGTGGTATCTTGTTGTGTTTTTATATTTTAATGCCAGAGGGTGTGTGCACACACCAGAGAGAGAAAGCGAGAAAGAGAAAGTAAGTGTTCCCCAGTGGAGCCCGGTTGGTCACACTGCGATCCTCTTCTTTCCCTTCCTCCAGCCCATCAGGATCTTGTGCATGTGTACACACACACCCAGCATGTTTTCCGATTTGCCAGGGCCAGGATTCAAACTGTGGTTGGCCATGTGGCATCTGCTTAGCTACTGCGCTGTGGGGCCAGCCTTCACTGTGGTTCCGATTTAAATGTTCTTGGTCACCAACGATAGGGAGCATACAAATGACCATGTGTGTATCTCCTTTGAAGGAATAGCTGGTCAAATCCTTTCCATGTTTAAAAATTGTTTTCCTTTTTTAGAGAGATTTTTGTATAAGAAGTGTGCGCTTGGCTGAGAGTCAGAGAGACAGAAAGTGAGAAATCACCCCCCGGGGGGATGGCCACACTTCAGCCTCTTCTCCTCCATTCTCCTCTTTGGGATTTTGGGCACTCATGCACATGCGCCCGGTGTGGGTCTCAAGCCACTGGGTCAAGGACTTGAACTGCAGTTGGCCATGTGGGAGTCCTACGACGTAACCATTATGCCATCTGCTAGTCCCCAAAATTGTTTTCTTTTGTTGTTGATTTGTATTGACTTTATTTTGTAGTTGTATTTTTCTATAATGTTTGAGCTTTATTTATGCTTGATTCTTCTTTTTTTTGATGGGAATTGAGGGGAGAGTGATAATAATAGCATTGTGTGGGACCAGTACTTGGCGTAATGGCTATGTCGCTGGACTCCCATGTAGTTGACCGTGGTGCAAGGCCTGACCCGGCGGCTTAAACTCACGTCAGGCGCATGTGTGTGCATGCCCAAGATCCTGAAAGAGACGAGAGGAGAAGGGATTGCGGCGTGGCCATCCCCCCGGGGAGGTGATTTCTTGCTTTCTGTCTCTCTGTCTCTGTCTTTCTGGTGAGCGAACGTGCCCCATAGCAAGAACCTCTCAAAAATAAAATAGCATTGTGTTTTTTCTTTTTCTTGCTAATATTTTCTTCCTCTCTTGTCCTAAAGATTTGATGCAGTTTGACGATAAAGGAAACAAGACCAGTACTCCGGATAAGCAGCGGCAAATTGAGGCTCTTCAGTTGCTCTTCCTCATTCTCCCTCCCCCCAATCGTAACTTGCTGAAGTTGTTGCTTGATCTCCTGTACCAGACAGCTAAGAAGCAAGACAAGAACAAGATGTCTGCCTATAACCTTGCCCTCATGTTCGCTCCCCACGTCTTGTGGCCCAAAAATGTGAGTGTTGAGTGGGAGAGTCATGATGTAGTTTTCTCGGGCTAGGGCTTGTCCTGTCCTGTGGCTGTGCCCAGGTGAGGTTGTCAGGGGTCCCAGGTCTCATCTTCAGCTGTATGAACTTGCTTTATGAGTTCATTCAAGAGTCATCAAGCCCAAAGGGCCATTTCTGTTAACCTCACCTACCCCTTCTCCTCCATGTCTCTATCCTGTCGGGATTCTGGGCCTACACACTTTATGGGCCCAGTATGTTTATCAAGCTGCTGGGTCTGGGAGGTTGGCCGTGTGGGATCCAGCTCCCTTAGCTACTAGGCCAGAGGCTTGGCCCAATATGAAGTCCTTAACAGGAAAAACTTCTTGGAAAATTAAATCAATTTCTGAGACTGAATGATATAAATTTAGGAAAGAACTGTATGCTGTTAAGGGCTAATGTCTTCAAGCTTCTAGCTCCTGCTTTGTCCTCACTTCTCTGTTCCCCGTACTCGCATTCTCTGTGGATAAAGCTGAGTATGCATCTGGTTACGGAGCCCATGGCCTTGTAGTGATGCCTGTGAGAAGCCAGCTATCTGCAGTCTCGTGCACACGTGTGTGACCTGCAGGCAGATAAGTCTGACTCCTGCCTAGTCACACAAGTTTTTGTTGTAAGACGGAGCGGGGAGCCAGCGTCCCTTGACTGGAGCTGCGAACCAGCTGTGTTACACGTGTCTTTATGCCTTCTCTGCTTAGCCGCCACCACTGTAAACAGCACACCAGAGTTTCACCCTCATCTCATAAAGTAGTTGAGAAGATAATGTTGGAACGTCATGACACCTTTTTTTTTTTGAGAGGTTTTTGCTATAGGGCGCATGTGCTCGCCTGACAGAGAGAGACATAGAGACAGAAAGCGAGAAATCACCCCCCAGAGGGGATGGTCACGCCGTAATCCCTTCTCCTCCATTCTCTTCTCGGGATCTTGGGCGCCCGGCGTGAGTTTTAAGCCACCGGGTCCGGGACGCAAACCCCAGTCGACTACGTGGGAGTCCAGCGACATAGCCATTACACTAACTGCTGGTTCTCTGTCATGACACCTTTTTGTATAGAAAAACAGAAAAATACGTCATGACTTTCCAGATGACCAAATAGAAATAGGTTGGTTATAGTGACTTATAAACGATTTTTGAGATTATAAGAAGTGAGAAAAGAAAGGTAAAGGAGAGAGATTGTGTGGAACATTTTACCCAAGAGGTAACTAGTGAAAAATGGAAGTTCTGGGCCAGGAAGAGCCTTCGGGGAGGAGAGGACACACCACCCTCATCCGTGTTAAGGAGATCAGACCTCAGTATGGAGGAGTTTTAACACCGATGGCCAAGACTCTGGGAAAGGCGCAGTGAACGTGACTGTAAGTGCCCAGAGGGCCCTGGTGGGAGCAAGCGGTAATGAAGACACATGCTGAGGATGGGGTGGGGGGTAGGGTGCTGATTTACTTACCAGAGGACAGGAGAAGCAAGAGAAGGGAGTCCATGACAATTCCACTGTGCTCTTCTTTTTAAATTATTTTTTGGAGAGGTTTTTGCTGTAGTGTGCGTGCACTTGCCTGGTGTGAGTTTAAGCCATCAGGTCTGGGACTTGAACCGTTGTCAACTACAGGGGGTCCAGCAACACAGCCATTATGCCAACTGCTGGTCCCAACAGTTCTACTGTTTTAAGAAACAGATGTCACCTTTGGTCTCAGGAGTGACAGTTCTCTTTTGTCTTTGGAGAAACCCGGTTTCTCTGAAGAGGCAATGTCCTTGATGGCTGGTCTAGATTTTGTTCTTCCTGCCCCTCTTGAATCCTAGGCTCGGTTTTCTTTAGCACCTCTGGTTATGTCTTATTTTCAGGCAGAATTATCAAGTGCAGGTTGGTTCACAGGGATTTCCTGGTCACGACAGGAATGCACGGTTGTTCTGGATTATGTCATAGTCGCTGGAAACTGGCCAGACCAAAAGCCTTGCAGAATTAAACCTTGTATCAGAAGGACCTTCGTTAGGGGGGTCAGCAGGTGGAGTGGTGTTAAGGGCGCTGGACTTCAACATGGCCGACCATGGTTCTAGTCCTGGACCTGGCAGCTTGCTTTCCCACTTTCCCTCTATCTTTCACTCTCTCTCTCTCTGGTTGAATTTTAATTAATTAATTAAAAATTATTATAAAAATAAAAGCAGCGCCTTGTTTGAGGACATGGAAGGGACAAGCGCGTTGGTGAGCACTGCTCTCCAGCCCTCACTGCCCTCTGATTTCCCTTCCTCTGACCAGGTTACTGCAAATGACCTTCAGGAGAATATCACAAAGCTGAACGACGGGATGGCCTTCATGATTAAACACTCGCAGAAGCTTTTTAAGGTCGGTAAGGGACGGCATTTGGTTGGTGACAGCACAGGGATGATGGAGCAAGGGAGAGTGCTGGAGGGCTATCAAGGGACAGGCAAGAAAGGTCCTTCTGGGGCTGTCACCCAAAAGGGACGGGAGCAAAACCCAGGACACAACCAGGCTTGGGAGGAATAGGAGCATGTGTCCACCCTCCCGGTCTTCCGTCCTTGTCATGAAAGGTAGCAGGCAGGCAGCGTGGCAGTAGAGCGCGCGGGCGGCTCCCCCCCCCCCCCCCCCCCCTGCCACTAGGATGGGAAGGTCTGAGAACCCCTTTCGTTTCTTACTCTTTGTCCCTTCCAGTCCAAACAGGCAGGGTTTTTGCCAACATAATTTTGTGGGTCGACTGTGGAATTCAGTGGGTTGGATTCCATTAGATGAAAGCCACATGTATAAATCCTTTGAAAAGAAATCCTCCTCTACCTTGGTCTCCTGCCAGGAGGGCCTCAGGTCAGTACCTTCCAGCTTCCTACAGGCCCTCTGGTTTTTTTGGGAAGGTCCGTGAGGCACACTCTGCTCTCTTAGAAGAGCCCTTTGCCTGATTGAAGACTGACCTCTTGGTGTTTCTCAGGTTTTGCAAAGGTTACGCAGTCACATCCTTGGGCTTTTCTTTAGAGTACACTTTCTTCAGAGTGAATTTCTTACTGTTAGCATCTTTTGCCATCTGGAGAGACTGAGAATTTCCAAGATCATTCCATTCTGGTTCCTTTTTGCTTATAAGATTTACCATCTTAACCATTGTTTTCTTTTAAGGTTTTTGTCACAGTGTATGTGTGTTCGCCAGAGAGACAGTGAGAAATCACCCTCTGGGAGGATGGCCATACCTTAGTCCCTTCTTCATTCTCCTGGGATTTTGGGCACATGTACACACACACACACACACACACACACACACACACACACACACACACAATATGATTTTCAAGTCCTGTACACACACACACACAAAATGTGATTTTCAAGTCCTGTCTGGGAGTCCAGTACCTTAACTACCATGCCACCTGCTGGCCCTACCGTTTTAATCATTTTGTGGGTCTATAGTTCTGTAGCATTAAGGACTCTCACATTGCTGTGTGGCCAGCCTGACTGTCCACTGCTTCTCATCCTGCAAGATTAAAACTCAATGCCCATTGAATAGTAACTCCCCTGTCCTCCCCGCTAGTCCCCGGCGAGCACTATTGTGTTGGGTTGGGAAAGTTACGACCCATTTCTGCTTTTTTAATCATTTTGTGGGTCTATAGTTCTGTAGCATTAAGGACTCTCACATTGCTGTGTGGCCAGCCTGACTGTCCACTGCTTCTCATCCTGCAAGATTAAAACTCAATGCCCATTGAATAGTAACTCCCCTGTCCTCCCCGCTAGTCCCCGGCGAGCACTATTGTGTTGGGTTGGGAAAGTTACGACCCATTTCTGCTTTGAAAAACGTAGAAAAAATATGTCATCACTTTCGTAGATACCTCTGTCTCTATGAGTCTGTCGTACTCTAAGAATAGCCTATAAGTAGAATTGATAGTATTTGTCTTTTCGTGATTGTCTAATTTCATTTAGCATGTTTTCAAGGTTCACTATGTTGTAGCAAGTGTCATAATTTCTTTCCTTCTCTTTTAACTGATAACTTTAAGAAAGTATGGTAAAATATATGTAAAATTGACCATTTTAGCCATTTCCAAACATGCAGGTCAATGGTTTTAAGTACATTCTTGTTATATAACCACCATTGGCATCCACTTCTAGAACTGCTTCAGCTTATAAAACTCTACACTAATGAAACAACGGTTCCCATTCCCCTCCCCAGCCCTGACTTTCTAGTCCACGTCCTGTGTCTGAATTAGAGCTCATTGGGCACCTCATGTGCAAGCACAGTGATGCAGGATGGTCATGTACAACCTAAAGATGTCCTAGTCAGTGACAGATGCTTATACGATGCTGGTCCCATAGAGAGCAACAGCTGTACCATACACTGAGCTGTGCAGTAGGCTGCACCTTCTTGTTTGTGTAACACACTCTGTGGTGTTTGTACGAAGATGAATCACTTAATGCATTGCTCAGAAAATTTCCCTGTGTTAGTGATGCATGACTGTGTTTTTCTTTTCATGACTGCCTTATTTATACTTAGCATAATGTCCTCAAGTTTCATACACAGTGTAGAAGGTAACAGGATTTCCTTTTTTTTTTTTTAATTGCCAGAGGGAGTGTCATTGGCCAGAGACAAAGAGGGAGAAAGATAAGGAGAAAGCACCTCCGTATGGTTGTGGCCTTGCCACAATCCCTTCTCCTATATTTCTCTATCCTATTGGGATTTTGACCATGACATTCATGCACCTGGCGTGTTTTTCCAGTTGTTGGAGGCAGGATTTGGACCACAGGGTCAGTCATGTGTGCTCAGGCTCCCTCAACCACCAGGCCATGGGACCAGCCCAGTATTCTTTCTGGTTAAGGCTGTGCAGTATTCCATTATGTGTACATACCACATTTTACTTGAACTTTCCACTCATCTGTTGATGGACACTTGGGTAGCTTCAATGTTGTCTTATGTTTTAGCTATTGAGAATAATGCTGCTACAAATATGGGCATATACAGCTATCTCTTTGAAACTTGGCTTGTAAGTCTTGTGGATATACCCAGAAGTGACAGTGTTAGATCATATGGTAATACTTCTGAAAATATTTCGAGGAACAATCATACTGTTTTCTGTAGGGTCTATACTGTTTTATGTTCCTACCAGCAATGTACAGGGCTCTAATTTCTCTACATCCTTGCCAGTACTTGTTATTTTCTGTTTTCGATAGTAGCCATCCTAATTTGGTAGGATGTAAGTTATTAATTACAGTTTTGATTTGCATTTCCCTAATAATTAGTGATGCTTAGCATCTTTTTATGTGCTTATTGGTCATTTGTACATCTGCTTTGGAGAAATGTCTATTCAAGGCCTTTGTCCATTTTTTGGAATCAATTTTTTGTTGTTGAGTTTCAGGAGTTCTCTTTACATTCTGGATAGTAATTCCTTATCAGGTATATTGGCAAATATTTTCTCTAGTTCTGTGGGTTGCCGTTTTACTCTGTTAATAGTGTCTTTTAGTTTTGTTATATTTTTAAATTTGATGTGGGGTGCATGTCCTCTCTGGAGAGAGACAGAGAGAGTGAGAGAGAAAGTAAGAAAG
>NW_006160052.1:2243575-2249663 GCF_000334495.1 Tupaia belangeri chinensis | reverse complement strand
TGTCTGGCGAGCGCACGTGCCCTATAGGAAAAAACCTCTCCAAAGGAAAAAAAAAAAGAAAGAAAGTAAGAAAGCACCCCCCCAGGGGATATGGCCGTGTCGTAATTCCTTCTCCTCCATTCTCTTTTCAGGATTTTGGGCACCCACATGGCTGGTGTATTTTTCAGGTCACTGGGTCTGGGACTTGTACCTTGCAGTCATCCATGTGAAATCCAGCTGCCTTAACCACCATGCCACTGGTTGGCCCCAGTGTCTTGTCTTTATTTTGTTTATTTATTTACTTTAAATTACAGAGGGAGCAAGAGAGAGAGATACAGAGATACAGAGAGAGAGAGAGAGAGATACTCCCAACCAGGTCTGGTCTTGCTGCAGTTCTGTCTCCAGGTCCCCTAGGCACATACGCATGCGTCCTATGAAGCCACCCTGGGCCAGGGCTCAGACCTCAGCTGGCCACAAGGGATCTCTCTTCCTCTGTGCAGCACGCTAACTGCTGTGCCATGGGACCAGCCCTGATAGTGTATTTTGATGCACAAAATTTTAAAATTTTTATGAAGTCTGTTCTTTTTTTATCCTGTCGTCTGTGCCTTTGATGTCGCATCCGAGAAATCACTGCTGAATCCAGTGTCATGAGGCTTTAGTCTTAGGCTTTCTTCTAAGAGGTTTTGAGTATTTGGTCTTATGTTTATGTCTTTGATTTTCGTTGCTGCTGTTGTGTGTTGGTGATTTTTTAAAAAGAATTATTGTTTCATCTTATTTATTCATTCATTTATTATTTTTATTTGACCAGCGAGAAAGAGAGAGAGGAAGTGAACTACTAGGTCCAGGACTCGAACCATGGTTGACCATGTGGGAGTCCAGCACCTTAACCACCGTGCCACCAGCTGGCCCCAATTTTTAAGACAAGGTCCAAAAACCGTGCTGTCGTTCTCTTGCCTCAGACCCCCACATAGCTGTGTGCTCCTTGGCCTGGCTCTTTCAGCCAGGACCTTGCTATGCTGCTCGTGCTGGCTCCGAATCTGCTGATCTCAGCCACCCAAGTAGCCGGGGGACTTCAGACCATGTGCTTTCTTTATTGAGAGAGATTTTTGTTATTAGGTGTGTGTACTCGCTGGAGAGAGAGAGAGAAATCACCCCTTGGGAGTATGGTCATACCACAGTCCCTTCTCCTTCGTTCTCTTCCATTCTCCTCTCAGGATTTTGAGCATGCATGCACATGTGCCCAGCATGAGATTTAAGCCTCCAGGTCCAGGACTTGAACCATGGTTGACTATGTGGGAGTCCAGTGACATAACCATTAAGCCATCTGCTGGTCCCCCGGCCATGTGCTTTTTAGGGTAGGCTGAGAGTCGAACCCAGCCCTCATCATATGTGGCCTCAGCTAAGCAGCACCGTCTACTTGTGTGCACTGATAACAAGGTCCTTAAGTCTAGTTTGAGTTAGTTTTTGTACGCGGTGCTGAGGCTCTCTGTTATGGTTTCATGATGACGTGTCCCCCAAAGCTCGTGTTTTAGAATTTGAGGTTGGGAGGTGGTGAGGCCTAGTGGGCAGTGGAGGCAGCACTCACCTGAACAGGTTAGTGATGTCTTGCTAGACCCAGTGAGCTCTGCTCTCAGAACAGGGGGTAGTTCTCGCAAGAGCTGGTTGTTGTCAAAGAGCCGTCAGAAGCCCACTCTGCATGCCCTTGGTGTCCTCTGTGTTTCCATCAGCTCCCAGCCAGTACCACACTGTAGGTTACTGTAGCTTTGTGCAAAGTTTCAAATCAAGATGTGTGTATCCTCAAGCTTTGTTCTTTTTTATTAAGTTTATTTTTGTCATGAGAGGAGAGAAAGACAGAGTCAGAGGAGCACAACAAGCACTCTCATTGGTTTTTCAGGTTGTGAACTCTGCCCCCGCCCCCCGCCCTGCCAGCCGGCCGGGGTCAAGGCTGCCCAGGCTGACTGGGGACCGAACCCACCATCTGCCTTATGGATCTGGCTTCCCCTGAGCAGCATGGTACCACTGTGCCACCGAGTCAGCCCTGTTCTTCTGTTTCACATTGTGTGGACAGCTCAGGGGTTCTTAGAGCACCTGCTTACCCATGTTTTCTGTCTCCTGGGGCCAGAGCCATTCCTGGACTCACACCCTCCCTCCCCCGTCAAGGCTAGCAATGTCATGTCTCTCTGTCCATCCTTCGTAGTCACGGATCCCTTCGATCACACCTATCACACCTGCAGGAAAGTCTCTAATTCTAAAGCCTCATGTGATCCAACTGGGCCCACCTGGGTGACCTGGGCCAGCAGTCCCCACCCTTTTAGGCACCAGTATTTTCCATGAATGGGGGGGGGTTGCAGGGGTTGGGGGCTAGTAGGTGATGGAACGATGGTTCAAGCGCTTCCATTTCGTGCCCTCTGCCTCTGTGGTCACCACGCTGGAACATATGTGGAGGAACTGCACAGCTCGCCACAGCGCAGCATCAGTGGGAGCCCTGAGCTTGCTTTCCTGCGACCAGACGGTCCCATCTGGGGGCTCCTCTGAGACTCTGATGCCCCTGCTGATCTGGCAGAGATGGAGGCTAAGGCGGGGATGCCAGCCATGGGGAGGACTGGGAATACACAGGAAGCTTCTCTCACTTCCCACCGCTCACCTCCTGCAGGCCGGTTCCTAGCAGACCACAGAGCAGTACAGTCTGTGGCCTGGGGACCCCCGACCTAGGCTGCTTTTCCTATTTCAAGGTTCTTAACTTTATTTGTTGTTGTTTTAAACTTTATTTATTTCTTAATTTGACCAGAGTGGGACAGAGTGAGAGAAAGAAAGAGAGGAAAAGTGATAAAAAAAATTGCAAGGTCCAGGACTCAAACCATAGTCAGTCATGTGGGAGTCCAGTGCCCTTAACCACCATGCCACCATGTCACCTGCCCAGCCCCAAAGTGCTTAACTTTTTAATTAAAAAAAAAATTTATTTAATTTTATTTGTTATTATTTTAAAATTTGACCATAAAGAGGCAGGGAGAGGGAACCAGCAGTTAGCGTAATGGCTATGTCGCTGGACTCCCACGTAGTCGACCGCGGTTCGTGTCCCGGACCCGGTGGCTTAACCGGGGCAGTGATTTCTCACTGCAGAGGATGTTTTCTCCTTTCCCTCTCTCTCTCTGTCTCTCTGGTGAGCACACACACCCTATAGTAAAAATCCCTCCAAAAAAAAAAAAAAAAAGAGGCAGGGAGAGAAAGGGATAGCGAGAAAGCAAGCCACCAGGTCTGGGACTCAAACTGTGATTGGTCTTGTGGGAGTTTAGCACCTCAACCACCATGCCACCTGCTGGCTCCTCAAGGTCCTCAACCTAATCACACTAGGAAAATCCCAGAGGAGAATAAACCCACTGCTTTTCCTGCTCTACTCTGACACAGGTGTGCGTCACACCGGGCAGCTCTCCAGTAGTCACCCTGGGGGCGGCTTACTTTTTTTTGGAGACGTTTTTGCTGTAGGGCACGTGCACTTGCCAGAAAGACAGCGACAGAAATGGAGCAATTATCCAGGAGGTATGGCCATGCTGCAATCCATTCTCCTCTCGGGATCTTGGGCACGCACACACACGCCCAGCATGAGTCTAAGCTACCGAGTCCGGGACTCGAACTGCGTTGGCTACATGGGAATCCAGCGACATAGCCATTACATCAGCTGCTGGTTCCAGGGGATGGCTTACTTCTGATACTGTCTGCATAACCCCAGATCTCACAAGTTTAGGGCTCGCTGCACAAGACTGGCCACCACTTCAGATACCAGTTGCAAGTACAGTTGTGTGTCACTTAGTGACAGGGGTGCAGTCTAAGAAATGTATCATTAGGTGATTTTGTCATTGTGGGATCATTATAAACTATACTTGCACAAACCTAGATGGTATAGCCTAATATATCTATAGGCTATAGATTAATAGTATAATCTTTTTTTTTTTTTTTGAAAGAGTTTTGCTATAGGACATGTGTCCTTGCCACAGAGACAGAGAGAGACAGAAAGCAAGAAATTACCGCAAAGAGGTGACCACATCATAATCTCTTCTCCTCCATTCTCCTCTCAGGATTTTGGGCACATACACACACACATGCATGCACACACACATACATACACAGTGTTTTTTAAACTGCTGAGTCTGAGACTTGAACCACAGTCAACTATGTGGCACTCCAGTTATACAACCATTATGCTGTCTACTGGTCCCTATTTGTTTCTAAAATAAATGGCTCCTTGTGGCTAGAAATATTTTACCTCCAGTTTTGACAAGTTAATTGCTACTCAACCACCAATTTTAGCTTGATTTTTGTCTTCCTGGGACAAGGTTTTTTCAATGCGTTGACTAAGTCAATTCATGAGTAAAGGTTTTCACGCACCTGTCCTAAATAGCATATACCATAATTCTACTTCTCTTTGAGGTTATCTGATAAATGTCAATCACTCCCATCAGACTGCAATGTCCATGAAGGCAGGACTGGCATCTGACATGGGAACCTTTGTGTTCCAAGCACCCAGCACAGGGTCTGGCACATAACTATCACTTTAAATATTTATTTGTGTATTTGTTAAAGGGCACATGTGTTTGCTAC
Source organism: Tupaia belangeri chinensis (assembly GCF_000334495.1). Taxonomy (NCBI): domain Eukaryota; kingdom Metazoa; phylum Chordata; class Mammalia; order Scandentia; family Tupaiidae; genus Tupaia; species Tupaia belangeri. The sequence continues at coordinate 2,245,088 of NW_006160052.1, read as the reverse complement.
AGAAGAAAAGAGGAAGAAAGTTCCCTCCAATGGGATGTGATCATGCCTAAATCTCTTCTTTATTTCTCCATCTGATCAGGATTTTTAAGCATGCACACAACCCAGTAAGAGAGAGAGAGAAAGTGAGAAAGCAAACCACCAGGTCCGGGACTGGTGGTATCCAGTGCCTTAACCATCACGTCACCTGCTGGCCCCACTCCCCACCCATGTGAGTTTTAGGCCGCCAGGTTTGGGACTTGAACTGTGGTCGACCATGTGGGAGTCTAGTGCCTCAACCACTGTGCCACCTTCTGGCCCCTTGAATAGTATAATCCTTACAGGAGCACTGTCATATATGTGGTCCATTGTTGACCAGAATGCTGTTTTATTTATTTATTTATTTTTAATTTACTGTAGCGTGTGTATGCTTATAAGAGACATGGGAAAGTAAGAAATTGCCTCCCGTGCCGCCTGGCCATGCCACAATACCTTCTCCATTCTCCTCCCAGGAATTTGGGTACACATGCCTCCTGTGTTTTTCAAGCTGCCAGATCTGGAACTCGAACTGGGCAGTTGGCCATGGAGGATCCAACCTCCTTAACCACCATGCCGCCAGCTGGCCCCTGCATCGCTGTTTTGCGATACGTGGCTGTATTGGTTGTCACTTACACTTCTGGCTGGTGGGCTATAAGTTGGGAGTTCCTGTGACGCCCTTGATTAACTCGCTAGAGGGGCCCACAGAGCTCAGGGAGCACTTCACTTCTGTTTACCCGTTACTCATTCATGATGAAGGTTATTGAAAAGCATACGGGTGAGCAGCCAGAGGGAGCAGAGGGCGAGGGCAGGGCATAAGGGAAGGGGCCAGGAGCGTCCACACCACCCTCTCTAGGAGTGCCGCCCTCCAGGAACCTTAGCGTGTGCAGCTCTCCAGAAGCTCCCCAGAGCCAGTTTTATTGTGGAGCTTCATTTCCTGACTGCTCGATTGTAGTTGCTGGCGACGAACTCCGTCTCCAGGCCCTCTCTCTCGGAGGGGGATTCTGAAAGTTCTGACCCTCCACCTTCGCCTCGGCCTTTTTTCCCTCCCCAATAGTTTAATAAATTTCGGTAGCACACTTTGAGGACCAGCACAGAAGAGAGGCAGGGTCCTTTTATGTAGGTATCTCAGCAGTAGTGAATGGATGGAGTCTACTGTAGGACAGAAACGCTACAGACACCATTTAGTTGCCATTAACAAGAAATGTATTTGTTTTTAAAAAATCCAAATGCTGGGGCTGGTAGGTGGCATAGTGGATAAGGACTGGACTCCTACATGGCTGACCACAGTTTGAGTCCCAGACCTGGCTTGCTTTCCCACTAGCCCTCTTTCTCTCTGGCCAAATAAAAGAAAAAATGATGATGAATAAGATTAAATAAAATAATTCTTTAAAAAAAATCCAGGGACCAGCAGATGGTGTAATGGCTATGTCGCTGGACTCCCATGTAATTGACCGCAGTTCAAGTCCTGGACCTGGTGGCTTAAACTCAAGCCAGGTGC
>NW_006160052.1:2228734-2242854 GCF_000334495.1 Tupaia belangeri chinensis | reverse complement strand
TTTAGATAAGAACTCCCAACTAAAATGTCTAATCTTTCTCTCTCTCTGTGTGTGTGTGTGTGTGTGTGTGTGTGTGTGTGTGTGTTATTTCTGTGATCCCTCAGGTTTGTTCATCCTGTTGTCGCCAGCCAGGCTTTTTCTTTCTTACAAACCCGTATTTGTTGAATTCTTTGTCTGTTAATCAGTGAATTCTTGTGCTTTAAGTCCCTGTCATGGCGGTGGATGTGCTAACTTGGCCTAAAAAGTTAACTTTGGCCTGCAGCTTTAATAAGGGGTATTTATATAAAATTAGCCTTAAACTAACTTAGTCTACTTATGCTACTAACGCTAATTTGGCTTATACTAACTTAACCTAACATATGTTAATTTCGGCTTAGAACAGGCAGGTGGGGGAGTCTCAAACTTCCTGGTCCTCGAGCCATCTTAGGAAACCACATTTCTACAGGATCACTAATTGGCTTTATTGTAAAGTTGCAGTAAGGTTGGGGGTGATATTTTACCCTTGCAGGGTACCATAATAACAGTAAGGTTCACGGCAGAGAAATTGAGTGCAGGCCAGTACAACGACACAATGGAAGGCTCGTAAACTGTCGGCCTTGCCTCGCAGTTTCTTCCCAGTCCAGGCCCTGCCTTTAGACATGGGAGGCAGCCTCTTTACCAGCTTGTGTTGTCTGCATGGCCCCGTCATAAATAAAAGTGGAAAAACTGCCAATACTTGATTTCTGTTCCTTATTTTTCCATTCGCAGTTATATATTTAAGTACTTCTTGACCCCAAGGGGAACAAATTCTAATGTTCAGAATTATCAATAAGAAGAGGGAAAACAAGTGTTTTTGAAAACGAAATATTTCCTCTCGTAGCGGATTCTTTTCTTTAAGTTTTGCTATAGGGTACATGCACTTGATGGAGAGAGAGAGACAGAGACAGAGAAAGTGAAAAAGCACCCACAGTCCCCTTTCCTCCATTTCCCCTCCTTTCTGGATTTTGGGCACAAGAGCAATGTGCCCAGAGTTTTTCTTGTCACTGGATCCAGGATTCAAACTATACAAGATCCAGGCACCTTAGCCAACAGGCCAGAGACTGGCCCCCAATAGTGGATTCTTTTATAAATTTTTTAATCAGAACTGTTTCATTTTATTTATTATAATTATTATTTTTAATTTGCTATATGACACGTGTGCTCACTGGGGAGAGAGAGAGAGAGAGTGAAAGAGAAAAAAAAAAAGGGAAAGTGAGAAAGCAAGCTGCCAGGTACCAGACTCAGAAGTTGGCCATGTGGGAGTCCAGCTCCCTTAACCACCAGGCCACCTGCTGCCCTCCCTCATAGTGGATTCTTAATCACATCCCCGCATACGTGGTGTGCTAGCTTGTGCCTTTTGGTGTAATAAGTACACATTGACATGGATAGCACACAGGCTGGCATCTTGAAACAGGCCAACCACAAACCTGCAAAGCTCGCAGCTATGCCCTAGAAGTGCAGGTCTGTTTTGAAGTCTGAAGCAATTTCTGGTAGCAGACACGGGGAAGTACGTTTGTGAATCAGAAGTTCAGTCAATTTCTGGTAAGGTCTAGTCTCTCAGAGCGCCACAGCGTCAGGCCTGTAATGATCAGATTTCTCCGCCTTCCCGGTAGAGGGCACACTCTCGCCAGCAGCCTTCTTAAACTGCTGTTTCTTGGGTGCATTACCATGCTTTATTGTGGGTCTCCACCTGCCAGTCATCTCATTAGCACACAAAAGGCACTTACCACTGGAGATGACAAGGGTCTTGAGAGCTGTTAGCCAGGGGCAGGCTGGTGGCATGGTGGTTGGGGTGCTGACTCCCACATGCCTGACTGTGGTTTGAGTCTAGTCTTGGCAGCTTGCTTTCTCACTTCTCCTTTCTCTCTCCTTGGGCAAAGTAAAAAATAGTAACAAATAAGAGGCCATCAGGTAGAATAGTGGTTGTGGCACTGGACTCCCATATGGCCAACCACAGTTCAAGTTCCAGAGCCCCAGGTTGAAAGTCATGCTGGGTAGGTGTGTGTGTGTGTGTGTGTGTGTGGGGGGGGGGTGATCAAAATCCCAAGAGGAAAATGGAGAAGGGATGTAGCATGGCCATCCCCCACGGGCTGATTTCTCACTCTCTCTCTCTCTGTGTCTCTAGTGAGCACACACATCTTATACCAAAAATATCTCTAAAAACAAAACAAATAAAACAAAATAAATAAATAATTCTTAAAAGAAAAAAATAAAAAGAGCTGTGGGCCAGGAGTTGGGATTGAAGACCAAATATGTATTTTGTAGCATCACACTGTGGAAGGTAACTGATCGTTGAAGGGTTTTGAAGGTACGGATGGTACAAATCTTAGCAATGAACTGCCGGTACAATCTCTTGCATGTGATTCCGCTTGTTACAAGTTCTAATTATTAGACCCTTTCTTTCTTTCTTTTTTTTTTTTTTGTTAAAGAATTATTTAACTTTACTATTACTTTAATTTGACCAGAGAGAGACAGAAAGAGAGAGGGAAAGTGAGAAGAAGGCAAGCTGCCTGATCCGGTACTCTAACTGCAGTCAGCCATGTGGGAGTCCAGCACCTTTAACACCACACACCACCTGCTGGCCATGGGGGAGGATTTAGTCTTTCAATATTAACTGTGTTGTGGCCGGCAGGGGGCGTGGTGGTTAAGGGCGCTAGACTCGCACGTGGCTGACCATCGTTCAAGTCCTGGACCTGGCAGTTTGCTTTCTCACTTTCCATATCTTTCTCTCTCTCTCTCTCTCAGTTTGTCTCTCACTGATCAAAGTTGATAGATAGATAGATAGACACACCTTAAAAATATTAAGTGTGTTTATTTCTCTTCTGTAAATCCCTCTTTTAGCTCTTACCCTTGGGGTTTAAGCTCTTGTTCCCTACTTTGCCTTTATATCCACGCTTGTTTGGGCATTCTTTGAGCCTTTGTTGGTCTCTAAAGGAGAGGAGGAACGTTTTTGGAGGTTTATTTTGGTCTCTGGTCTCTGTGGATTCAGGTCAGGACTCTTGTCCCCACGTCCACTTACTTCACCACTGGAGCTGTTCAGAGTCTTCGCTGAGCCTTCACCCCTGGAGAAACCCTGCGTGGTTCTGAGTGCTCTGTCACTTATTCTAGATGCAGGTGCACCCCAGATATGCCCTGCACGGTGTGCACCCCAGATCTGCCCTGGGTGATGTATACCCCAGATCTTCCCCGTGTGCTGTGCACCCCAGATCTGCCCTGTGTGGTGTGCACCCCAGACCTGCCCCGTGTGCTGTGCACCCCAGATCTGCCCCGTGTGCTGTGTACCCCAGATCTGCCCCGTGTGCTGTGCACCCCAGGTCTGCCCCGTGTGGTCTCACGGTGTCATCCTCTCTGGCTTGGAGCACACCGTCCCCTCCCTGCTGTGTCCTGTGTTGCTTCCTTGTGTGTTACTTGAACTTTTTCCTACTTTTTAATTTTTTCTGAAACCCCTTTTACTGTCTCTAGTTCTGCCCTCTGCTGTCATAAATCCCCCGACTCTGGTCTTACCTCTCCCTAGCACAGGTCACCATGTCTTCTCCTGGGGATTTACGATGAATGTGCAGTTAAGGTCAATTTCCATTTTACCTGAAAAGTCCTTTTGTTGATTTTTCTGTGAACTGTAAAATTCCTAAGACCTCAGATTTCCTTTAAAATCATCTGTCACTGGCTTCCTTTCTGGATGTCCCTTACCTCATAGTATTTTTCAGGACAGAGGTTTTTGTTTTCTTAAATGAAGTTTGTGGACTAGGTAACATGCGTTCCGTAATAATCTTGTGTGGAGAAAATTTCTTTGGGTTTTAAGCTCTGCTTTATGATTTTCCAAGTTAAACATTAATCTATAAATATTGTAATGTCTTTGTCATAGACTTTTTAAAAACTTTATAAAGAGGGAGCAGCAGTTGGCTATGTCTCTAGACTCCCATGTAGTCAACCCCGGTTCAAGTCCCGGACCCGGTGGCTTAAACTCATGCTGGGCATGTGTACGTGTGTGCCCAAGATCCCAAGAGGAGAATGGAGGAGAAGGATTGCAGTGTGGCCATCCCCCTGGGGGGTGATTTCTCACGTTTTATCTTTCTTTGTCTTTCTGGTGAACACATATACCCTATCGGAGAAACCTCTCAAAAAAAAATTTATAAAGAAAAAATTTAAATCTAGAGAAAAGTTGAGAATAAAACAGTGATTTAACTCATATATAACTTATCATCAAATTCAGCGAATGTTGTCATTTTGCCATATTTGCTTTATCTCTCTATAGTATATGTTCATTCTTTTCTCTTTTTTTTGCCACTTAAGTTATAACTGTCATGAGTTATCATTCCTAATTATTTAAGCATGCACCTCTTAATAATAAGAACATTCTCCAAAATTCTACAAAATTAAGAAGTTTAAAATTCTCTAATTCTACAACAATTAAGAATAATATATCATCTAACCTTCAGTATATATTATTTTCCAGCTATTCTAAGAATATATTTCATATCTACTTTAATTAATTTATTTTTTCCTATTTAGAAAAGTTTATTGAACATTATTCCCACATCACACTTATCAAAAGAAAAACTTAATTTTTCCTGAAGGCACCCTTTCATTCCACATGATCTACATGCTAATGTTTTTTGTATTAAAAATATGGTTAAATATGAATTAGTAAACCGCAGCATATAAAACTTCATGCTGAGCAAAAATAAGTCCAAAAGAAGGTCACCATATATCCAGAGAATAGTCCCCATGGTATGTTTCCTATGTAAATCACATTTGAATACAATTTTTAGAACCACACTTAAATATATTCTGCAAGTTGCTAACTAAAGGCATCTGCATTTTCTTTTACTACGTATCGGTTTCTTTGATTAAGCTGGCAACTTCTGTTGGGATCCAAGAAATGCAGGGGAAAAAAGCAGTTATTTCTCAAGGTCTGAGGGATCTGGCCCACCGTTGGTGTAGCTTCCTGAGATTTCTGCTCCACCAAAGTCAGACCCAGGGTTTTCTTTCCGGACTCTCTCTAATGTCAGCTTTCTCATTTGATCTTGTACCCGCGGGTCAGCTGCATGTTCAGATTCTAGTAAAGAAGCCCAACAACTTGCTGCACCTCTGTGTTTTTGTTTTTTTTGTTTTTTTTTGGAGAGGTTTTTCGTGATAGGGTACGTGCGCTCGCCAGACAGACAGACAGAGACAGAGAGACAGAGAGCGAGAAATCACCCCCCCGGGGGGATGGTCACGCCGCAATCCCTTCTCCATTCTCCTCTCAGGATCTTGGGCACGCATGCACACGCACCTGGCATGAATTCTAAGCCACCGGGTCCGGGACGTGAACCGTGGTCGACTATGTGGGAGTCCAGCGATATAGCCATTACGCTAACTGCTGGTTCCCGACCTCTGTGTTTTTGTAAGAACAATCCGGACCATTTTTCTGTCCTCAAAGTCCATGTCCCCTCGTCAGCTATTGTGGGATCAGAGTTTGCCCCACCACTCCCTTGAGGATCTCGTGGCCACCCACGGCCAGCGCCACAGGCCGGCTCTGCAGGCCGCACGAGCGCCTGGTGGCACTTAAACTTCAGCAAACACCTCCTCCAGGGTCTGGTACCACTGGCCCCACGGCTCCGCAAGGAACCACCCCACTACGCTCCTCAAAGGGGCCGACATACTCCAGGTGCCTCCCTGCAGTGGTCCTATCTACTTTTATTTTAGAAAGTAAGCTAATAAAGGTTTATGTATTGCTTTTGATTACTATGCTACTTTTTTTTTTTTTTAGAGGTTTTTGCTATAGGGCTCGTGCTCTCTCCAGACAGACAGAGAGATAAAAAGTGAGAAATCACCCCCTAGGGGGGATGGCCACACCACAATCCCTTCTCCTCCATTCTTCTCTCAGGATCTTGGGCACGCACACGCGCCTGGTGTGACTTTAAGCCACCAGGTCTGGGACTCGAACCATGGTCGACTACATGGGAGTCCAGCGACATAGCCATTACACCAACTGCTGGTCCCCACCTGTTTTTTGTTGTTGTTAGACATTTTTTGCCTTAGAGCACGTGCACTTGCTGGAGAGAGAGAGAGACAGAGACAGCAAGAGGGAAAGTGGGAGATTACTCCAGGGGGATGGCCATGCTGCAATCCCTTCTCCATTCTCCTCCCGGGATTTTGGGCACACACACGCGTGCACCTGTTGTGAGTTTCAAGCCACCAGGTCCATGACTTGAACCGTGGTTGACCATGTGAGAGCCCAGTGATGTAAGTGCTGCACCATCTGCTGGCCCCTGTTAAGTCACTTTCAATCTGAGACAGTTATTGTGAGAGATGCACTCACCTGTCCAGTGCCAGAGAAGGGACACAGAGACACGAGGGACAGCAGAGAGACTTAGTGGCGGTCTTGCAGGATCGGGTGTCTGATGGGTGGGCACATGGGAGCGGCCATCACAAGCAGTATACTCCTGTGTGCGCGGTCCCTCCCCCAGGTCCTCACGAGCAGTGCAGTGTGCACAGTCTCCTCGACGTGGCCTAAGCTTCAGCATTCCCTGCGAGGCACGTACCGTCCCATTCCCTCTCTTGTCTGGTGGAAGGGCGCAAGCTCAGGACAAGCCCATAGAAGGGCCTGCCAAATGCCCTGAGGCGGGAGAAGAGCCAGGAAGTAAAGAGGAATGAAGGGCTGGTGACCAGCCACCATCTTGAGAAGTCATTCTCAAGGGCAGCCTGTTTGTTTTTGGGTTTCACTGGTTCAGGAACTTGCCGGGAAGGTGTACTTTCCGGGACTGTCACATCTGCAAGCTGGTTAGGCAGCTTTTGTTAAACTGTTCCTGAAAATGAATCATTAGGCCGTTTTCTTAGTCATTATGCTTTTTTCTCATGTCATAGATTTGTTGAAGCAGTCAAGGCAGCTGTGTTGTCTTAGTGTTTTCTCGGCCCATTGAACTTACCCCCCTACACCTTTCCATGTAGTCCCTGCAAACTAGAAGTCTTAATGAAAATCTGGGTAAACATTTTGGCAAAGATACTTTATAGTGATGTTTGTATCTTTCGTATTGTGTCACCTTAGGCACAGATGTTAGGCCTTCTCACTCTTAGTCATGTGAGTTTTGCAAAGTGCCAAATCTCTCAATTGTAAAGGTACATTTTCTCCTTGCAGTTAGTAAGTAACCTGCAGAGTGATTACCTAGTGCAGTATCTTTTTAAATTTATGATCCTGCTGCAATCTTTCATTATATTATTGTATTATAAAATAGTGATTTTCTAATTTTGTCATTTATTTTGCTCTTACTTGGAAAGCAACTTTCCCTTTCTCTGTCTCATTCTCTCTTTTGTGAGTATGACTGTAGACTTAGCGATTTTTATATATTCAATATGTTAGTCTATTTAACTTATTAATTGTTTTTAAGTTCTTAATTTTGATATTCGAATCGTCCAGCCCCTGTAAGCTGGCTTCTGCGTATTTTTCATTTGACTCTATTAGTCTTTTTTTTTTTTTGCTATAGGGCATGTGTGCTCGCCAGAGAGAGAGAGACAGAGAGACAGAGACAGACAGTGGGGCAGAGGGAGTGAGAAATCACCCTCAGGGACTCACAGTCCTTTGTCCTTCATTCCCCTCTTGGAATTCTGGGCATGCACACACAATTGTGTGGCATGTTTCCCAAGGCGTGGGATCCAGAATCAAGCCATATAGTCAGCCATATAGCCGCCATGCCACCTGCTGGCCCTCTAGTAGTCTGTATGTATGTATTTATTTATTTATTTATCTATCTATCTATCTATCTATCTATCTATCTATTTAGGAGAGGTTTTCGCTATAGGGCGCGTGCACTTGCCAGACAGACAGAGAGAGACATGGAGACAGAAAGCGAGAAATCACCCCCCGGGGGGATAGCCATGCCGCAATCCCTTCTCCTCCATTCTCCTCTCGGGATCTTGCGCACACACGCACACGCGCCCAGTGTGAGTTTTAAGCCACCGGCTCTGGGACATGAACCGCGGTCGACTACATGGGAGTCCAGCGACATAGCCATTACGCTAACTGCTAGTTCCCGGCCCTCCAGTAGTCTTCGAGCGCTTCCCTTCTGTCATAAATGTCCCCAATCCACTTTGTGCTTACTCTGCCCTGGATCTGGATCTGTGAGTTTCTCCAAGGAGCCCTGGTTTTTATGAGTGGCACCGGATCTATTCATTATTTCTGGGATATGATTGCTTCTAGGCTCTTTGAAGACAAAAGATTTCTTTAAAAAAGAAATCATGAGGGACCAGCATATAGCATAATGGTTATGTCTTTGGGCTCCCATGTAGTTGACTATGGTTCAAAATCCGGCAGCTTAAAGCTCATGCTGGGTGTGTGTGTGTGTGTGTGTGTGTGTGTGTGTGTGTGTGTGTGTGTGTGTAAAATCCCTAGAGGAGAAGGGATTGCAGCATGGCTATCCTCCCAGGGGGTAATTGCTCACTTTTTCTGCTTCTGTCTCTCTAGTGCCTTATAACAAAAACTAAAAAAGGAAAAGAAACCATAACTTCATATTAATATCCACTAATTTAATATTACAGAGAATTTTCTTGGCTTTTACTTCATATTTGTAACTTTTACTTCTTACACTATATGTTCCAGATTATAATAGCATTTACATGTATTATCTGTTTTTTTTAGAGAGGTGTTTGCTATAGGATGTGTGTTCTCACCAGAGAGAGAGACAGACAGAAAGCGAGAAATCACCCCCACGGAAGAAGGCCATGCTGCAATCCCTTCTCCTCTAGTCTCCTCTCAGGATCTTGGGCATGCATGCACATGCGTCCAGTCCAGCATGAGTTTCAAGCCGCTGGGTCTGGGACTTGAACCACGGTTGACTACGTGGGAGTCCAGTTATGTAACCATTATGCCAGCTGCTGGTTCCATTTATTATCTGTTTTATTCTACAATATATTTCAGTTAGTTTAAAAATAATTCAGGATTAGTACTAATAGTAAAACCTGCATATACTTGTTGATTAAAGTTTAAGATTTTTTTTTGCAGTTCTTTTTCTCCTGAATATACCCTGCTGAAGATGTATGTTGGAGTAGAAATTTTCTGAGTTATATGAAATAAATTCCTTTTTCTGTGCTTGTGTTATCAATCTGATAGACAGATATTTTCATTGCTTTCTTTTTTCTTTTAATGCCAGCGGGTGCAAGGAGAGGAGAGAGACACAGAGAGAGAGAGAGAGAGAGAGAGAGAAAGGGAATGAGAGCACCTCCCAATGGGGCATCTTTTCTCCTTTCTCCATCCTGTCAGGATTTGGAGTGTGCATACATACACATGTGCTTAGTATGTTTATCAAGCCGCAGGGGCCTGGATTCAAGCCCCAGTTAGCTATGTGGGTTCTGTTCCCTCCACATAGCACTTAACCACTGTACTACAGGGCTGGCCCGCCTTTTTTTCCCCTTATTACTGTTCAGTTTTAGAGTCCACATTTTTCCTTTAGGATTTAAGTTTATTATTTGAACCTGTATTGTATTTACATGGCTCAAAACTGCATGAAGAGGTGTACTTAGAGAAGTCTCCCTTCTTTCCATTGCCATTGACTTATTTATTATTTATTTTTGGGGGGTTTTTGCTATAGGGCACGTGGGCTCGCCAGAAAGACAGAGAGAGATGGAGAGACAGAAAGCGAGAAATCACTCCCCAGGGGGGATGGCCACGTCACAATCCCTTCTCCTCTATTCTCCTCTCGGGATCTTGAGCACACATGCACACACACCTGGCATGAGTTTAAGCCACCAGATCTGTGACTCGAATGCAGTCGACTACATGGGAGCCCAGCGATATAACCATTACGCCAACTGCTGGTCCCGACCATTGTAATTATTTTTTAGTTTATCCTCTTATTGTATCCTTTGTGTTTCTTTTTGTAAAAATAAATACATGTATTATATATGTAAATTTGTATGTTCTTTCTCTTTATTTTTCCTTAGAGAAGTATTTTACATTTTGTTTTGTATCTTATTTTTCTCCTAGAACCCCTTCTGTGTGACTTGGTAAATCTCCCTCCCTCCCTCCCTTCTTTCCTGCACTGCCGTCCTACACTGTATAGATGTAGCCCTGTTCATCCAACCAGTTTGCCATCACTGAACATTTTGGTTGTGCCCAATCTTCTGATTAATTTTATGCAAATGTGTATTGTATTTTGGAGTCTTTAGGATGGATTCGCAGAAGTGAGATTCTCAGTTAAATTGTACATGCAAACATAATTTTATTAGATATTGCTAAACTCTCCTCCATAGTGGTTGTATTATTTTACACTTCGACTAAGACTTTAGCAAGAGATTAGTCACAGAATTCAACCCCATAGTAATCTGAAATGGCATTTTTTTATACAATTCTATAATGTGATCAGATCATTTGCAATTTGTAAGGATTTTAGGGGCAGTTTTTGTCAAATAGAAACATTACAGCAAATATCTGTATTTTTGTTTGTGGCTTATTTGAATGTATAGTATATGCCTTTTTTAAAAAGTTTTTTGTCATAGGATGTGTGTTTAATGGAGAAAGGCAGAGAGAGGGAAAGTGGGAAATCATCCCCCAGGAGGATGGTCGCTCTGTAGTCACTTTTCCTCCAGTCTTTTCTTGGGACTTGGGGCACACATGCTTGAACATGTGCCCAGTGTGATTTTCAAGCCACTGAGCCCAGAACTTGAGCCATGGTTGGCTAATTTAGAATCTAGCACCTTAACCACCATGGCACCTGCTAGCCTACCATATTCAATGAAAAAAAAAAAATTATTTATTTAATTTTACTAATTATTATTTTTAAAAAATTTTCTATAGGGCACATGGGCGAGAGAGAGAGAGAGAGAGTAAGAAAGTGAAAAAGCAAACTGCCAGGTCTAGGACTTGAACCATGGTCAGCCATGTGGGAGTCTAGTGCCCCAAACACCATGCCATCTGCTGGCCTGCCATATTTAATTTTTAAAACAAATATTTAGGGGCTACTTTATAGTATGTTTATTCTACTCACTGAGGTTTATGCCTAAAGTCAGCCTTGTGTTCATGGATATGTATGTATTAGCTGTGTTTGCTATTGAAAATATTTAGATTAATTAAGATCTTTAGTGAATCAATAAAATGTGTGTGTGGGGGGGGAGTAGGCATAGAAAGCAACCATGGATACCAGAGACAGTGTGGGAGAAGAGTGGGAGATGGCAGAGGGTGGGGAAAAAAGCAAAATATACAGGAAACGAGAAATGGAAAATTATTGTTGATGATAACATGTATGTTGATGTGCTTGACTGAGCCAATATACTGTGTACTCTGGATGGACAAATCTCATTTTGTATGCTATAATGATGTATAGTAAATGAATGTAAATAAATAAATTTAAATTAAAAAAAATAAATCCAATTCAAAATAAAAAAATAAATCTATTAGCGTCTTCTCCCAGTTTTCCCGTCAGCTTTGTTTAGCTATCTTTTGTCCTTGCAGCCTGAAGGAATTTCAGATCTTCTCTAACCACTAGGTCTTGGCTTTTTTCTTTTGTCCTTCCCAGGCTCCTACTTACATTCGGGAATGTGCCAGATTGCACTATTTGGGCTCCAGAACTCAAGCATCAAAGGTAAGATTAGCAAACTGCCCTTAACCCAAACACGAAAAGAGTTCATGTAAGTGGAGTTCTAAAACAAAGTATGAAATCACAGTAAAGCTATGGGAAATAAGTTTCTGGAGTCATAGCTCAAAAGTACTTAGTCATTTTGTCATAAATAAAAAAACTGAAAAGAAAATTATATGCTGAAATAAGAATACCCCATTCGTAGAGTATTCTCTGTGTTAGAGGTGCTCCACTGATGGGTGGTATTCTCTAAATAAGAGTAATGGCATAGACTGTATGTTCAAAGCTTCTTCATGAAGTCCTTGTGCATCCTTATGGCATATGATATAAGCAATCTATACATGGTAAGTGTGTTAAATGTTTGCTAGTAAGAAAAACACATTTTTACATGATTCATTTTTATTTCAGGTTTGGTGGTATATATATAAACTATCACGTGATTAAAAGGCTTGCTTAAGGAAACGTGATTAAAAAAACAATTTTTTTAAATTAAAAAAATAGGTATTTAATAGGTATTTGCCATAGGTGTGTGTACTCGCTGGAGAGAGACAGAGACAGAGATAGAAAGTAAGAAGTCACTCCCTCCCACAGGGGGATGGCCACACCACAATCCTGTCTCTTGTGATCTTGGGCTCAAATGCACATATGCATGGCGTTATTTTTAAGCCACTGGGTCCAGGACTCGAACTGCAGTTAGCCATGTGGTATCCAGCTGCCTTCACCACCACATCAGTGACTGACCTGTGAGCATTTTTGGTGATTTCTATTTAGTCTGTCTTGGTTGAAAACTTCAGCTGCTACCTTACACTGTTTGTTTGTTTTCCCACTCCTGTTTGCTTCTCTCTCTCTTGCTTAGCAAATGTTTGGTATGTCCAGGAAATGAATGTTTGATTTCAACTAGTTTAACTGGAGTCTGGTTTTTCTGAGAGTTGCTTTTGTCCCTTTATCACTGCAGTGGGCTCCTTACGTTCAGTCGTCATGTGGTAAAGAGGACCAGCCAAGAAACAGTACCCCCGGGCTCCGGGTGGGTCTGTCACTTTAAGGTTTTCTTTCTTCTTTTTTCCTTTAAAGAATTATTTATTTAATTTCGTTCATTATTATTTTAATTTGACTAGACAGAGAAAGAGAGGAGGAGAAAGCGAGAAAGCAAGCCTCCAGGTCTAGGACTCAAACCATGGTTGGCCATGTGGGGATCCAGTGCCCTTATCCACCATGCCACCTGCTGGCCCCATTTCTTTCTTTTTTCTATAAAGGAGAAGTGACACAGAGAGACAAAGAGGCACAGAGAGAGAGATAAAGTGATAGATACAGTATCCCAGTAGAGTCTTGACACTGCATTCTGGCTCCAGCCTCAGCCAGCCCAGGTCATGGACAGGTGCATGCTCAGTGCATTCAGGGAGGCTTCTAGATGTGAACCTGGAACCTTTCTACTGGGTCAGCCTTGTAGCGCGGGACCCCCTTTAATTTCTGCACCAGTGTCTGGCCCAGTCTGTCACGTTGGTATCTAGACGAATCTAAACCTACAATGTAACCTCAGTTTTTTCTTCTATGAAATGGGAATGCTTTTACTTTCTTTGCTTACCTTGTAGAATAGCAATGAAGTGAGACCACCTGAGATTGGAAGATGCTCTGGGCATCCATGGTGGTGTAGGGATACTGCAGCGCTGTGTGATGCAGAGCCGTGTGGGAAGGGCTTGTAATCCGGGTTGGCTGAGGCTGGCAGTGGACCTCAGCGTGAGACCCTGTATGCGTCTGTTTCTCACTCTCTGTGTTTCTGTTCTATGAAAGATATAAATAAATAAATAAAATCTCGGAAGGTAAGCAGGGTTGGGCCTGGTTAGTACTTGGATGGGAGACCACCTGGGAATACCAGGTGCTGTAGGCTTTAAAATAAATAAATAAATAAATAAGTAAATAAATAAAAAGATACTTTGAAAACTAAACTTTTTAAAATAATATTTATTATCATTTTTTAAAAGGTTTTTGCTATAAGGTGTGTGCACTTGCCAGAAAGAGAGAAACAGAGAGACAGAAAGTGAGAAATCACACCCCTAGGGAAGATAGCCATACTGCAGTCCCTTGTCCTCCATTCTCCTCCTAGGATCTTGGACACGAATGCACACGCGCCAGGCGTGAGTTTATGCCACCGAATCTGGGACTCGAACCACGGTTGACTACATGAGAGTCCAACAACATAGCCATTACGCCAACTGCTGGTCCCAATTATCATTATTTTTCAATTTTGACCAGAGAGTGCAAGCAGCCAGGTCCGGGACTCAAGCCGCTGTCAACCATGTGAGAGTCCAGTGCCCTTAACCACCACACCACCTGCCGACCCTGAAAACTGGACTCTTACTACAACTGTAACTCTGTGGCAGCATTCTAAATGCATTTAATTTCTCTGGGCCAGTCATGGGAGTGAGCTATTAAAGTTACCTGTATTAATTGGTTTTTCTTCATCTGATAAGTGTTAAGACTTTTCTTCCTGAGTGTAGGGATTCCTACTTCTTCTTTTATTGTTCTAAAACAAATCCATCAAGATATACTAATTAATTT
>NW_006160052.1:2227732-2228545 GCF_000334495.1 Tupaia belangeri chinensis | reverse complement strand
TTAAGCCACGGGGTCCGGGACGCGAACCGTGGTCGACTATGTGGGAGTCCAGCGACGTAGCCATTATGCTAACTGCTGGTTCCCTCTTTTAAATTTTCTTTAGGATGACCTTGATCTGACAGTTTCATGTCAGACTAAGTCCTTTCAACTAACAAAATCTCAGAAACGGAACCGGATAGACTCCTGCTGCCATCAGGAGGAGACACAGCAGCGGACGGAGGAGGCACTGAGAGAGCTCTTCCAACACGTGCACAGCATGCCAGAGTCAGCCAAGAAGAAGCAGCTTATCAGACAGGTGACCCAGCAGGGAAACCGTGATGGGACTAGAGGAACGGGAGTGGCTGTGGAATCACTAGGGGATAGTGCTAAGACTCTCATCTAATTTTCAGTCTCTGATCGGGCCACACTTTGGCTAGTCAGCAAAGAACTGGTCCCCTTGCTGGGGCCCCAGTACATGGGAGTGGGAGCTCAGCCTGGTCCCCGTGTGCTGGTGCCCCAGTACATGGGAGTGGGAACTCAGCCTGGTCCCCGTGCTGGTGCCCCAGTACATGGGAGTGGGAGCTCAGCCTGGTCCCTGTGTGCCGGTGCTCCAGTACATGGGAGTGGGAGCTCAGCCTGGTCCCTGTGCTGGTGCCCCAGTACATGGGAGTGGGAGCTCAGCCTGGTCCCCGCGCTGGTGCCCCAGTATGGAGGGGAGTGGGAGCTCAGCCTGGTCCCCGTGTGCCGGTGCCCCAGTACATGGGAGTAGGAGCTCAGCCTGGTCCCCGTGCTGGTGCCCCAGTATGGAGGGGAGTAGGAGCTCAGCCCGGTGCC
>NW_006160052.1:2209421-2209663 GCF_000334495.1 Tupaia belangeri chinensis | reverse complement strand
TGGTCCCCGCGTTGTGGCCCCAGTATGCAGTGGGGTGGGAGCTCAGCCTGGTCCCCGTGTGCCGGTGCCCCAGTACATGGGAGTAGGAGCTCAGCCCGGGCGCCGTGGTGCCGCTATAGAGGGGAGTGGGAGCTCAGCCTGGTCCCCGTGTGCCGGTGCCCCAGTACATGGGAGTAGGAGCTCAGCCTGGTCCCCGTGCTGGTGCCCCAGTATGGAGGGGAGTAGGAGCTCAGCCCGGTGCC
>NW_006160052.1:2202852-2209411 GCF_000334495.1 Tupaia belangeri chinensis | reverse complement strand
GTGTCCCCGTGTGCCGGTGCCCCAGTACATGGGAGTGGGAGCTCAGCCTGGTCCCCATGTGCTGGTGCCCCAGTATGGAGGGAGTGGGAGCTCAGCCTGGTCTCTATGCCAGTGCCCAAATACGGAGGGGAGTGGGAGCTCTTGAGATGCCACAGCTGAGCAAGAGGATCCAGATGTGGTTATAGTGTCTCTAGTTTTGGTCACACTCCAAGCTTGCTGTGACAGAATCAGCACTTACAATATATTGTTTCAGTCCTCCAGATTCTCCTGTCAAATACCTTTCTGAATTTCAAGGATCTTGTTTGTACAACAGTAATAGGAACGTGTTTCATGGTTGTAAAGACTGGCAGGTGGGGGAGGCAGCAGGTGGTGTGGTGGTTAAGGTGCTAGACTCCCACGTGGCTTACCGTGGTTCGAGTCCTGGACCTGGCAGCTTGAAAACCATACAGGGTGCATGTGTGTGTGTACATGCTCAGAATCCCGAGAGGAGAATGGAGGAGAAGGGATTATGGCGTCACCATCCCCCCGGGGGGGTGATTTCTCATTTCCTCTCTTACTGTCTCTCCCTGGTGAAGACATGCACCATATGGCAAAGGCCTTAAAAAACAACAAGGGACCAGCAGTTGAGGTAATGGCTATGTCATTGGATTCCTATGTGGTCAACTGCGGTTCAAGTCCCGAATTCGGTGGCTTAAACTCATGCTGGGTGCGTGTGCGTGTGTGCTCAAGATCCCAAGAGGAGAAGGGGTTGCAGCGTGACCATCTCCCCTGGGGGTGATTTCTTGCTTCCTGTCTCTCTGTCTGTCTCTGTCTCTCTGGAGAGTGCACGCACCCTATAGCAAAAACCTCTCAAAACAACAATAACAAAAAAGGTCGGAGATCATTGCTGTATTAATAGGTGTTTGGCATAGCAGAGCGTAATTGGTAACTTCCTGACAGAGTTCTTTGTTGTTAGGAAACACAGTAAGTTAAGGACTCATCTGCTCCAAGGAAGTAGGCATTCTAGTGGCGAAGTTGGTTTATTTGAAAACTATGGGGCCAAAAGGGGCCCTTTATTGCCATTTTGAGACTGAAAGCACAGTTCGAGTAAATCCTGATGATATAGGTAGTCTCTTTCTCTGGAAGCTTATTTTGTTTCAAACCCTCTTGAATTTTAGCTGAACAGGCAGGCCAGCCTCTTATTCAGCTGGGACCTTCCTGGAACAAAAGAGTTTGTGTTTTTTATTATTTATTTTATACCTAATCTCAAGCATAGAGATTGGTGTAAACAAGTACTCAGAAAGTGTTGAACTGAGCTGTTCCTTTTTTTTTTCCTTTTTAAGAGAGATTTTTGCTATAGGGCACGTGCACTGACTGGAAAGACAGAGAGAGACAGAGAGATCACCCTCCGGGGGGATGACCACACCATAGTCCCTTTTCCTTCATTCTCCTTTAGAGATCTCGGGCACACTCGCACTTGTGCCTGGCATGAGTTTTAAGCTACCAGATCCGGGACTCGACATGGTCGACTACATGGGAGTTCTGTGACATAACCATTATGCCATCTGCTGGTCCCCTGAGCTGTTCTTAACCATTGACAGAGTCCTTTTTGGTAAGGTTTCTGTTATTGTCTTTGAGTTGACTTTGAGGTCCAGCAGATTGTGCCACGACTGGAATCTTACAGGCTGCTGGCCGAGCTTCGTTGCAGATTCCCAGTGGCCTAGTGATTTGATCACAGATATAAGGCAAGACAGTAATTTCATGTCAGACAGGTGTAATGACTGCTGTCACCAAGAACACTGAGGGTTAAAGAGGGGGGCTGGCAGGTGGCGTAGTGGTTAGGGCCACTTGGCCTCCCACATGTCCTACTGTGGTTCAAGTCCTCGTGGCTTACTTTCTCACTTTCTTGTCTCTCTCTCTTGCTCTCTCGCTCTGTCTCTCTCTGGTCAAATTAAATAAATAAATGAATGAAGAATTCATGAATGAAGCTAAATAAAATAATTCTTTAAAAAAAAAAAGATAACACATAAGAAAAAAGCAGGCCAGTGGATGACATGGTGACTAAGGTGCTGGATTCCCACATGGCCAATTGCGGTTCAAGTCCTGGACCTGGTGGCTTGAAAATCATAAAAAAATAAAGAAGTAAATGCAAAAAAAAGAAAAGCACAAAATATATACTCTTTTTGGCAAAGCAGGAAATTACAGAGAAGGATAAGAAAAAATCACTCATCTCACCAGTGCTTATATTCGGGGCATTTCAGTATTTTTTCTATGGATATATTTTTTGAGGAGGGGCTGGCAGATGGTGTGGCAGTTGGGGGCACTGGATTCCCATCTGGCCAACTGCTGTTTGAGACCCAGTGCTTTTCACTTCCCCGTTCTCTTTATCTTTCTCTGGTCAAATTAAATAACAACAACAACAACAACAAATGGAATTAAATAAGTCTTCAAAAAAAGAAAAAATCCTTTTTTTTACTGAGCATTACAGCAGAAGTGTTTCTCATGCGTGCACGAAAACTGCGAATATTTTAAATATATTTTTTAACAAATCATATTATTTTCCAATTTTTAAATTATATTTTTCATAATTTTTTCACTATGATTATTATATAAACAATTCATGCTCACTGTAGAAACATTGAAATTTCTAGGAGAGTGTAGAGGAGAAAATGAAAACTACCTATAATCACCCAGAGATGGGCAAATAGGTTTTTGCTACAGGGCATTTGTACTTGTCGGAGAGAGACAGTGAGAGGGGAGGTGAGAAATCGCCCCCCCAGTGGGGATAGCCACACCGCAATCCTATCTCCTCCATTCTCCTCTTGAGATTTTGAGCACATGCATGTGAACCTGGCATGATTTTCAAGCTAATGGGCCTGGGGCTTGAACAGTGGTCAGCCATGTTCGGAGTCCAGTCCCTTAACCACCATGTCATCAGCTGGCCCTGGCCCTGGCCCTGGCCCTGACACATAACTACGAATATTATGAACCTCATTGAGAATTTACTAGTTTTTCACTAATGTACTTTTTCTGCCCCAAGATTCAATCTAGGATATCATACTGCATTTAGACACACACACACTCTCTCAACTTGCTTCCTCTTTATTTGAACTTTATTTGTGGAAGAAACCAAATTATTTCTTTCCTATAGTCTGGATTTTACTAACTGCATTCTGGTGGTGTTATTTACCATCTTCCTCAGTCCTCTGTATTGGTTAAAAACTGTAGTCGTGTCTACTTTCACATAGATCTAATTGCAATTAAATTATTTTTTGATAAGAACATTTTATAGATAATGTGTATTGTTTTTATTTTTGTTTTTTAGAGATTTTTGCTATAGGGCACATGTGCTCCCTGGAGAGACAGAGACAGAGAAACAGGAAGCAAGAAATCATCCCCCTGGGGGGATGGCCATGCCGCAGCTCCTTCTTGTCCATTCTCCTCTTGGGATTTTGGCCATGCACGCACATGTGCCCCACGTGAGTTTCAAGCTGCTGGGTCCGAGATTCGAATTGCAGTTGGCCATGTGGGAGTCCAGTGACGTCACCATCTGCTGGTCCCGATAATGTATAGTTTTTAACATTCTTTTTTTTTTTTTTTGGAGAGGTTTTTGCTATAGGGTGTGTGTGCTCACCAGACAGACAGAGAGAGACAGAGAGACAGAAAGCGAGAAATCACCCCCCAGGGGGGATGACCACGCTGCAATCCATTCTCCTCCATTCTTCCTCGGAATCTTGGGCACACACGCACACGTGCCCGGCGTGAGTTTAAGCCACCGGGTCTGGAACTCGAACTGCAGTTGACTACGTGGGAGCCAGTCAGACAGAGAGAGACAGAGAGACAGAAAGCGAGAAATCACCCCCCAGGGGGGATGACCACGCTGCAATCCATTCTCCTCCATTCTTCCTCGGAATCTTGGGCACACACGCACACGTGCCCGGCGTGAGTTTAAGCCACCGGGTCTGGAACTCGAACTGCAGTTGACTACGTGGGAGTACAGTGATGTAACCATTACGCCTTCTGCTGGTCCCTCACTACTGTTTCCTACCTCACTCGCATTGATACCATGGCCAGAGGTGGCCTCATTACTGAGGGAGGAGTATCTTGCAACTGCCAAGTAGAGGTGAAGTCCAGCTCCCGTGGGGGTTAGGTTAGGAATTATCACCTTTTAGGGATGAAAGGGCTCCCTACTGTCCAGTTAAGAGGCTGGTTACCCTGTTAGATACCTCCTGATGCGGATGGAGGCTCAGTCTCCACACCTGACCTTTGCCCTGATTGGGGAACTGACCAGCCTCCATGCAGGTGGATGTACAGGTGGACCCTTCATGAAAGAGATCACAACCACCCAGAGCCTGTCCACAGACAATGCCTGTATTAGAGAAAAATGAAAAACTGCAAACAAAACGAATAGAGAAAACAAAAGAAAAAGGCCTACAGATTGCTCAGCTATTGAATAATATGACAGTAATGTGTTCAAGGAAACATATGACAAGTGGGACAGGTTTTTTTTGAGAGGTTTTTGCTATCAGGCGCATGCACTCATCAGAGAGAGAAAGAAAGCGAGAAATCACCTCCTGGGGGGATGGCCACGTCTCCTTTAGAGATCTCGGGCACACTCGCACTTGTGCCTTGCATGAGTTTTAAGCTACCAGATCCGGGACTCGACATGGTCGACTACATGGGAGTTCTGTGACATAACCATTATGCCATCTGCTGGTCCCCTGAGCTGTTCTTAACCATTGACAGAGTCCTTTTTGGTAAGGTTTCTGTTATTGTCTTTGAGTTGACTTTGAGGTCCAGCAGATTGTGCCACGACTGGAATCTTACAGGCTGCTGGCCGAGCTTCGTTGCAGATTCCCAGTGGCCTCGTGATTTGATCACAGATATAAGGCAAGACAGTAATTTCATGTCAGACAGGTGTAATGACTGCTGTCACCAAGAACACTGAGGGTTAAAGAGGGGGGCTGGCAGGTGGCGTAGTGGTTAGGGCCACTGGACTCCCACATGGCCTACTGTGGTTCAAGTCCTCGTGGCTTACTTTCTCACTTTCTTGTCTCTCTCTCTTGCTCTCTCGCTCTGTCTCTCTCTGGTCAAATTAAATAAATAAATGAATGAAGAATTCATGAATGAAGCTAAATAAAATAATTCTTTAAAAAAAAAAAGATAACACATAAGAAAAAAGCAGGCCAGTGGATGACATGGTGACTAAGGTGCTGGATTCCCACATGGCCAATTGCGGTTCAAGTCCTGGACCTGGTGGCTTGAAAATCATAAAAAAATAAAGAAGTAAATGCAAAAAAAAGAAAAGCACAAAATATATACTCTTTTTGGCAAAGCAGGAAATTACAGAGAAGGATAAGAAAAAATCACTCATCTCACCAGTGCTTATATTCGGGGCATTTCAGTATTTTTTCTATGGATATATTTTTTGAGGAGGGGCTGGCAGATGGTGTGGCAGTTGGGGGCACTGGATTCCCATCTGGCCAACTGCTGTTTGAGACCCAGTGCTTTTCACTTCCCCGTTCTCTTTATCTTTCTCTGGTCAAATTAAATAACAACAACAACAACAACAAATGGAATTAAATAAGTCTTCAAAAAAAGAAAAAATCCTTTTTTTTACTGAGCATTACAGCAGAAGTGTTTCTCATGCGTGCACGAAAACTGCGAATATTTTAAATATATTTTTTAACAAATCATATTATTTTCCAATTTTTAAATTTTATTTTTCATAATTTTTTCACTATGATTATTATATAAACAATTCATGCTCACTGTAGAAACATTGAAATTTCTAGGAGAGTGTAGAGGAGAAAATGAAAACTACCTATAATCACCCAGAGATGGGCAAATAGGTTTTTGCTACAGGGCATTTGTACTTGTCGGAGAGAGACAGTGAGAGGGGAGGTGAGAAATCGCCCCCCCAGTGGGGATAGCCACACCGCAATCCTATCTCCTCCATTCTCCTCTTGAGATTTTGAGCACATGCATGTGAACCTGGCATGATTTTCAAGCTAATGGGCCTGGGGCTTGAACAGTGGTCAGCCATGTTCGGAGTCCAGTCCCTTAACCACCATGTCATCAGCTGGCCCTGGCCCTGGCCCTGGCCCTGACACATAACTACGAATATTATGAACCTCATTGAGAATTTACTAGTTTTTCACTAATGTACTTTTTCTGCCCCAAGATTCAATCTAGGATATCATACTGCATTTAGACACACACACACTCTCTCAACTTGCTTCCTCTTTATTTGAACTTTATTTGTGGAAGAAACCAAATTATTTCTTTCCTATAGTCTGGATTTTACTAACTGCATTCTGGTGGTGTTATTTACCATCTTCCTCAGTCCTCTGTATTGGTTAAAAACTGTAGTCGTGTCTACTTTCACATAGATCTAATTGCAATTAAATTATTTTTTGATAAGAACATTTTATAGATAATGTGTATTGTTTTTATTTTTGTTTTTTAGAGATTTTTGCTATAGGGCACATGTGCTCCCTGGAGAGACAGAGACAGAGAAACAGGAAGCAAGAAATCATCCCCCTGGGGGGAGGGCCATGCGGGAACGCATTCTTCTCCA
>NW_006160052.1:2197730-2202639 GCF_000334495.1 Tupaia belangeri chinensis | reverse complement strand
GAGAGGTTTTTGCTATAGGGTGTGTGTGCTCACCAGACAGACAGAGAGAGACAGAGAGACAGAAAGCGAGAAATCACCCCCCAGGGGGGATGACCACGCTGCAATCCATTCTCCTCCATTCTTCCTCGGAATCTTGGGCACACACGCACACGTGCCCGGCGTGCGTTTATATATATATATATATAGTTACCAATTGGAGACCTTGGGCAAATTCCATAAACTCTCCAAGTGTCAGCTTTCTTGTCTATGAATTGGGGAAAATAATTCCACATTCAAAGACAGTGACTGTAGGAGCAGTCCCTCCGAGCAGTTTAGAACATTTTGACCTTTCGGCATCATTTCTGCCTCCATGATTGGCTTGTTGATCTGTCGCCCATGTGTACAGACTCACTTCTTCCTTGCCTTTCTGGGTATTTACACTTAGCTATTAGTTGTCATTGAATGCTATCTTTGCTTTTTTGTTTTTTAACTGCCAGAGTGTGTGCGGGGTTACTCTATAGTCCTGTCTCCATTGCAAGCACCCCGCATGTTATTTTTTTCTGTAAAGTTTTTGCAGTAGGGTGCTCATACACACCGGAGAGAGACACTGAGAGGAAAAGTGAGAAGTCACTCCCCGGTGGGGGGATGGCTATGCCAAAATACCTTCTCCTCCAATCTCATCCTGGGATTTTGGGCACAAATGCACATGTGCTCATTGTGATTTTCAAGCCTCCAGATCTGGGACTCGAACTACAGTCAGCCATGTGGGAGTCTAGCACCTTAACTACCAAGCCAGGAGGGTTTTTTTCCAACATGTTTTTTAAGCTGCTGGGGCTGGGATTTGAACTGCAACTGGCCATATGGAATTTGGCTCCCTTAATCCTTAGTCCATAGGACTGGACCTAAAATACTATCTTTTGATGGGAAATATTAATAAACTGTTCTTTATGTTCTCTTTCAGTTTAATAAGCAGTCTTTAACTCAGACACCGGGGAGAGAACCTTCCACACCCCGGGTGCAGAAGAGGGCCCGTTCACGCTCCTTCAGTGGGCTTATTAAGGTAGGTATGCTGTGCTGTCATTTTCAGCACTGACTGAGAAGAAATTTAACAGTGCAACTTTCCTTATGTGTTAACAGTTTTCTTCTCTTCTTTGGGAAGCCATAGA
Organism: Tupaia belangeri chinensis; assembly: GCF_000334495.1. NCBI lineage: Eukaryota > Metazoa > Chordata > Mammalia > Scandentia > Tupaiidae > Tupaia > Tupaia belangeri. The sequence goes on along the minus strand of NW_006160052.1, from coordinate 2,201,494 downwards.
AGGTTGAAGGGGTAAATAGAAAGTTTAGAGAAACTTATTTTTCAAGACATTTTGCTGCATTCAAAATCAGAGAAGGTGTCTATGGAGAAGTGAAGAGAAAAAGAAATAATAGGCTTTCTCTTCTGGGATTTGTGTCAAATTCATTAAAAATGTTGTATTTATTATTTATTTATTTTTAAATTGCCAGAGAGCACATGTGCTTGCCAGAGAGAGAGAGAGAAAGCACCCTCCCAAGGGGATGTGGTCATGTGTAATCTCTTCCTCATTCTTTAACCTTGTTGAGATCTTGGGCACATGTGTGTGTGTATCCAGCATGTTTTTCAAGCCAGCGGGACCAGGGGTCATACCGGAGTTGGCTATATGGGATCTAGCTCCATTAACCACTAGGACATAGGACTGGCCTCCAAAATTTGTTTTTAAAACAAATACAAAGTATACTTCCACGCTGCTGTTGCCATCACTGCAGATTCCGTTGACAAGTGTTCAGTTGACCTGACTTGTAGTTAGGGAATATTGCCATCAGGTGGCAGTAGGTAACTTGATTATGGGGCTCAAATTTTCAGGCAAAGACTAAGGCAAGGTTCTGGCTTAACATGAGAGAAAGGAACGTTGTTCTATGTTCTGTTTTTCCATTTTAAATTGTTTTTAACATTATTAGTGTAAATCTGGCAACATTTAAGGAGATCCTTGTTTAAAATTGAAATATTTTGCCTTAATAAATGTCATGTTATTATTATTTTTCTTTTAAGCTGCAGCTGTTAGTAGTTGCAAAATCATTTAAACTTAATTTTGGTCCTTGTTATAATTTATAAAAATCCAGAGTTTACTCTAAATCCTGGTCTGCTGGGGCCAATAGCCTGGGAATCTTGGCTGACATAGACATTTTCTTAGCTATCAGCAGAGTGAGGGAGCAGTGAAAGCTGTTGTCCTAATTTTATCAGGGTAAAACATTTTATTTATTCATTTTTTTGGTAGAGGTTTTTGCCTTAGGGCATGTGCACTCACGGTGAGAGGGAAAGTGAGAAATCACCCACCGGGGGAATGGCAATGCCGCAGTCCCTTTTCCATTCTCCTCCTGGGATCTTGGGCACACACACACACACACACACACACACATACTCACACACATGGGCCTGGCATGAATTTCAAGTTACTGGGTCCGGCCTTGAACTATAGTCAGCCATGTTGGAGTCCAGTGACATAGCCATTATGCCAACTGCTGGTCCCCCACCGGGTCTGGAACTCGAACTGCAGTTGACTACGTGGGAGTCCAGTGACATAGCCATTATGCCAACTGCTGGTCCCCCACCGGGTCTGGAACTCGAACTGCAGTTGACTACGTGGGAGTCCAGTGACATAGCCATTATGCCAACTGCTGGTCCCCCACCGGGTCTGGAACTCGAACTGCAGTTGACTACGTGGGAGTCCAGTGACATAGCCATTATGCCAACTGCTGGTCCCCCACCGGGTCTGGAACTCGAACTGCAGTTGACTACGTGGGAGTCCAGTGACATAGCCATTATGCCAACTGCTGGTCCCCTAGAGCAGCAATTTTAAACCAAGTGAAAAGACAACCCATGGAATAATAGAAAGTATTTACAGATTGTATATCTGGCTAGGGGTTAATGTGCAGGCTGTATAAAGACTTCCTATAGTTCAACAACAGCAAAAATCAGCCTCCTTAAAAATGGAGAAAAGGACTTAAACAGACTTTATTCAAAGAAGATACACAAATGTCCAAGAAACTGGGGCCAGCAGGTAGCATGGTGATTGGGGCACTGGATTCCCATGGTTTGAGTCCCAGACCTGGTGGCTTGTTTTCTCACTTTTCCTCTTGTTCACTCTCTCTCTGTGTCTCTCTCTGGTGACCACATGTGCCCTATAGCAAATTTTAAAAAAATTAATAAAAATAAATAAAATAAATAATTTTTAACAACCCTGAAAATCAAATGGCCGAGAAACTCATGAAAGATGCTTAACTTTGCTAATTATTAAGGAAATGTACATCAAAACCATGAGATGCTACTTTACACCCCCTAGGATGGCTATTATTTAAAAAAAAGAGAACTAGTTCTGTAGCCTTGTTGTTAAAGAACCCGTATCTCACATGATCAACTGCAGTTTGAATCCTGGCCCCTGTAGCTTGAAAAACATGGCAGGTTTTTCAAGTATGAGCACATGCTCACCTCAAATTCTGATAAGATGGAGAAATAGAGGAGAAGGGATTGCAGAGTGATCATGCCCCATGGGGAGGGAGCGGTTCTTTCCCTGCCACCTGCCTTTCTGTCTTTCTCTGGCCAGAACATGTGCCCTCTGGCAGTTAAAAAAGAAAAAAATGAAAACAGAAAATAACAACTATTGATGAGTTCTAGAGAAATCGGAACTCTGTGCATTGTTGGTGGGCATATGAAATAGCACAGCTGCTGTGGAAACCAGTATGGTGGTTTCTCAAAAAATTAAAAATAGAATTATCTTATGTTCTAGCAGCTCGACTTTTGGGTATGTAGCCAAAATAACTAACAGCAAGGTCTTGAGATATTTGTCCTCTCATTTTCATAACTGCATTATTTGCAATAGCCAAAAGGTAGAAACAACCCAATTGTCCATTGGCGAATGAATGTATAAACAAAATGTGGTATGTACAGACCATCAGATATTATTCATCCTTAAAGAGGAAAGGAATTCTAGGGCCAGGAGGTGGCGTGGTGGTTAAAGAGCTGGATTCCTACATGGACGACTGCGGTTTGAATCCTGGACCTGGTGGCCTGAAAATCATCCCAGGCGTGTGTGCCCAAAATCCTGAGAGGAGACTAGATTGTGGCATGGCCATCCTCTTGGAGTGATTTCTCACTTACCCTCTCATTGTCTCACTCTGTGTCTTTATGGTGAGCACTTGTGTGCTGTGGTAAAAAACCTTACAAAAAAAAAAAAAGAAAATTCTGACATATGCTACACCACACATTAGCTTTGAGGACATGCTAAGTGAAGCCAGTCACAAAAGGACAAATGTTATATGATTTCACTTATATGAGGTACCCAGAGCAGTCGAAATCATAGAGACAGAAAGTAGAATGATGGTTGTCAGGGTCTGTGGAAATGGGAGAACAGAGTGCTGTTATTTAATGGGTACAGAGTTTTCGTGAGGGACAGTGAAAAATACTAGAAATGAATGATGTTAATGGGTGTCCAACACTGGAATGTATTTAATACCATTGAACTGTACAGTTTAAAATGGTAACTTTTATGTATATTTTTATCATAGTTAAGAAATTCCCTTTGTGGGGCCAGCAGGTGGTATGGTTGAGGTGCTGGACTCCCACATGGCTGACTGCAGTTTGAATCCTGGATCTGGCTGCTTGATTTCTCACTTTCTCTCTCTCTGGTCAAAGTTTTAAAATGATAATAAATAAAATTAAACAAATAATTAACATTTTTTTTCTTTGCTAGGTTCCTAGAAGTACTCTCACCTGCTTAGACTTGGCTAGTAAAATGAACATCCTTTTTTTTTAAACGGAGATTTTTTGCTATAGGGCACGTGTGCTTGCAGAGTGACGGAGAAGGACATAATGCGAGAAATCATCCCTCAGGGGAGATGGCCACACCACAGTCCCGTCTCCTCTCAGGATTTTGGGCATGCGCACACATGCGCCCAGCATGAATCTTAGCCACCAGGTCTGGGACTCAGCTGCAGTTGACTATGTGGGAGTCCAGCAACGTAATCATTACACCATCTGCTAGTCCCATAAAATGGCCATACTGGGGAT
>NW_006160052.1:2178918-2197659 GCF_000334495.1 Tupaia belangeri chinensis | reverse complement strand
TTTCCTTTTTCCCCCCCTCCCCCTTGCCCCTCCTGGGTAAAAAAAAAAAAAAAAAAAAAAGTTAAATAAAATAATTCTTTAAAAAAAAATGGACATCCTTATTTCACTCTTTTTTTCCTTCTCAGTTGGAAAAGCCTGTCATTTCCCCTGACTTACTGGTCATAGAGATGATTGCTAACAGAAAATTTATAGTCAAATAAATGTTTCTCTATATATGTGTTAGTTAAATAAATCTTTTTTAAAGATTAAGTTTATTTATTATTATTTTTAATCATTTAATTTTTATTTGTTATTATTCAGTTTGACCAGATGGAGACAGAAAGAAAGAAAAAGCAAGTTACCAAGTCTGGGACTCAAACTGTGGTTGGCCATGTGGGAGTCCATGCTTTAACCACCATGCCACCTGCTGGCCCTAAATAAACTTTTTTTTTTTTCCGGAAAGGTTTTTGCTATAGGGCGCGTGTGCTCTCCATAAAGACAGAGAGACAGAGATACAGAAAGTGAGAAATCACCCCCCGGGGTGATGGCCACACCATAATCCCTTCTCCTTTATTCTCCTCTCGGGATCTTGGGCATGTATGCACACGCACCCGGCGTGAGTTTAAGCGGGTCTGGGACTCGAACCGCGGTCGGCTGCGTGGGAGTCCAGCACGCTTGCCAGAAAGGCAGAGACAGATAGAGAGACAGAAAGCAAGAAATCCCCCCCCGGGGGGGGGAAGGCCATGCTGCAATCCTTTCTCCATTCTCCTCTTGGGATCTTGGGCACGCATGCACACACGCCCAGCGTGAGTTTAAGCCACCCGGTCCTGGGTTCGAACTCCGGTTGACTACATGGGAGTCCAGCGACACAGCTATTATGCTAACTGCTGGTCCCTTTAGCCAGAATTTGATGGGTGCGGTTTTCTGTCTTAGTGAGCTCTTCTCCCACAGTTGCTTTTAGGTGTATTGTGAATTATTGCTGAAATGTAAGTATCGTCTTGGCACCTAAGAACTTCTTTACTAAGAGAGAATTTAGGACTTTAAAACCTTTAAGAGCTTATGGCTTTATCATGATCAAGCGTTTTATTAGGTGGTTGGGAAAGGTGTACCTTTTTCTGCTTTTCTATGCAAAAATGCACTGTGACTTTCCCAGTGACCCAATAGAACTATAACTTTAAACCCAAACGCGAGCAAATTTTATAAAACAGGAGTCAAGTGTTTTCGTCATCAATAGATTATGAGACTTTTTAAAAAATTATTTCATTTAACTTTATTTATTTATTTATTTAAATTTGACCAGAGAGGGACAGAGTGAGAGAGAGAGAAGAGTGAGAAAGCAAGCTGCCAGGTTCAGGACTTGAACCATGCTCTGCCACATGAGAGTCCAGCATCCTTAACCACCACACCACCTGCTGGCCCAAGACATTTTTGAGTAACTAATAGATGTAGGGTTTTGCTTAATGGCCTTGCAACCAAATAATGTCCTTTTACAAGTCACGCTGGGGGCCACGTGGCAGTGCAGTGGTGAAGGCAGTGCTCTTTGATCCCGGCCTATGTTGGAAGGCTCTGGATTTGCATTCGAAGACCTTGCTGAGTATGCTGGGCATGCCTGGGCCTGGAAGCCAGGGCTGCCTGAGGCTGGGAACAGATTATGGTGTTCAGACCCTGTCGAGGGTACTTTCTCTTGTTCTCTTGGAAGGAATAAATGAATAAACCTGAAAAGCACACAGTTTATTTGAAGTTTTACAGTCAGTTCTGTGTCTCCTGGTATCCCCAGTTCAGGTAACTCTGAGATGATACCAGACTTCTGCAAGGAATATGTATGGTTCTTATTTGTATAGCATTTCCATGTTTGAGCTCTTTGATTTCTATCTTGCCTTTTTCTAAATTAAAAAAATGATTCAGCAGGTATCTTTTTTTTGAGAGAAATTTTTGCTATACGGCACATGCGCTCACCAGAAAGACAGAGAGAGACAGAAAGTGAAAAATCACCCCCAGTGGGTATGGCCACACCACAATCCCTTCTCCTCCATTCTCCTCTCAGGATCTCAGACACATACGCACACGAGCCCGGCATAAGTTTAAGCTACCAAGTCTGGGACTTGAACCACGGTCGACTACATGGGAGTCCAGCAACAGCCATTATGCCAACTGCTGGGCCCTCAGCAGGTATCTTGATGGTTAAGGCACTGGACTACCACATGGCTGACCATGGTTTGAGTCCCAGTCTTGGTGGCCTTCTTTCCCACTTTCCCTTTCTCTCTCTCTCTGTCTTGCTCTGGTGAATTACAAATAAATTATAAATAAATTATAAATAAAATAATTCTGAAAAAAATTTTAAAATTATTTCCCCCAATGTTATTAAGGTATAATTAACTAGCTATCTGGCTTTGCTTAAACCTTCTTTGACTAGACTTTTTAACCTCCAGAATTCCTCCCATGTAAATGCCTTTTTATCTCAGAATATTCTAAATATTGCTGCTGATGTTTAGAATATAGAGTTTACTGTTCTAGTCTTGATATGTTCTTTTTTTAAGAATTCAGATATAATCTCCAAAGGGGAAAGGGATGATTTCTCCAAAGACGGTAGAGTTGTCACTTCACTGTTACGCTAGGTTACATCAGCTTCTGAGCTGTTTGGAGAGGAAGGGATGTTAGTCTTGCTCTGAAAGTCAGTCTAGTCATGTGAGCCTCTTAAGAAGGCCTCTATCCTCTTGTGGCTACATTAGAAACTCTTACAGAATTTTTCTAAATTTTCTAGTCCTCTGTGAGGAAATGACAGGGAAGTCAAGTCCCAGCCCAAGAGTTCCTTAGAGGAAAGTGCAGGTGGAAGGGACTCGTTTAGTAGCTACCGGAGGGCCGGCAGGTGCATGGTGGTTAAGGTGTCGGACTCCCACGTAGTCAGCATTTGAACTTAATGGCTTGAGCATCACGCTGAGTGTGTGTGCGCGTGTGCCAAAATCGCAAGGACAGAGTGGAAGAGAAGGGATTGTGGCCTGGCTAAATCCCCTGGGAGGTGCTTTCTCACTTTCTCTCTTTCTCTGGTGAGTGCATGTACCCTATAGCAAAAACTAAAAACTAAAAAAGAAACTACCAGAGACAGCAAATTTGTGGGGAAGATTATATCGGTAAGTGACTGGTGTTTCTTTTATGGTCCTGGAGGCACACTAATTGTTCTGCGCTTGCTAGTTTAAATCAGCTCCACCGTGGTTCATGAAACCATGGCTTCTCACAGCCCCCCCACCCTCACCCCCATCTCTGGTCAAATTAAAATAATAGTAATACTAATGAATGAATAAATTAAATAAATAATTATTTTTTTTAAATGTGGAGGATCACTTAAAGGCAATGATTTCAAATTATTTTGGTAACATATTTGGTCTTTCCTTGTATAAGAGAACCTGGGAGGGTATACACAAGAATTTATCAAGATTTTTTAAACTAGGGGAATTGTAGTGTGAAAGCCAAGACAGCTATAATAATAGATTCAGAGCTGTTTACAAATCAAATATTTTTGTTCCTAAATCAGCGGAAGGTCCTGGGAAACCAGAGGACATCAGAAAAGAAACACGAGTGTGGCACTCCGGAGTCTGTGGGCCTCCGAGAGCTGGCGACAGCCGGCAAGGAGAATCGGGACTTGGTAAGAGGCTGCGCTGTGGGTTTTCTCTCCGGGAGCGTACGTGTGTAGAGAGGAGGAAAACTGACCTGTGACCTATCTTACTGTTTCTCCAGGCCCTTTCCTCAGTCCTTTCGTTTATACTGACAGTCTTCGTCCATCGTTTGTATTGATTCATTCGATAAGCATTTTACATTCAAAAGCAAATAGCTAGTCACAAGCCCAGTTACCCAGCACAATGCATGGGCTCCGCGAACAATTTCTGGAGGGGCAATTGATTCTTACCAGCGACTCCACAAGGCAGGCCACACTTGAGCCAGGCCTTGTCCCCGCATTACCTGTGGAGTAGTCCCTCCTGGTGTCCCAGGCACAGTGACTTCATCCAGCCAGCTGTAAATCAGCTGAGATGAAGGCGGCACGGTACGTCAGTCTCTATAAAACTCTTCACAGTGACACTGAGCAGTGACTCCTGTTAGAAACGTCTGTCTGTGGGGATGGCATTAGAACATCTAAGCCGCTGTGAAATTTTCTCGTTACAGTTATTTTTGGACTCTCCGGCTGTCATGACGACACCAACAAGACTGAAATGTCCTGAGAGGAAGAGAGAGGGGAAGAAAGGTACTGCTGGTGCTTGCTCCCGGCTTACTGCATTTCGTCAGTCCCTGCCACAGTGCAGCTGCGGTCAGAGGGGTGTGAGAGTCGCAAGGCCTCGCCCTCGAGTTCTCCCAGCAGGTGGCCTGCATTTCGTCAGTCCCTGCCACAGTGCAGCGGCGGTCAGAGGGTGTGAGAGTCGCAAGGCCTCGCCCTGGAGTTCTCCCAGCAGGTGGTGACACAGCACCTGCTCGGCACCATCCCCGGTGTGGGGGCAGAGCTGCTAAGGGAGACCTGCATGACCCCTGCATCTCAGGCAGGCTGGGCGTGTGTGAAATATCTCAGAGACTTGAACTGCAGTCAGCTCTGTGGGAGTCCAGTGCCTGGTGACACCACCTGCTGGCCCCTTTTCTGTTGGCCTTAATGCAATCTCCTTTTTGTGTTATTACTATTTTTCAGTTTGCTATAGGGTACATGTGCTCACTCATGAGATACAGGGGGGTTGGGGGAGAGTAAGAAAGCAAGCAGCCAGGTCCAGGACTCAGACTGTAGTTGACCATGTTGGAGTCCAGCACCTTAACCACCACACCACCTGCTGGCCCCAATGCAATCTTTTTTTTTTTTTTTTGGAGAGATTTTTGCTATAGGGCACGTGCGCTCGCCAGACAGAGAGAGACATAGAGACAGAAAGCGAGAAATCACCCCCCAGGGGGGATGGTCACGTCGCAATCCCTTCTCCTCCACTCTCCTCTTGGGATCTTGGACACACACGCACATGCGCCTGGCGTGAGTTTTAAGCCACCAGGTCCGGGACGCGAACTGCAGTCGACTACGTGGGAGTCCAGCGACGTAGTCATTATGCTAACTGCTGGTTCCCCCGATGCAATCTTTTATGTAGGTGCATTTTTCTGAGAGAGAGAATATATTTTGCTAGCTTCTCACAAATGTCAGTCACTCAGCGTAGTAAAGGCCTGCAGACCAGGAGTGGTCTTCGGTGGGGTCAGGCGATGGTGTTTGTGCTTGCCCTCTCCTTGCTGCTGTGATGTCACATTGCCGTGTGTCTCTGTCCTCTTGTTCTTGTCCATGCCCGCAGTGGCTCGTTGTGGTCTGCCCCTCCCCTCTGCTCCCTGTTCTCCTGTTCCAGCATTCGATTGGAGGTCTGCTCTCCTCTCTGCCCTTCCTGTCCCTTCCTCTGAGCAGCCTGCTCTCCTGCAGCCCCGTTCTGCTCTCTGACTGACAACTGCCTCACACCTGCATCTCTACGTTGGAACTCTCTTCCAGCTTGCAGGCCACAGACCTTACCTGCCCTTTATTTCTTTTGCACAATAATCAACACAACTGTGGATTTTGTCTTTATTGCTAGAGGACATTTATGCTTCTGAGAGAGGGGCAGGGAGAGAGAGAGAATACTCTCCCCGTCAGAGCATGGTCACGCCACAATCCCTTCTCCATTTCTCCATCCTGTCAGGATGTTGGGCACACACACGCATCTCGGGTCCAGGATTTGAACTGCGGTCGACCATGTGGGATTTGGTTCCCAATGCACAGCACCTAACCACTGTGCTCTGGGGCTGGCCCCACCCATAGATTTTCTTTTTCCTGATGGTGATATTTATCAAGCTAACAAATATTCCTTGAAGAAGATAATGCAATTATATCATAGCAGCAGCTGCACAGTCCAGACAGACGTCCATGGGGAGCAGAGGGTGTCCAGTCTGGTGGCACCACTGACATTTGGGGTCATGTAACCACTGTGCACTGTGTGCTGTCCAGCAGCACCCCTGGCCTCCACCTGGATGCTGGCAGTACCCTTCTCCCCGCTGTGACAGGCAGCATTGCTAAATGTCCCCAGGATGGGACAGTTCAAATCTCCTCCAGGGAGAAACACTGACTTAGCGCCTACTTAGTAATGGGCATCGTTTGCTTTTTTTTTTTTTTTTTTTTTTTAACCAGAAGGCCCATGTGCTAGCCAGAGCAAGTGAGCGAGAGAGAAAACACCTCCTGTAGGGAATGGTTACACCACAATCCCTGCTCTTCCATCTCTCCCTCCTTTCAGGATTCTGGGCACACATGTACACACACCTGGCGTGTTTTTCAAGCTGCCAGATCCAGGACTCAAATTCTGTAGTTGGCCGTGTGGGTGGGATCCAGCTGTCTTAACTACCATGCCATGAGTTGGCTCTAATGGGCATTATTTCCAGCAATCAAGCCCATTATTTTCACTGTTCCAAGCCCAACTTAAATCCCACCTCCTTTGAAACCTTCTCTGACTAACTCAGTCAGAATTACTTTTTCCTGTGAAATCATACGGCTACTCCTCAAGTGCGTGTTGCACCTACTTCACGTGTAACCTCTTACCTCTTCAGCTAGTTTCTCTCCTGGAGAACAAATGTCCAGCTGAAGAACCTGTTTGTCCTCTGTCTCCTGTCCTTCCATTCCTCCCAGTAACCAGAGAGCCCTGTGTCTAGCGGGCTGAGAAAACATTCCCCGGTGAGCGAGGGTGGTAGAGTGAGCTGTGCGTGCACTTAGGCATGGGTTCCGCAGCTGTCCCTGGGGCAAGCTAGCTTGTGCAGGCTGCCGGCTGCAAGCTCTTCTCTGTAAGGCGACAGCAGTGCTGCTTCATGTGCACGTGCGTGTGCATGCGCGTGTGCTTGAGGGCCAGGGAATGTACCAAACGAACCGGAGCTTACGCCGTCGTGGTAGCTGTTACTGCTGAGAGGACTTGATGAGCCGAGTTCAGACCGCGCAGACTAGCTGCTGTTTACTTTCTACTTGGTGGAGAGTCATAAATTCTCACATAAACCTATACTCCTCTGTGCAGAGAGAATATTAAGAATCGATTATGTAGCTTTCAGGTGGGATATTTGCAAATAGGAATGTTTATAAACTGTCTAATGCCCTTGTTTTTCCTTCAACCTAGGATTCCTCTGAAGGGTCTGAGTTCTGCCTCCACCCAGAATTGCCTCTCCGTGGGCCGGGTTGCTGCGGCTCACCGCGAAGCTGGGACTTGCGGCTTGCTTGCTGCATTTGAATTGTGAAAGCTAACTAAAACGATGATACTCCTAACCCACTCACCAGACGGCGCTCCCAAGCTGTGCCTCAGAGAGCTCTGCGCTCTGTCTCTAACATTGTGGGGAGACCACTAACAGCCAGCCGGTTCACGTGGCGTGGGCATGGGCAGAGCCTTTAGGCAGATTCTGTCTTTTAAAAATAGGACGTTTGTGCTCAACTGCCAGTTGTTTTTTTTGTTTGTTTGTTTTAAATACTGTCAGTTGTAGTGGATTGATGTTATTTTTAAATGCTCTCTCGGGCTTTTCTCTGTTTTGAACAGTGCTGAGGGTATTTGGTTATTGTTGTTTGTTTATTGTTTATCTCTTCATTTTAAAAGCCATTTTGGGTATTGCCAGTTTACACGGGCTCTAAGCTAGATGCCTTTCACTGTCTTCACCTTGAGCCTGGGCAGACTTCATGTCTCCTGAGGTCCTGTCCTTCATCCTTATCTGTGTCCTAAGACTTCACAGCTTTCCCGGGAAGTTTTTATTATTTCTCCAGACCGAGAGTACATGTTATCTGATCTGCGGTATTGGAAAAGAATTCGGAATGGTCCACTATGTTACCACGTTGGTTACTAAACTGTTTTCCCTCCCTCCCGTCCTCCCTCCTTCCCTCTCTCTCTCTCTTCCCTTGTCCTTGGTGATGTGAAAATCCTTGTGTTGTTGCTGAACTTGTTTCCTTCGCTCAGTTTCTCTCGCCTGAAACTCCTCTGGTGCCAGAGCAGCACTTCTGTGCCCAATCTCGGTGACTCAGGAAAAGCCACTGGCGGCTTACTCGAGGTTTGCTGAAGTATTTGCCTATAGCGGAAAGCTTCGGATGTGCCTCGGAGGGGGCTGGCTGGCGCTCTGCCGCAGGATGACTCTGCGTGGGGGTTGGAGTGCACCTTCCAGGGGACTGGGTGTGCAGGCCTGACCGCCCCCTGAGAGCGTTGGGATCAGAGGACAGGCCGTGTGCAGCAGGCTCTGCGGGGCTGGCAAGACCTAAAGGAGAGAATGTCCTTCTTTGGAAGCGGTTGTGGCTAATGTCCACGTGTAGGACTGGCACTGGTAGGAGCAGGGGCCAGAGCTCGGGGCCCTGGTCTGGGCCGTTCACAGGTGTCGGAGGTGAGCGACGGCGTGTTTGATCCGGCACGACATGCTCACTGCCCAGAGACCGCGCGACAGGCGGGCGTCGGGTGTGCGCTGGCTCTGCTGGGCTTCCGAGCTGTTCTCTCTTCAGGCCGAGTCAGCCCTCTGTGGGGAAGCAGGCGCCCAGCAAATACGGTTTGCTGACCCATTTTTAATTTACCGAAGTGCTGTGTAGCTGCCGAAATGAAAGCTGGCCCTAGGGGAGCAGAGCTGGGCTTTGCGTCTGGCCTGCAGCCCCTTCCTCTCCACTTTGTTTCTTTAAAGCCTGCCTTCCAGCTTGTCAGGTTGGGGACAGTGAGGATGTAAGACTGCTTAGATGGCCGTCTCTAGAGCAGTGCCGTGCCATTCTTAAAAACACTCATTAACAAACTTGTTTGTGTAAGTTTCTTCTTTCCTTATTTAAAAATTTGTAAAATTCCTTCTGCCAGTGAGTTCAAACCTTTGGCGTCACCAGATCAAAGTAATGTCCTTCCTGGATACTGAGACTTCGTTCTGTACCCATGTAAGCAGTGTCACCCTGCAGAGCTGCCAGGTCTGGGAAACTGTCATCAGCAGAGTGCAGTGTAACCTGACCCCTCCAAGTGCAGGTTGGAGTTTGTTAGAGCGAGAAAGCTGAGATTTTCCGAGGTGCAGTGGGATGCAGAGCCAGTGACCAGGGTGGTTCTGGGGCACAGGCTTTTATGTAGCTGGTCCTCTTGGGCAGTGTGTGTGCTTGGGTATGTGCGTTTTGTTTATTTATTGACTATGCTTTCCCTTGCTATAAGGGTATTACAGGTCATATTTTTTACAGAAGCTGTGATCCAGTTGGAATCGAAATTTGAGGAGTAAGCAGCATAGCCTCCTGCCTTGTGATGTGTGCCCATTCTAATTTTAGGGCCTCTGATGGAAACCTCCAGCAGCAGCCCTTTCTCATTTGCCTCAGAAGGGTGCTGTCTCCCTTCTGACTTGGTGGGCAGGTGTTATTTTTGAGCCAGTATTGAACAAATTTTTAAAGTCTATGTATTTGAATTCTGTTTTGTTGTGTTTACTTTTCATGTTGGAACAATCTGTTTGGGTGTGCTTCTTCTTATGGCTTTTCACATCTCCTTCTGCTCTGGGCTCTGCTGTGGTGGGCTCCGGTGTGATGTCTGTGCAGGGCAGCCGTGCGTGCGAGGGACACAGACCTAAAACACGCTGCCTCTGGTGACCGCCGCTGGCCGAGCTAGCAGAACTGCAGGCGCTGGGATTCCTGGCCTTTCCAGTGACGGACTTTGCTGTCGGGACCGATACATCTGGTTTGAAAAACCTACTGGTACAGTGAGAGAGGACCCGGGGACACTGCTCGTCCGTGTGCCCAGACGTGTCCGAGGAGTAGGGGCGAGCCATCCCTGAGAAGCCCGCTGACCCCGTGCCAGCCAAGCTCCTTCCCCGAGCATCTGCCCAGAGGCAGTTAGGAAGGACAGGGTCACCCTCAGGAACGAGCCAGTGCAGGTGCTGGCTGCGGTGGCCGCGGGTGCTCTTGGAGCATGCTTGGCCTGTTGGAGCTGGTCGACCGCACAGTGCCAGCACGGCCTGCTGCATCCCTGTCACTTGGCACATGGTCAGCGTCTGCCTCTGGGAGAACTTGCAGTCATTGGAACGTGCCCCAGGATGACTGGCCATGTGACCATATCATGGGAAGCCCAGGGGTGGCTGGAATGGACCATCCCTGCTTCCTTACGCACAAGGCTGTAGCTGATGGCTCCCGTTCTGAGGTCATGCCCCAGGAGCGAGCTCAGCCTCGTCCTCCTCCACCCTGAAGCCCTGGAGCTGAAGACAGTTCCGAGAGCTGCACTTGGACACCGGCGTTTGGCGGGACTGCCTAGGCTTTGGGAGGGATTTGGTTTCCTAAGAGACACAGCTTTTTAACCCATCTAAAACCCACACAGAGGGCTAGCTTTCTGCACGGCTGACGTGAAGGCTGCCAGGCAGAGGTGCGGAGGTGGGGTACGCAGCAGCCTGAGTGCTTGGGTTGCCATGGAAACTGGAGTGTGCGCGAGGCCACAGCCAGTGCTGAGGACCCATTGCGCACCCCTGGACAAGCCTGGGTCCCAGCAGACCTGTCACCACAGGGTCTTTTCTTCCGAGCAGAGGTTGTCCTTGCGCTGCCCGCAAGCTCGCTTGGCTGGGAGCACAGTCCTTTCCTGTTCTTCACCTTCAGATTTGTGTTCTTATTTGCCTCTGTATGTGTCGTTGTGAAGGAGCAACCATATGCATTGCCTTTCTTTGTATTCATGTGCTATTCTGAAATGACATGTTTCTGTTTGCTTCATGTCTGTAGGGGTTGACTGGTCGCTAGCGCTTACTGTGACCGATGGATTATTATTATTATTATTTTTAACAGATGGATTATTTTGAAGAGAGACATTGCCTCTCATCTGAGGAATACAGGGCCTCTCAGAAAGGCTCCTCTTTGGCTTGCTTTCCAGATGGGTGGGTGGGCCCAGGAGGGGAGAGGCTCTTGGCTGCTAAGAAATGTAATTGCTGGGACCAATAGGTGGCATGGTGGTTAAGGTGCTGGACTTCCACATGGTCTACCATGGTTCAAGTCCTGGACCCAGTGGCTTAAAAATCATGCCACGCATGTGCCCAAATACCCAGGAGGAGAATAGAGAAAAAGGGGTTGCAGCGTGGCCATCCTGGGGTGATTTCTCACCTTCCCTCTGCCTCTCTCCTGGGAGTGCATATGCTCTATGGCAAAACCTTGAAAGGAGAGAAATAAATAAGGGGCTTGCCGGACTCTGAACATCCCGGCTTTCTGTGGTCGCGTCTAGAATGCTTTGCAGACTTATGTTTCTCACATACACTTTTTTCTCATTTACAAATAAAAGGTGATATTTACGGTAACAGTAAAAACTTAGCGGTGTTTTCCTCTGGGTCAGGAAGGTGTGGTGTTTTAGAAATGTCTCTGCCACTGGCTTAGTCTGGTCTGGCTGCTGTAATGGAGTCCCCTAGACTGGGTGTCTTCTAACAGCAGAAATTTCTGAGTATTTCCCATCTTCCCGGAGGCTGGGACATTACCATCCAGGTCCTGGCAGGTTTGGTGCCTGCCGGGAGCCCACTTCCTGTCTTCTCACGGCAGCCTCACGTGGTGGGAGGGGTGAGGGTGTCTCTCTGGGTCTCTCCTACAACAGCATGGATTACACTGATGAGGACTCCGCCCTCATGACCTGATCACCTCCCGGAAGGTCCACCCCAGGGACCCACACAGTGGGGATTAGGTTTTGACATAAACACGAACATTTAGCTGTAAGAGGTACTCAGCATGTGACCCTGGGTGTGGCCCTGAACCTCACTGTCGTCTCATCTGCGAGGCGGGGATAATGGCAATTTATGTCAACAAAGCCATAGTCTCCATGGATTAACAGATGGAAGGGCCTGGCACACAGGTGTTTTTAATATGACTTAATTGTTTTTAAGTTTAGTGTTTTTGTTTGTTTGTTTGTTTGTGTTTTTGCCACAGGGTGCATGTGGTCGCTAGATAGAGTGAGCGACAATGAGGGAGAAAGTGAGAAATCAACCCCCCAGGGGCAGTGGCCACACCACAATCCCTTCTCTTGGATTTTGGGCACACATGCACATGTGCCTGGCATGATTTTCAAGCCACCAGGTTCAGGATTTAAACTGTGGTCAGCCATTTGGGAATCCAGCACCTTAACCACCATGCCACTTGCTGGTCCCTGGCACAGAGGACTTTAATCTGGGGTCCCTGGTTGTGGTTCAGGACAGTTGTTTGCTCTGCAATTCTACATAGACTGCTGAGTTCATGCATTTTTCTAGAGGAGAGCTCGTGGTTGCCGTGAGAATCTCAGAGTCCTTGCCCCTGAAGCGCTGAGGCCCACTAGCCCAGCCCAGTGCTGGCGGATGGCAAGTGTTCATTGCACGCGAGTGCTTTCTCTCTGCCAAGGGTGGGCTTTGTAATCAGCACCTCGGTGATGCCGACAGAGTTGTTTTGGTAACAAAGGCGTTTCTAAGTCCAGAACAAATTGAAAGCCTGCAGTCATCTCACGCCATCACCTACCTGCCCTCTGCTTTCACCACGTCGGCTCCTTAGGTGTGTCACAACTGGCCGTCCCTCCCCACCTCCAGGACGGCTCGCACTCACCATAAAGAAAGGAGCAGCATTGTTCTTTCAAAGTGAAGCGCGGGTGGGCCGGCAGGTGGTGAGGTGCTTAAGGCACTGGACTTGCACGTGTCGGACTGCAGTTCAAGTCCCAGACTTGGTGGTTTACTTTCTCTCTCTCTGGCCAAATTGAAGAATACTAATAATAAATAAAATTAAGTGAATAATAATAATAAAAAACAATGATTAATTAAAAAAAAAAAAGCCAGCAGAGTGAAGTGTGGAGAGATTCTTAAAGTTAGTACATGAGGTTCTGTGTAATGCCAAAGAGAAGACAAAGGGTTGCTGGGTACGAGAGAGGTAGTTGGGAGTAGGCCAGGACCGAATCCTGACGGTGCTGAGCACATGGTTATGAGCCACTCAGTTATGGAGGGAACGGAGCCGTCGGTCTGTCATACGTTGAATAGTGGGGAGGGGAGTCAGGGTAGCAGGCGGCTCCCCTCTGCCTCCCACGCGGGCTGGCCCACCTTCCGTCCGACCTACGTTCCTGAGCTGGAGGAGGTATACAGGGCGTGGGGACTGAAGGCCGGGCCCTGGCTCGAGGTTGTGTTCTGGGGACAGCATCCTCGTTTAGCTGCTGCTTCAGGGCCCAGCCTCTAGTTCCCCCATAAAAAAAAAAAAAAAAAAAAAAAACAATAAAAAAAAAAAAAAAATGAAGAACAACATCGGGGTGAGCGATGGCCAAGGCCTGGGGCGGGTGGATCGTGAGTGTCCCTCAGCAGCAGCAGCCAGTGCCCAGGGGCCGAGTCGTCAGGAGTGTGAGAAGGAGGGCCACTGGCGTCACTGCCAGCTTTCCCTCTCATTCCCAGAGTCAGCCTAGGCGTTGAGGAAGCTTCATGTCGCCCATGTCGCCGGCCCGTATCTGTGGGAAGGGGAGAAAGGAGACCGTCTAAAACTGTGAGCCTGCAGGACGAAAAAGCCCCAAACGCGGGCCAGTGGGCTGGGAGAGAGCCCTCGTCCTGTGTGCTGCGGTGCAGCAGGGCCTGGCGACTGCACCCTCAAGGCTGAGCTTGGAATTGCGTTGTCAGCTTCATGATCTGCGTCCACTGGCGGCAGCTCAGCGGGGGAAATAATAACCCACAAAGGAAAGTGTTCCTGGGGTCTGTGTGGATGTGCACTGAGCGTCATATCTAATTATAAGGGATGAGTCACAGATTCAAGCATCTTATATTTAGGCATAAAACCCTCAAACAGGAAGCTGCTGCTCTAGCAGATTGCATCATTGGAGAACCAAGCAAGAAAAGCAAGTCAGCACCCCTCAAGAACGAGACGAAGATGATTTCTCTGGCAAGGTTTCAATACACTGTTAGCTTCTTTTTTCTTTTGTTTTTTGAGAGGTTTTCGCTATAGGGCATGCGTGCTCGCCAGAAAGACAGAGACAGAAAGCGAGAAATCAACCCCTGGGGGGATGGCCACGCTGCAATCCCATCTCCTCCATTTCCCTCTTGGGATCTTAGGCACGCACACACATGCACCAGATGTGAGTTTAAGCCACTGGGTCCGGGACTCGAACCACGGTCGACTACCTGGAAGTCCAGTGACAGCCATTACGCTAACTGCTGGGCCCCCAGTGCGTTGTTGTTTCTACATGACACTCTCGGGGTGTGATAGGAAGGTCCTTATCCACACTGAAGATTCTGCTCGTGAGATTGCGAGACCACTGCAGGGAAACACCCCATCTGCCTTAGAGAGTGGCATTCTCTCTCTCTCCCTCTCTCTCTCTTTTAAGTTTGTTATAAGGCACTTGTGTTTGTCAGAGAGAAAGAAAGAAGGAAAGTGAGAAAGCATCCCTAGTGGGGTTGGTGATGCCACAATCCCTTCCCCACTCTCAGGATTTTGCGCACACACATACATGTACCTGGTGTGTTTTTCAAGCCGTCAGGTCCAAGACTTGAACCACACAGTCAGGTCTGTGGGATTCAGCTGCCTTACCCGTCATGCCATTGGTGAGCTGGCCCAGAAAGTGGCATTCTTTTTTCCTTTTAAAGAATTATTTCATTTAATTTTATTCATCATGATCATTATTTATTATTTTTAGAGAGATTTTTTGCTATAGTGTGCGCTCACTGGAGAGACACAGAGAGACAAAGCGAGAAATCACCTCTCCTGGGGATGGCCATCACAATCCCTTCTCCTTTCTCTGGGGATTTGGGGCACGCACGCACACTGACCCAGTGTGAATTTTAAGTTGCCGGTGCCAAGACTCATACTGCATTTGACTACGTGGGAGCCCAGCAATGTGACCACTACACCATCTGCTGTTCCCATTATCATCTTTTAATCTGACCAGAGAGAGGCAGAGAGAGGGAAAGTGAGAAAGCAGACAGCAGGTCTGGGGCTCAAACTGGTCGGCCATGTGGGAGTACAGTGCCTCCACCACCACACCATCTGCCAGCCCGAGAGTGGCATGCTCTAGAAGATACATTCAACCTGGATTCCTCCCATGGGATTGTGTTGTTTGATGAGCTGTTCAGCAATCATTATGATAAGGCAGTTCAGCGTGAAAGCAAACACCACCTTCTGTAAGAAGTTTCATGCGTAGCTAATTTGCCCCAAGCAAAAGCTTCCTAAGAATTCTTCACTGGTCATTCTTGACATGATCAAGTTTTCAACTTCAGATGAGAAACTCCTAGAAAAAAGAGATTGTGGTCTCATTCAAAGAAGTCCAATGGTGGGACCAGCAGTTGGCATAATGGCTATGTTGCTGGACTCCCGCGTAGTCGACCGTGGTTCGCATCCCGGACCTGGTGGCTTAAAACTCACGCCGGGCGCGTGTGCGTGCGTGCCCAAAATCCCGAGAGGAGAATGGAGGAGAAGGGATTGCAGCATGGACATCCCCCCTGGGGGGTGATTTCTCGCTTTCTGTCTCTGTCTCTCTCTGTCTGGCGAGCGCACGTGCCCTATAGCAAAAACCTCTTAAAAAAAAAAAAAAAGTCCAGTGGTTTCATTTGAAAAGCTAAATAAACATCATAGGTTAGAGGCATGTGACATTCACAGAAGATGGTGAAAGTGGGCTTGCAGATTGGTGTCAGATGAAGGAAACCACAGCAGGAACCAGAAGTGTGGGTTGTAGATCCAATTACTTAAATTATTTATTAAAAATTTTTTTTGAGAGTTTTTTTTTTTTTTTTGCTATAGGGCACATGTACTTGCCAGAGAGACAGAAAGCAAGAAATCACCCCTCAGGGGGGATGGCCACATCACAGTCCCTTCTCCATTCTCGGGATCTTGGGCATGCACACACACGCGCCCATTGTGAATTTAAGCCACCGGGTCCAGGACTCGAACTGCGGTCGACTACATGGGAGACCAGCAACATAGCCATTATGCTAACTGCTGGTCCCATTTATTAAAATTTTTGCAATAAGGCGCATGCGCTTACCAGAGACAGACAGAGGGAAGGTGAGAAATCACCCCCCAGGGAGAATGGTCATACCACAATCCCTTCTTCATTCTCCTCCTGGTATGTTGGGCACGCACACACATGCACCCAGTGTGATTTTCATACTGCTGGATTTGGGACTTGAACCCCTGTCGGCCATGTGGGAGTCCAGCACTTTAGCCACCACACCACCTGCTGGCCCGGGTTACTTTATTCGCAGGACTGTGGGAACTATACCTCTCACCTGGCAGTCTCGGCTGACTGTGAAATACAGGTAACAGTGCCTGCCCTCCTCTACATGGTGCTGTCGTGGAGCCCAGGTGAGATCACGTTTGGAAAAGTTGTAAATCCAGTGGACACGTATATGTGGGGTATTTCTCACTTTCTGGCTCTCTGGCGAGTGCTCGTGCCCTATAGCAAAACTCTTCTCATGCTGTGACCATCTCCCACTCACTTCTCCCACCCAGTCAGGATCATGGGTGCACACTAGATCTGTGTAAATCGAATAGGGAACTGAACCTGCAGTTTTCCATATGGATCCAGTCTCCTGGAGCAGCACGTTACTGATGCACCACAGAAGCAGGCCCTGGATGTTTATTTAACATGAAAGCAACATAATAATTTCCCTTGCTTAAGCCGTGTGATATTTTTTCTTGTTACATATGGTGAAATCAAACAACAACTAATACATTAGCTTTAAATTGTCCATAATCTGAGACAGCTATGTTAACAAAATGAATGAAAAAAAAATAATTGAAGAAACGAGTATTGAGTATTTTCTCTGTGCCAGGCCCATGTCTATATAAATATGGGTTACTGGGGAGATTCAGAGCTTTCTATTATTTTATATTGTGCTTGTTCATCCTATTAGCCATCACAGATTGATTTTTTTAAAGAATTATTTTATGTAACTTTATTTGTTTGTTTATTTTAATTCAACTAGAGAAGGACAGAGTGAGTGAGTGAGACATACACACACACACGTAGAGAGAGAGAGCAAGAGAGAGAGAAAGCCACCAGATCTGGGCCTTGAACCACAGTTGGCCATGTGGGAATCCAGCACCTTTAGCCACCACACCACCTGCTGGCCCGGCTTGCTTTATTCGCAGGACTGTGGGAACTATACTTCTCCCCTGGCAGTCTCGGCTGACTGTGAAATACAGGTAACAGTGCCTGCCCTCCTCTACATGGTGCTGTCGTGGAGCCCAGGTGAGATCACGTTTGGAAAAGTTGTAAATCCAGTGGACACGTATATGTGGGGTATTTCTCACTTTCTGGCTCTCTGGCGAGTGCTCGTGCCCTATAGCAAAACTCTCTCTTAAAAAAGAGAAGAAAAACCAACCAACCAACCAACTGTGGATCTTAAGCAAGGTCTGTAGGCGGCCATGGAAACAGCAGTCACTTCCGGTACATAACACACCTCCTGGTGGCCGCGTGTGGCCCAGCAGCCCTGCACGACGGTGCTGTTCACTGTCCGGCGGGCTCTGGGGCCTGCACGGGGCAGCAGCGTGTCCCAGAGCTGCTCAACGCTGGTTCTGAGACGCTGCCAGCCGGCAGTGCGCATCCAGGAAGACGGCAGATGGGCTCAGACGCAGGAGGGCGTCCATCGCCACCCACTTCCTGCCGGGAACTGCCCGGGGGCTCAGTCTGTCCCCGTTTTCCTGCCCTCTTACATGCCCTGTGCGACATGGTGGCTCCACCAGGTGCGGCTGTTAGGCAGGTGAAACGTGCCAGTCCGATCGGGGTGGGCTGTGTGAGATACACACCAGAATTCAAAAACAGGAAGGAAAAGTGAGAAAAATCTCAGTACTTTTTTTTTTTTTTTTTATGGGTTACATGTTGAAAAGATATTTTGAGTATATTGGGTTAATGAAAGCATTACAGTTAATCTTCCTGGTTTCTTTTTACCTTTTTAATGTGGCTGCTACAGGACCAGCAGTTGGTGTAACGGCTATGTCGCTGGACTCCCACGTAGCTGACCGCAGTTTGAGTCCCAGACCCGGTGGCTTAAACTCACGCCGGGCGCGTGTGCATGCATGCCCAAGATCCTGAGAGGAGAATGGAGGAGAAGGGATTGCGGCGAGGCCATCCCCCTTGGGGGGTGATTTCTCACTTTCTGTCTCTCTCTCTCTCTTGCTGTCTTTCTGGCAAGCGTGCGCGCCCTATAGCAATAGAAACCTCTCAAAAAAAGAAAACAAAACAAACAAAAAACCTGTGGCTGCTAGAAAATAGAAAAATTATATTGGGTCGTCAGAAAAGTCATGACGCATTTCAGCAACAGATGGCGCTAGTTCATTTTTGGAAGTCCTGGAGCTACTCGCATCCATGTTATTGGTGTGTCATTTGACAGCTGACAGTTCTAGCTTCATTCTAAAACCAAAAACTAGGCCGTTGCCTGAATTTGGTTGAGTTTTGGAGATTTTACAACAAGTTGAATGGAAGACCGAACTGTCCATTTTCACCACACTTTACTCTTTTTCTGTAAAGGGAAAAACACATCAAAGTTGTGGAAAGTTGCATACAGGTGACAGCACTCGGCAAGAATGTCAGCGCCAACCGCGCTTCACAGAAATCCGTGCTGGTGATTCTGAGCTCCGCGACGCTCCTGGTCAGGGAGGCCTGAGCTTGGTGACGACAGTGTTCGTGCAGTGAGCAAGTCAGACCCACGTCACACGACACGACAGGGTGCAGAAACTCGGCGTCTTCCAGGCATTCACGGCCACCTGGAGAAGAAGTTCGATATGGGGCTCCTCTTGACCGCAGGGCAGTTCACTGGGCGGCGTGAACGAACAGCTGTGACAGCTCACTGTCGTGAGCTGAAGAGACTCTCTGAAGAGACTCGTAACTGGGG
>NW_006160052.1:2177448-2178704 GCF_000334495.1 Tupaia belangeri chinensis | reverse complement strand
CGTGCGTGCCCAAGATCCCGGGAGGAGAGCGAAGGAGAAGGGATTGCGGCATGGCCAGCCCCCCTGAGGGGTGATTTCTCATTTTCCCTCTCACTGTGTTTGTCTCTTTCTCTCTCTCCTGAGAGTGTGCATGCCCCAAGGCAAAAACCTCTTTAAAAAATGAAAGAAAAGAGGAAGGTCATGCTCTCAGTGTGGCGAGAGTTTAAAGGTGTTGTATTTTCGAGCTCCTCCAAGGAACTAAACAATTGATTCAAATGTGTCCTGTTGACAGTTGGACAGTCTGAATGAATCCATCATCCAGAAGCATCCAGAGCTGATTGGTCATAAAGGAGCTGGGCTCCATCACGACCACACGAGGCCACACACAAGTTTGACCCCCTGTCAGACATTCTTGGAACTTGGATGGATGTGTTGGCACACCGCCATGCTCGCCTGACCTTGCGCTGCCACTCCTCCACTTGTCTCACTCTCCTCAGAACTCCTTGCGTGGTACGACGTTCCATTCAGGCCAGGCTGTAGAGCAGCACCTCGCTCGGTTTTTTGCCGATAGAGGGAGGTCCTTCTATGCACAAGGAATTACGAAGCTCACGGAGAGGTGGCAAGAGGTTATCCAGCAAAACGGGCAATGCAGCATTGATTTATCTTTGTTCTTTATATAAATAAATGACCTTTACAAAACAGAAAGAATACGTCCCGACTTTTCCCACAGCTCAGTGTCTATGCTCTTGTGACGTTGCTGTAGTTCCAGAGCCTCTGGGCCCTGACCCTGAACTGTCCTGGTTCCCCTGAACCTCTTCCACCCCCTTTTTTCTCATTAGTCAGTTCTGAGACCACCCTGGAGAAGGGGGCAGAGGGAGAACCAGAGAAGGGTAATGGGGAGGCTGCCCTGGGACTAGCTCCTGGCCTGCAAACCTGGTGACATCAGGTTGGGTGAGCGCCTCGCTTTGCCTGTCTCTCAGGGAGGGGTGCAATCGCTCAGGGCTGACGTCAGTCAAGATCGCTTTTTTAAGCTGCCAGAGGGCACGTGTGCTCTTCAAAGAGAGAGAAGGCGCCCCCACGATGGGGCATGGTCACGCCACAGTCCCATCTCCATTTTCCATCCTGGCGGGGTTTTGGGTACACATACCCAGTGTGTTTTTCAAGCCACTGGGGCCAGAACTCCAACCGTAGTCAGCCCTGTAGTATCTGACTTCCCTTGATCACTAGGCAGGGGCTGGCCTGATCGAGATTTTTTTTTTTTCTTTTTAGTTTTGTTG
>NW_006160052.1:2172843-2177139 GCF_000334495.1 Tupaia belangeri chinensis | reverse complement strand
GAGTCCTGGAGCAGGAGGCTTGAAAAACACATTGGTGCTGTGTGTGTGTGTGTGTGTGTGTGCGTGTGTGTGTGTGCATGTGGTGTGTGCCCCAAATCCCAAGAGGAGAATAGAGATGGGATTGTGGTGTACCTCCCACCCCACCCCCCCAGGAGGTTGCTTTCGCACTTTCCCTCTCTCTCTCTCTGTCTCTAGCAAGCACACACACCCTATAGCAAAAATGGAAAAAAAGAAAAGCAGTAATGAATTCATAAAGGGTGTTGTGTGTGTGTCCTTAATGTCTATGTGATTAAAAACGCAGCTATGAAGTATGGAAATTGGAAATTTGTATCACTGAGAGGGCCTCTTGTTTCCGAATGCAGGGAACTACAGATACCAGTCTGAAAGCACAAGAGGTAGTGCCGGTCAGAGGAGGGCAGACCCTAAAAACGTCCCCCGCCGGCCCAGCCCCACTGTCCTGGGACAAGACCCATTAGTCTTTCTGCCAGGTTCAAGGCCTAGGGCCAGGGCCTCTGCTATGGTGAAAAACCACAGGGGCTTACATCACGGTCTAGTAATCCAGGCTGTACCCAGCACCTCCGCGTAACAGCCTTAGTGACCACTGCTAACGAGAGGGCTTGGACTGCAGCCTGTCTGGAGCACTGGCGGTGTGGGAGGAGGACGGGGAGCAGAGGCATGGCCCTTCCTCTCCCACGGGAGCATGAACGCCCACTCTTCCCACACGGTAGGACTCTAGAATCCAGCAGAGAGAGAATCAGAGATGCCCAGAGATCTTAGGGTCCTCAGAGATAATGAAGCCCAGTGGTTTCGAATTGGCTTACGGTGCCCCCTGCAGGGTCACTGTGCAAAGGGGACAGCCCCAGACTCCTCAGGCCCACTTAAGCCAGGGGGCTGTCTTTTGTTGGGTGTGCAGTAAGATTTTGTTTAAATCAGTGGTTGAAAATCATTGAGTAGCTCGAAGACAATGTTTTACAGAAGCAGATCTGGGAAGATGGCGGCTCAGGTCCAAGATGACCCATCTCGTGAGTGTAGGAGACTTGAGTGTCTCTGTTTTTGTTGTTGTTGTTTGTTAGGGAATTAGAGACAGAGACTGTCCTTTCAGGATTTGGGGCACACATGCCTGTACACAGGCCCGGTATGTTTTTCAAGCTGCTAGATCTGGGACTCGAACCACGAAGTCAGCCATGTGGGATCCAGCTGCCTTCACCACCATGCCGCCAGCTGGCCTCCACTGAAGGTGCTAAGCTTGGTGGACGTTGTTGTTGTTTGTTAGGGAATTAGAGACAGAGACTGTCCTTTCAGGATTTGGGGCACACATGCCTGTACACAGGCCCGGTATGTTTTTCAAGCTGCTAGATCTGGGACTCGAACCACGAAGTCAGCCATGTGGGATCCAGCTGCCTTCACCACCATGCCGCCAGCTGGCCTCCACTGAAGGTGCTAAGCTTGGTGGACGTACACATCCCTGGAAGCACCATGCCAGTCAGATGTCCGTTCCCACCCCAGCAGAAAGTTTTCTCAGGCCTCCTTGCAAACAGTCCCCATGACCCTGGCCCAGGCTACCACCAATTCCACTCCTGTCACTGGAGATGTCATAGAAGCCACCTCCTAACTTGCGGGTCTGGCTCCTACTCTGGCTGGCCTTACGGACCCGAGTGTTCTGAGGTGGACAAGAGAGGGCCCTGCCTCGTGTTTCTGTGCTCTGGGAAGTGAGGAAAAGAGAAGGGTGGGTCTGGCACGTGGGATCCATGTTCCTTGAAGGCAGCTGTCCCTGACACCGCTTCCACAGTGCCTCACATGGTGCCTGGCACATAGGGGGTGCTTAGAAAATGGACTGAACTGGGTCGGAGCCACCTGAGAACAGAACGCTCACGTCAGACAAGCTGTTTGGAACCTTCCGGCGTGAGTGTGCCGACAGTGGTGATAGCTCTCTAAAGGACACAGGTGAATTTATGCTGCCGGGCGGGAGCCACACCCAGTTGTCTTGGGTATGCCCTTACAGCAGGGTGCAGTGGGGCAGATGGCGGCAGTGGGGCAGGTGGCGGCAGTGGGGCAGATGGCGGCACTGGGGCAGATGGTGGATTCTTTTATTTTTAAGAGAGATTTTTGCTATAGGACGCATGCACTCACCAGAGAGACAGAGACAGACAGAATGCAAGAAATTACCCCCCAAGGGGGGGATGGTAATTTCTCTTCTCTTCCACACCACACCACAATCCCTTCTCTTCCATTCTCCTTTCGGGATTGTAGGTACTCCCGCACGTGCACCCAGCATGAATTTCAAGCCGCCATGTCTGGGACTTGAACCATGGTCTACCTCGCGGGAGTCCAGCGATGTAACCATTAGGCCATGTGATGGTCCTGAGATGGTGGATTCTAATACAATAGCACGTGACAAGGTAGAGCTGAGTACTATTGAAACTGGGGAGGGGCTGAGAGTCCAACAGGAAGATTTGGGAAGCATGCACCATGAAGGATGGTTAGAAGTAGCCAATGGAGGGACCAGCAGTTGGCGTAATGGCTATGTCACTGGACTCCCATGTGGCTGACCGGGGTTTGAGTCCTGGACCCGGTGGCTTAAACTCACGCCGGGTGCATGTGCGTGTGTGCCCAAGATCCCGAGAGGAGAATGGAGGAGAAGGGATTGCGGCGTGGCCATCCCCCCTGGGGTGATTTCTCACTTTCTGTCTCTCTGGTGAGTGCACATGCCCTATAGTAAAAACCTCTCCCCCCCCCCCAAAAAAAAGAAGCCAGTGAAATACAACTGTGCATTGTCTCCTTTTTTTAGAGAGAGATTTTTTTCCTATTGGGCACATGCACTCGTTGGAGAGAGACAGAGATAGAAATGGAGAAACCACTCCCCCCCCCGGGGGGGGGATGGCCACACTGCAGTCCCTTCTCCTCCATTCTCCTCTGGGACTTTGGGCCTGCACAGCACACGCACCTGATGTGAGTTTGAAGCCTCCGGTCCAGGACAAGAACCTCAGTCGGCCATGTGCAAGTCCAGCCACGTAACCATTCTGCCGTCCTTGGTGCTAAGCTTGTGTTGTCTTGATTTACAGATTTTTTTTAGGCCCAGGCTGGGTCCATATTTGAATACTGTGAAACTGAAAAATGGAAATAATAGGGAAAGTGGTTTGCATAGGGGAGAGGGCGTGGACGGGAAGCCGAGGGAGCTGTGGAGCAGGCCCTGGAGGACAGCTGGGTGCAGTGGGGCGGCAAGAGCGGAGACAGGAAGGGCCCCGGTCCGGGCTCACCGACCTTAGGGTGACTTGCCCAACTATTGCTGGGCCTTCCCCATTGCGCTTCCAGTAGGCTCCAGGCCCTTTCTGCCATCCCCAGCTGGTGCTGAGACTGGAGGGCAGCGCCCCCCACCCCCCGCGGGAAGGGGCGGAGCGGTGGGACTCAAGTCGCCCGGGCCTGGGGGGCAGACCGGGAAGGGAAGTAAATCAGACCCTCCGACCGAGCCCGGGAGGCCCCCTGCTCTAGAGTCCCTGCCACTGACCAGCTCTGGGAGGAGGGACACCAGCTAACCCCGGGCACCCATGGTCTCGGGCGTTTGAAACGCCGCACTGCGTCCGATCATCGCAGTCGATCTTCGCAGTCCTGGGAGGCCAGTACGGTGGATCCGTTTTAAGCGGCGGGAACAGACCGGGAGGCTTTATCCAAGCGGGACCAGGACGCAGTCCGCCCGGCTGGCTCTCTGCCCTCCCCGCCGCCCCTCCCGACCCCGGCATCATGTCACTCGGTCAGTTCACAGCGCGTGGTCTGGGCGGGCACGTGCGCCTTGGCCTTGGCACGCCTACGACACAGCACGCCTGCCACACCGCGGCGCCGCCGCCTCCGGACCAGCCGCATCTCAGGGGCTCCCACAGCCACGCGTCGCTCCGGGTGAGAAGTCGCGCCACACGTAGCTGCAGTCATCATCCCCGTCACTAGATGGCGCGGGTGACCTTCCCCAGGCCATGGGTCCCGCGTTAGAGACCGGGTGCGTGGGGACAGTCCAGCCCCTGGCTTGGGCTTAGTTGCTTCAGTGTTACCCAGAAGTGAAATGCGAAGACTGCCATTCATTACAGGCTTACTCCAGAAATAACCACTGTACAAGGAGTCCTCCAAGTTAGTCCGTGGAGAGTGCAATGTTGCTTAAAAGAAGAAAATCAAACACCAGTTTCAAGCTTACACATGTACTGTGGAAACTTAGGCCCAGCCTCAGTGGCTCTCAGGTAGTGCCACCACCTGGGAGGCCCAGATGGGTTCCCGCCAGCTCTCCCAGGGGGGGCCCCTCGCGCGGTGCTG
>NW_006160052.1:2160276-2172422 GCF_000334495.1 Tupaia belangeri chinensis | reverse complement strand
CGCTGGCCCGGTGGCTTGAAAGTCATTCTGGGTGCGTGTGTGCGTGTGCCCAGAATCCTGAGAGTGGAAGAGAAGGGGAGCTGTAGGTGGCCGTCCCTGGAAGGTGATTTCTCACTGTTCTCCTTTCTGTCTCTCCCTGTAAGTGCACGAGCCCTATAGCAAAAACCTAAAACAAAAACAAAACACAACACAAACCCCATCTCTCTTTCTCACTCCCCTCTCTGTCTCTCATAAAGGGGGGAAAATGTTTCAGGCTTCACCGGAAGTAAAACTTATTAGTAACCAGAGCAATGACTGAACTTAGGCAAGCGAGGTCTTTTGTTGAGAAGCACTTTTCTCTCTGCCACGGTTTAGAAAGGCAGGAGCAGTGGTAATCGAGAGACCAGCTATTGTCTGCTCGCTGGAAGATTCCCCATAGATAACCCACTGGCTGGTAGCCTGCACCCCAGGGAAACTGGACCAGCCACCCTGTCCTTGGTCCCTGCTACCCTGGGGCCTCCACTCTGCTTCCAGGGCGAGGAAACTGCCCAGGGAGACCAAGTGCCCGTTCCTGTCATCCGGGTACAGTGGCAGACCTGGCCCTAGTGGGGGCCGGCCCGGACCCCGCCCTGTGGGGAGGGCTGTAGGGTGCGGGACTCCACTCTGTGGGGAGGGCTATAGGGTGCGGCTGTCTCCGTTCCTCAGGCCTCTTAGACAGAATCGGGACCTGAGACTGTGGCTGGGAGCCCAGCCCTGCTGTGGCTTGTCCACGGGCTGAGCACAGGACTGGCCCTCTGGAGCCTCAGGAAAGTACTGAGAGAGCTTGAGCAGCGCACCTCTGCACACTGGGACGCCCGCCCTTCCCAGAGGGCCAGCAGCCATTTGGTGGCTGATGGTGACACAGGACTGTCTCATCACAGAGGGGGCGTCGATTTCACCGTCTCAGAATTGACCATCCTCTCCTGAAGTACCTGGGCCAGCCCGCCACCTGTGTGCCCCTGGGTCATAGTGTTCCCCACAGCAGAGCCAGGGAAGCCCAGCAGTGGACCTGTGTGCTGGGAAGTCCTTGGGCTCACCACGTGCTCCCAGGAGCTGCTGCCTGACTGCACCGTGGGATGGCAGCAGAAGACCTGGGGACCACAGTGGTTGCTGGGAGGTCGGGGTTCCCGCGTGCAGGATGCAGGCGCTGCTTGGCGGCCACTCCCAGAGGAGTCGGGGGTGGCGAGGCGGGGCTCTCTCCCTGTCGCACTGAGGGCCTCGCGTGCAGGCCTGTGGTCCAGCGTGCGCAACCTCGCGCCCTGTTGGCCGGTGAGCCTTAGCTTGGTGGAGGGAGACTTCCCCAGGGCCTCAAGGTGATTCTGTGGAATGAAGACTGCCACGTGGCCGTGCTGGGCCCGCACCCCCTGAGCCAAGGCGAGACGGGGCCGCTGCTAGGCCATGGGGTAGGAGCACGTCTGCCACCTTGGGCCCTCTCAGTTCCACGTCAGTGCCACAGGCTACTGGGAGACCCAGCAAGGACAAAAGGGCGCTCCGCGAGGCTGCCGTCCTTTCGGCCACTGAGGTTCGGGTCGCCCGCCGCGCCAGGGACTTGGACCAGCTCAGCTGCTAGCTGAAGGTGACGGGAAATTCCGAACTCCGGCCAGGGGCTGGGGACCTGTCGCAGAGCTGGAGCGTCTGGGGCAGCTGTCGGACTCCCCTGTGCACTGTGTGCAGTTAGTGTGTCAGCTAATATATTTCCTCTTATTTTTTAAAAGACGTTGCCTTAGGGTGTGTGTGCTCACTGTAGAGAGAGACAGAGATAGTGAGAGGGATAGTGAGAATCACCCTCCAGGTGGATGGTCACTCCACAATCCTTCTCCTCCATTTTCCTCCTGGGATTTTCGGCACTCACACACTCCTGGCGTGAGTTTCAGGCCTCTGGGTCCAGGACTCAAACTGTGGTCGGCCACGTGGGAGTCCAGCAATGAAACTGCTACGCCATCTGACGGCCCCTCTTCTTATTTCATGTACGGATTACTGTTATAACAAATTTACTCAAGGGGGACTATGGCTGAATTTTTTTTTTTTTTGAGAGGTTTTTGCTATAGGGCGCGTGCGCTTGCCAGACAGACAGAGAGAGACAGAGAGACAGAAAGTGAGAAATCACTCCCCAGGGGGGATGGTCACGCCACAATCCCTTCTCCTCCATTCTCCTCTCGGGATCTTGGGCACGCACGCACACGCGCCCGGCGTGAGTTTTAAGCCACCGGGTCCGGGACGCAAACCGCGGTTGACTACGTGGGAGCCCAGCGACATAGCCATTATGTTAACTGCTGGTTCCCAGGACAATGGCTGAATTTGAGAAGCGATTAAAACCTTGCAGGGACAGATGCTGTGACGGTTGCCCAGAGAGGACATAGTGACCCTGGGACCCTGTGCTTTCCTTCTGGGGAAGACGGCAGAGGCAGTCTCGTACACGGATCGCACGTCTGGTGCTGCACCGTGTAGAATGTAGAATGGAGCTTCAGAGATGTACGTGACAGCGTGTACCGAGCCAGGTGGGCTCTGAGGTTTACGTATCTGATTTCGAAGTTAGTACGACGAAGAATGTTAGGCGCATCATATGGCATGGTGGTTAAGGCTCTGGACTCGCACATGGCCAACTGTAGTTGGAGCCCCAGACCTGTCAGCTTGCTTTCTCACTCCTCCCCTGTCCCTGTCTATCTCTTTCTGGTGAGAGAGAGAGCTTGCCCTATAGGAAATTAAAAATAAACAAATAAAAATAAATAATTCTTTAAAGAAAAAGAATGTTAAATAGCACACAAATATATTTATATTGATTCTATGTTGAAATGATAATATGTTGGATATATTAGGCTCAATAAAATATATTATTAAAATAAATTTCATCTGTTTCTTTTTACTTTCTTATTGTAGCTATCACAAAATTTTAAATTACTTATGAGTTAAAAAAAATTACTAAAAAGTCACAAATAAGGTCAGCAAGTGGTGTGGTGGTTAGGATGCTGGACTCACATGTGGCTGACCATAGTTCAAGTCCCAGATCTGGTGACTTGCTTTCTCACTTTCCCTCCCTCTCTTTCTCTGTTTATCTCTGGTGTACACATGTGCTCTATAGCAAATTTAAAAGTAATAATAATAAATACAATTAAATAATTAAAAAAAAACAGAAATTTATTCCCAGTGCATGTGCATGCACACCCAAACTCCCAAGAAAGAATGGAGGAAAAGGAATTGCAGTGAAGCCATCCCCCCGGGCGTGATTTCTCACTTTCCTTCTCTCCAACTCTCTGTCTCTCTGACAAGCACACATGCCCTGTAGCAAAAACTAAAATAAAAGGATAAAGTGAAATTGTACTATAGAGAGAGGCAGTGCTGACCACTCACGGCCGCGCAGGGTGTGCGGTCCTCCGCGGGGCTGCCGTCTGTGGCTGAGCCCTTCCGTGAAATAAGCCTGGGAGCTAAGGCTCAGCTCTGGGTCTTAGGATGAGCCACCTGTCAAAATCCGTGTCCCGGAACGCCCCAGGGTGGCAAAGGCAGGTTAGGGGAGCTGTCCCCCTGCTTGAATGGTCTTTTGGCAATCTGTATCAAGCCTTCAAGTTTTCCCTTTGCGTTATAAAAAGTCCCTTTGACCTGGCATTTCTGTTGGGATGACGTGACCACCCTCCAGACCTCCTTGTTTTCATTCTAGTCCCTCCCAGGTCAGAGGGACCCTGCCCATGGAAGTCCGTGCTCACTGCCCTCAGGTCTCCCCGGGGCCTCTGTCAAGGAGTCTAGCCTGACCTGCCAGCCCCTGCGCCCCTCCCCGGCCCTTCTCACTCTGCCTGCCTGCCAGCAGGACGCTCAGCTCCCAGGGCTGGGGGAGCCCTCCGAACCTCCGCATCTTTGTCTGGAGGCTCCCCTGCCCCCAAGCCCTCTGCCTGTGTGGCACCTCGTCACTCTCCCGATGTCCTTGCAGGGAAGCCTCCGGCTCCGAGGCACGGTCTGTCCTCCTGAGTACGTGGCACCCTGCGGCTGCCAGGGCCCTCACCGCCATCTGTGAATGTCAGGCTCCCGGTTGCCTTCTGCCTGCCCTGCGCCTGGCGCTCCTGCACACGGAGCCATGTCTGCTCAGATCACCACGGCGCCAGGGGGCCAAGCACAGGGCCCGGCTCATGGCAGGGCAACACCCGAGGAGGGGCATGCTGACACGTGCTCTGTGTCTGGCAAACTGCGTCATGTACCTGGCTCGCTGTGCACACATGGTGGCATGGCTGGGCGTGGGCCAGGTGGCGGCCCTCACTGGCCACGTTAGGGTGCTGGTGGGACTGTCCTGATCCAGGTGCCGTCGGAGGGCACAGAGGGCTGACGTGCTCTCGGCAGCCCCTCTGGCTTTCCCGTGCTGGAAGGGTGCGCCCGGAGACGGAGCAGCAGGTGCGCTGGCACTGGGGTCCTGACCGGGGTGACAAGGGCTTGAGCTAAGGTTGGGGTGGGGGGGGAGGGGTGAGTGACGGGATGCAGGGACGGAGTCGGCACGGGGGTAGCGCTCCAGCATGGTGGCTTCTTGGCACTTCTTCCTTGGACAAGCGGCACGTCTGTCCAGGAGAGAAGGGACGGGACCCAGAGGTCCTGCTGGGGACGGTGCCACAGACACACCCCTGGATCACGCAGTTTGCACCTGGTTCCCCCGGGGCAGTCACCAGGAAGCGGTGGCACAGCTCAGTGGCAGCTTGGGGCTGGGACAAGGCCCTCGTCCAGGGGTGGGGAGCGGTGGCCATGGCAGCAGAGCCTGGCAGTAGCAGTGGGAAGTCCCTCGTGCCCAGTGACGACCTCTCCAACGCCTTCATTCAGGGCTTGACTCGGAGCCAGGAGCAGGTGCTCAGGAGACCCTGGAGCCTGTGTGTCCACCGGGGCCTGCGAGGGCCTGTTGGTGGGTGCCTGGGCTGAAGCCCAATAAAGGGGGCTGCCCTCCAGGTAGGCAGAGCTGCCGCGAGCTGGGCGTGCACCCACAGCGGCGTGCTGCCCACCAGGGACCCGGCCGCACGCCCGCCCGGTGCTCGCGTCACTCTTCCTCTCCCCCGAGGAGGCTTGTAATTGGCGGCAGAGTTGGCGACAAGGGCAGCCAAGTCACTTGGCCCTGCTTGCGGGAAGTCGCCGGGGGATATCCACGCCCCGTCCAGCCCTGGGCCCTGGAACTGGTGTGGACTGACCGCCCGAGACGCCTTCTGTGGCCTCCTGCAGAGCTCTGTCCTGGGGGACACTCACCACGGAGCAGCCTACACGTCTATCTGACGTCTGTCTTTCCTGCTGGATGATGACGTCCGTGAGGGCAGGACGGGGCCACTGTCCTCTTCCTCAGCTTCCTAACCGCCTCCCTGGCACATGCCGCCCGCGGTGTCGTGCACGTGGCTCCCCCAGTCATGCAGCCAAGTTGGTGCTCTTAGTGTCCTGGACTGAGGGGTCAGATGGGGGGTCAGACTGGCCAGCCAGGAAGTGCTAGTGAGGATTGCTCTGGACGGCGCCCCAGGCTCGGCCAGCAGAGCGCGAGCTGAGAAGGCATGGTCCCTGTCCTCTTTGGCCCTCCGCTGTGGGGCGACAGGTAGGACAGCCGGAGGCCATGACTCTAGCTCAGTGGGGCAGCTGGCCTGAGAGAAGCAAAGATGAGAGAGACAGAGATAGAGACAGGAAGAGAGAGGAAGGGAGGGAGAGAGGGTCCTCTGCCCCTTAGCTGGAGGGCCTGGCTAGCCTCCCTGTACTTGTGGGGGCAGTGGTGAGCCCGGGGCAAGGTCGCCCCCTGTTGGGGTGGGAGGGAGGGAGTCAGCAGGACCCAGGGACCTGGCTCTCAGCTCGGCCTCACAGCCCTCAGGGTGGCGGGATCCCCTTGATCTCTGGGTCGGCTCCTCAGCTGTAAGTGGGGTCATCCTTCTGAGTTTGAGGGTGGGAGGGGGGCTCCTGACAGCACTAGGGCTGTTACTGAGCACCCCTGGGTGTCCAGTCACTGCTCCGAAATGTGGCTGCTCCTCCGCCCTGACCGGTGCTTTAGGCTGCAATGAATAGGAATGGCCCTGGGGCCAGCCGAGACACCGAGGGCCCTGGGCACGGCGCTGCCAGGAGGCCAGGGTTAGGGCGGGGCCGGCGGGCAGACTCAAAGACCCAGTTCCTTGAGCTCTGTGGGTCCGTGTCAACACTGACCTCGAGGCGACGGTGTGCAGGCCTGACGAGGCTTCTTCCCTCTGTCCCCATGGACGAGTGAGGAGACCCTTCCCAGCAGTCCCCGGTCCCTGGCTACAAAGGTCATGTACCCGTGGCTAAACTGAACGTCGACAAGGAGAACGAGCCACCACTGTTGGCCCAGGGTGACCCGAAAGGCTCCAAGATGCTGCGAGCAGGGGCTGGACAACGCCGGTTTTGTTAGGTAGGACGGCCGGCTGTGCCCACCGTATTCGCGGCTGGTGTGCCCAGCTGCCCCGCACTGTGCCTGCCCCTCAGTCGGGCCCCTCTGCTCGGCTCATGAGGCCGGGGGTCCGGGAGTCTGGACGTGTCCTGCAGAGCGGGGTGGGGGGAGCAGGTCCGTGGGTGGAGGGTCTGCAGATGCCCAGGGTTTTGTGTCTTGTGGAGTTTTCAGACCTGAGAGAAGTCCCCCGAGTCAGGGGCTTGACAGGAGTGGGAGTGAGTGGGGACCTGCGAGGAGGCTGGGGCTCTCAAGGGGCCAGCAGGCCAGGTGAGCAGGGCTGTGTCAGTCCAGTCCAGGTCCGTCCCAGCTGGCTGGAGGTCCTGAGTGGGAGACAGGGAGAAGGGGAGAGGAGCAGGCGGGAGAGGTGAGGGCGTTCTGCGGGAGGGCTCTAGGGCTGCGGAGGTGGCGGCTCCATGGCCGTAGCCTGGAGGTGGTGGCGGTGCGGCAAGGGAAGCAAGCTCGTCCTCCAGCCTGGCAGGTCTCATCCTGGCTCTCTGAGCTCCTGCGACACGCCGGGTTCGGGCTGAAGCCGTGCAGGCCTGGCCCCTGCCCTCTTGGAGCTGACGGTCCAGAGGGGTGGGCGCACGTTAGCTGAACAATCACAGAAGTAAATAGGGATCGTGATGATGGTGAACGAGCGGGAGAGGCCTGCCCCACCCCCAGGCGCACCGTTCCCCATAACCCAGGGAGAAGGCGCTGCAGGTGAGCACTGACCTCCGAGGAGGTGGACCAGAGCTGGCGGGAGTGCAGCCTTGGCGAGGGAGGCGGGGGGAGCTCAGGAAGTGGGGTTTAGTGTGCCTGAGTTTGAGTGGACAATCGATGAAGAGGATGGGACTGGCAAGGCTCCCCAAGCTCTCCCGGCCCCAGATGTGAGGAGAGGTTGGTGATGAATTGCCCCTTTCCCTGTCCTCCTCTCTGGTCATTGCCAGTCTGAGACTGCATCCTTTTTATTTTTTTAAAATTTTTTAAAATTTAAAATAATTTTTAAAAAATTATTTATTCATTTGTTTTATTTTATTTTAATTTGACCAGAGTGAGACACAGAGAACAGAGAGAGAGAAAGTGAGAAAGCAAGCCACCAGGTCTGGGACTTGAACTGTGGTTGGCCATGTGGGAATGTCCAGCACTTTAACCATCATGCCACCTGCTGGTCCCCGAATGCATCCTTTTTAAAAAAATTATTGTAGCGGTTTAAACATATGTCCACAGATTCTTTTTCTTTAAGTTTATTTATGTATTTTGTTCATAACAGAGACAGAGACAGAGAGACAGAGAGATGGCACCCCCAACAGGGTCTCTACTCCACCACTCACCCCCAGTCTCAGCAGGCCCAGCTCACGGCATGCGGGTGTGCACACGCCACTCTCAGTGAGGTCCCGGGACACAGGCCTCGGGCGTCTGAGTGACTAGAAAGAACAGTGACACTGGTTTACTTTTCCCCGAGCCAGGCTCTCTGCACACGTGTGCACACACGACAGAAGGTGGAGAGGGAGACAGCACCCCCAAAGGGACATGGTCGTGCCTCAATCCCTTCTCCGTTTCCTCATCCTGCCAGGTCTCTGGGCATGTGCATGGGGCCAGGGTCGAACCATGGTCAGCCGTGTGGGCTCCAGATCCCTCAGTGACTAGGCCACAGGGCTTGCCTGACATCGTAGCCCGTTGAGGCTCCACAACCCCATGAAGTAGACGTCATCCCGAGTCCTGCTTTGTGTGTGGGGACACAGGCCAGGTGACACAGCTTGTGCCGGAGGCTGGGCCAGCGCTCAGGGTTTTTTATTTTTTTAAGGTGTTTACCATAGGGCATGTGTGATCACTGGAAAGAGATAGAGACAGTGAGAAGAAAGTGAGAAGCCTCTCTCTGGGGGGATGGCCACGCCATAATCCCTTCTCCTCCGTTTTCCCGGGATGTTGGGCCCAGGACTGGAACTGCAGTGGGCCACGTGGGAGTCTAGTGCCTTAAGCACCACGCCACCTGCTGGTCCTGCAGAGCTGGAATGCAGGGCCCTCTGGATGCAGAAGCTGTGTCCATCAGCGCCCAGCGCCCAGGAGCCTCCGGTGTGTGCTGAGCCGGTGTCTGAGTCAGGGGCGATGTGCTGACTGTCCTCACGTGGACGACAGGGAGCTCTGGCAGTCAATCCCGACAGTGTGTCCTGGCGGCACGGGATTGAGGCTGAGTTCCCAGTGGAGGATTTGGGAGGAGAGAATGAGCTAGCCGCGGTGGCCTAGGGCGCCCGAGTCTGACTTCTGCCCTCGGTGGGTGGGACCTGGCCTGTTTTACTCACACCCCCTGCGGAGCTCAGTGGCCCTGCTCTGTGGGGGTGTCCCCGAGGTGAGGCTGGGCTGTGTGCAGCATCTGGGGTTCACGTATTGAGGGAGGGGGGACGTGGTACAGCACAGGGCTTTGCGAAGGAGCTCAGCGAGGCCCAGGTTCAGTTCCCTGCTCCTGAATCCTTGCCTGTTAATTCAGATAAAATGGTTGTTTTACCAGCATGTGTCCGCCAGGAGTCAGCATTGCAGCAGGTTTCTTTTTAGTTTTTTTTTCCCCCTTACTTTTTAATTGTTTTTAACACAGAGAAAACTGCAGAAGATTATAAATGCATAGTTTAATGAATTACCATAAGGGACCACTTAGGGCCAGCCGGTGGCCTGAGGGGTAAGGCAGCTGCATCTACATGGCCTATAGCATGGTTCAAGTCCTGGATCCAGCAGCTTAAAAAACATGCCAAGGACATGTATCTGTGCCCCTATAATACTGAGGGAGAATGGAGGAGAAGGGGTCTTGGCATGGCCATCCCCTCAGGGGAGAGATTTCTCGCTTTCACTCTCTCTCTTTCCAGTGAGTGCGCACGCCCTACAGCAAGTTAAGGAAAAAAGAAACAGCCTCAGAAGCTTCTAGTGCCGTGTTTCAAATACAGCTCCTTTCCTCTCACTGAAAGCAATTCTCCCTGACTTGTAATCACTTCCTTGGATTTGTTAGAATTTTATCACCGAAGTGCACCTTTGTAAACTCTACATTTCAGCCTTACCCACTTAACTTTTTAAAAAGGATTATTTATTTAATTTTTTATTATTATTATTTTAAATTGGCTATGGGCATGTATGCTCATCAGAGAGAGAGAGGGAAAGCGAAAAAGCAAACTGTCAGGTCCAGAACTCGAACCGCTGCCAGCCCTGTGGGAGTCCAACACCTTAATCACCACGCCACCTGCTGGCCCCCCACTTAACTTTTTTTTTTTTTTTTGGAGAGGTTTTTGCTATAGGGCACGTGCGCTCGCCATAAAGACAGAGAGAGACAGAGACAGAAAGCGAGAAATCACCCCCCGAGGGGCATGGCCACACTACAATCCTTTCTCCATTCTCCTCTCAGGATCTTGGGCACACACGCACACACGCCCAGCGTGAGTTTAAACCACTGGGTCCAGGACTCAAACCGCTGTCAACTACATGGGAGTCCAGCCACAAAGCCATTATGCCATCTGCTGGTACTCCACTTACCATTTTTTAAAAGAAATTTCGACTGTAGAAAAAAACACACAACATGCCGAAGTCCCAGCTACTCAGGAGGCAGAGGCAGGAGGCGCCGGAGTTCAAGGACAGGCTTGGAGCGCGCCGTTCTTTAGCCACAACAGCAAACACGAGCAGACGAACCACAGCCTCACATGTGCCGTCTTAGCCGGCTCAGTGCATAGCTCAGTAACACGGTGCACTCACATTACCGTGCCCCAGAGCCCCGGAACTTCGTCACCTTGCGAATCTGAAACTCCGGCGTCTCTCCAGTTCCCTCCGCCCAGCCCGAGGCGACTCCCAGCCTACCATTGTCTCTGAGTTCCGTCTCTAGGTACCCGTACGAGTGGAACTTGTACTATGTGTCTTTCTGTGGCTGACTCATTTCACTCAACAAAATGCCCTCACGTTCATCCGGGTTGTAGCATATGTCAGAATTTCCGTACTTTTCAAGGTTGACGCATATCCCTCGGTGTGTAGACCACACTTTGTCTATCCGAATCCACCCGTGGATGGACACTTACGGTGTTGCTTCTACCTTCGGGCTATTGTGCATAACGCTGCTGTGAACGGGGTGTGCACTTAGCCACTTATATATATATGTGTGTGTGTGTGTGTGTGTGTGTGTGTGTTAACTCTTGTAACCCAGGGGGCTTCCCTCCATCTCTTTTCCCCTTTGTAATGTGTGTTGGAGAACCCAGGGCGTTCAGCCACTAGACGTTGCCCAGTCTGGGTTTCACGGATGTGCGGCTCAGCACACCCTCCTTCTGAATTTCCCGTACATGGGTGTCTGGGTTCGGCAGCTGGCGTGAAGTCAGGTTTCGATTTGCTGGGGACTGTGGGTGGTGGTACGTTCTTTCACTCACAGACACATGTACTGCGTTATCACTGCGTGTGCGTGTGCGTGTGCGTGTGTGTGTAAGGGGTGATAGTAACAGCTGATGGCACTCAATGCCCAGATTCGTTAATTAATTGGTGCTCACAAAATGATGTTGTTCTAATTTAATCATTCATTTTTCATCAATTAGCTTCAGTGCCTTAGTTGTCGGCCAGTGGAGAGGAACCGCGTGACAGCCAGTGCGTCGCTGCTTCTGTGCGCTTTCGATGTTTGTTTCTTGCACAAGATTTTGTTTGAAGA
Organism: Tupaia belangeri chinensis; assembly: GCF_000334495.1. NCBI lineage: Eukaryota > Metazoa > Chordata > Mammalia > Scandentia > Tupaiidae > Tupaia > Tupaia belangeri. The sequence continues at coordinate 2,161,368 of NW_006160052.1, read as the reverse complement.
AGACCCTTTCTTTTTTTTAAAAAAAATAGTTATTCATTTATTTGCTATTGGATGAGTGTGCTCCCCGGACACAGAGACAGAGAGGGAGAGGAAGAATGAGAAAGCACCCCAGACGGCATGGCCACCCCGCAAACCCTCTCTCCTCCCTTCTTTTCTCAGGATATTGGCATGCATGCATGGGTGCCCAGTGTGGTTTTCAAGCCGCTGGGTCCAGGACTCAAATCACACAGTTGCCATGTGGGACCCGGCCACCTTAACCTCCACGTCACATGCTGGTATGAAAAGGCCCATTTCTTATAAAAAGGTATAAAGGGGTAGAGAGTTTAAGGGTAATAATAGTTAACTGAATCTGTTTTAGTTTTAGAGGGATTTTTGCTATAGGGCACAAGCACTTGCCAGAGAGTCAGAGGAAGATGGAGAGACAGAAGGTGAGAAATCACCCCCCAGGAGGGAGGGCCATGCTGCAATCCCTTCTCCTCTACTCTCCTCTCGAGATTTTGGGCACGCACATGCACACGCTAGGTGTGAGTTTTAAGCTGCCGGGTTTAGGACTTGAACCACACTGATTATGTGGGAGTCCAGCGACGTAACCATCTGCTGGTCTCAAATCCATTTTTAAAAAATTCTCTCAGAATCATTCTTAATTCACAGAAAACTGCTTTTTTCATGGTGAAAGAGCTACAAAGACAGGGAAGACAGAAGAGGGCCAACAGCAACGTGTTTGGACAAGCTGTATAGGATTTGTCATCCCCTAAGAGCTTATTGAGAAAAGTCAATATTTAAGAATTAAATATTTGAAAATGCCTCATTTCTTTCATATTTGTTCAATAGTTTGGGTGGGTATAGAATTCCAGGCTGGGAAGTTTGAAGATATTGCTCCATTGCTTCCCAGTGTTGCTATTATGAAGAGTAAACCCATTCTCTGCATCCCGTCCCACCCCCCGCCCTGCGCGGCGCCGGATGCGCGGGCCCCCTGGACCTCTGCTCCGCATTCCGCTGCCTCTCTGGGGCTGGCGTGTGGCCTCCGGGCTTGCGCATGGCCACCGGGCCTGCGGGTGGCCCCGGGCCTGCGCCTGGCCCCTGGGCCTGTGC
>NW_006160052.1:2154926-2159110 GCF_000334495.1 Tupaia belangeri chinensis | reverse complement strand
GCAGAGGGTGGGGGATGGGGAATCAAGGATGGCAAAACAAAAGGCAAGGTATGCAGGACATAAGAATTGGAAAATTATTTGCTGAGAACATGTATGTTGATGTGCTTGATTGAGCCAATGCACAGGGTATTTTGGATGGAAAATTCATTTGTGTGTTGTGATGGTGTATTGTGAATTAATGTAGAAAATGAATAAATTTAAATTTTAAAAAGTAATGAGTGAATACAGTAAGGTGGCAGGATACAAAATCAATATCCAAAAATCTAAAAAAAAAAAAAAAAAAAAAAGAGTAAACCCATTCTAATTCTTATTTGTAAGTAACCTACTTTTGTTACCATTTCCGGACGCTCATATCACCTTCTTCCTTTTTTTTAATGTTTTATTAACTTTCTTTCTTTCTTTTTTTTTTTTTTTTGGAGAGGTTTTTGCTATAGGGCGTGTGCGCTTGCCAGAAAGACAGAGATAGAGAGACAGAAAGCGAGAAATCACCCCTCAGGGGGGATGGCCACACCACAATCCCTTCTCCTCCATTCTCCTCTCAGGATCTTGGGCACGCACACACATGCGCCTGGCATGAGTTTAAGCCACCGGGTCCAGGACTTGAACCGCGGTCGACTATATGGGAGTCTAGTGACATAGCCATTATGTTAACTGCTGGTCCTGTTATTTATCATTTTCAATATGACCAGAAAGAAACAGGGAGAGAGAAGAGGGAAAGTGAGAAAGCAAGCTGCCAGGTTTGGGACTCAAACCGTGGTCAGCCATGTGGGAGTCCAGCGCCCTTAACCACCATGCCACCTGCTGGCCCTGAGGAGCTCATAGCATCTTCTTTCGACCTTCAGTGTGCTGAAATTCCATAGTAATTTGACCTGGCACAGATCTATTTTCGTATGCTGTGGAGGTAAATACCAGAACAATTAGTTAAAAGAGGTGAAAATTTTACCCAGTGTAATGGGCAGCGAGAGGGTCTGCCCTTTCAGTAACAAATCTTTTTTTTCTTTTGTAAATTTGCTACAGAGCATGTGCACTCCCAAGGGAGAAAGAAAGAGAGAGAAAAAGAGAGAGAAAGTGAGAAATCACTCCCTAGGAGTGGATCCCACACGGCTGGCTGTGCAGTTCAAGTCTGGGATCCAGCAGCTTAAAAAACACGCTGGGCATGCGTGTACGCGCCCGAGATCCCAAAAGGAGAATAAAAGAGAAGGGATTGTGGCGTGATTGCTCAGGGGAGCGATTTCTCACTTTCCCCCTCTCTCTCTGTCTCTCCAGTGAGCACGCTTGCCCTGTGACAGCAAACCAAACATAAAAAAAAAAGCTTGCTTTTGCCTTGACAGAAGGATCACACTTCTCGTCACAGCAATACAGGGCCTTGTTCATGGCACATGTACAATAAGTATTTATTTAAAGAAATATCACGTCGAGTGTAAGTAAAGACTGTAGGGTTCCTTGCAGCTCTAAGGTTGTCAGGCAAAGCCCTCAGACTGTCCTCGCTCGGCCCTGGGGAGGCGTGGAGGGGCAGAGCAGGGGTGGGCAGCTCCTGCTGCAGAGAAGAGCAGAGCTGTGTTGACAGTGCCCCTGGGGAGAGGGGGGGAGAGGGGTTGTCTGTCTGTCCGGCCTGCAGCAGGGCCGCTGTGGCTCTGAACAATTGTTCCTTTCCTCAGAGATGGAGGACCGGGTGTGCCGTCTCCCAGGTCATTTCAGGGTCCCAGACGCCTAGTGAGCTCCTCCCGTGCTCCAGGTGCTGGCCTGCGAGCGCGAACAGCACACAGAACGACAGGAGGCGGGGCAGGCACGAAGAGGCAGCCTCTCAACACGCAGGCTCGGTCAGGAGGTGGGGAGGGATTCTGCTCTGTCCCCTGGGCTCTGTGACCGTCCCTTACTCCTTAGGGGCTCTCTATTCTATTTCTGCAAAATGGGGGCTGCAGTGTTTCTGTCCGCAGCTGTGTCCAGCTGTCCTCTTCCTCCCCACCACAGGAAGCGGAGGACAGGGCGGCTGGATCACTGGACCGTCACAGTGCTGCTTCTCTGGGTGCAAGTCTGCCGTGCTCCCGGCAGATGGGGCCTAGAACCTCCTAGAGGGCCTTGGTGTGCCGCTGCCGGTTTTTTTTTTGAGAGGTTTTTGCTATAGGGCACGTGCACTCGCCAGACAGAGAGAGACAGAGAGACAGAAAGTGAGAAATCACCTCCCAGGGAGGATGGTCACACCGCAATCCCTTCTCCTCCATTCTCCTCTCGGGATCTTGGGCACACACGCACACGCGCACGTGAGTTCTAAGCCACTGGGTCCGGGACGCGAACCGCGGTCGACTACGTGGGAATCCAGTGACATAGGCATTACGCTAACTGCTGGTTCCCCTCCGGGTTTGTCCAGAGGCTGCGTGCGTTCTGATGGACCCAACAAAGACGAAGTTTCTGTTTGCTGGGCGGCTCTTAGCAGATGCCCCCGCCCCCAGCGTGGTCCAGATGGCCCCGCCCCGCCCCCACGCATCCCTCCTGCCCTGGCCTGGCTACCTCTCTCCCGGGATCCCCTGGTGGCGTCCTCTCCATGTCCCGCCAGCTGGGAAGAGCCATGCACTGCAGCCTGGGGAGACAGTGTCTGCCAGCCCGCCTGAGGGGGGCTGCCCCTGAGTGTCAGGCCAGCAGCTGGCTGCTCACTGGGCAGGAGGGAGACACTCCAAGGACCCCACCTGGCTGGCAGAAGCCCATGCGGCCTAACAGCTGACGTGACAACTCTCCCTGCCCTCCCTGCAAACCTCTCCCACCCTCCCTGCCTACCCTCCCCGTGGTAGCATGAAGTATTGCTGGGTCACTGCCGATCTGCCATTGTCATGGCCACGGTGACCTGGCCTTGGCAGGCCTTGGCCTGGGTCCCACATGGCGCTGCCCCACCCAGGCCTCAGAACTGAGCCGACTCCTTGACATCTCAGATTTCCGGCGTGGAAATAGAGGTGACAGCAGCTGCCTTGCGGGGCTCCCTAGGATGACCCCATCACCTTGGACATCTGCGGCAGGCACTTTGTCACCGTCAGGGCGGGAAGTGGTTTGAGCTGTGGCTTCGAAGCCAGCCTACCTGGGTTCAAATGGCCTCTCCTTGGCGGGTGATGACGAGCAGTTGGCGAACTCTGGGCAGCGATGGCTAGCTCCTGACCGCTGCTGTCACCGTTCACTGGGTCAGCATGGGGGCAGGAGGGGACCCAGGCAGGACGGGACCTTCCGGACCACACCCCCTCCTGGCCGGGACTTCCTACACTGCTGTTATTTCATGCAGCACCTATATGTTACAACTTGCCTGTGTGTGTGTGTGTTGCATGTGTGGTGTGTGTGTGTGTGTGGTGTATGTGTGGTGTGTGTGGTGTTTGTGTGGTGTGTGTGTTGTATGTGGTGTGTGTGTGGTGTATGTGTAGTGTGGTGTGTGTGTTGTGTGTGTGCTGTATGTGTGGTCTGGTGTGTATGTGGTGTGTGTGTGCTGTATGTGTGGTATGTGTGGTGTGTGTGTGTGGTGTATGTGTGTATGTGTGGTGTGTGTGGTATGTGTGGTGTGTGTGTGGTGTATGTGTGGTGTGTGTGGTGTGTGTGGTGTATGTGTATGTGTGTGGTGTGTGTGTGGTGTGTGTGGTGTGTGTGGTGTATGTATGGTGTGTGTGGTGTATGTGTAGTACATGTGTATGTGTGGTGTGTGTGTGTGGTGTATGGTGTATGTGTGCTGTGTGTGGTGTCTGTATGGTGTGTGTGGTGTATGTATGTGTGTTTGTGTGGAGTATGTGTGTATGTGTGGTGTGTGAGTGTGTGTGGTGTGTGGTGTATGTGTGGTGTGTGTGTATGTGGTGTGTATGGTGTGTGGTGTATGTATGGTGTGTGTGGTATATGTGTGTATGTGTGGTGTGTGTATGTGTGGTGTATGTGTGGTGTGTATGTGTGGTGTGTGTGGGGTGTGGTGGTGGTGGAGGTGGTGGTGGTCTTTTTAGACAGGGTTTTCTATGTCAAGGTCCCTCTGCCTGAGCCTCTGAGTGTCCGTCCCCACCCTCTTCCTTGACTGTCTTATGTGGTGTGTATGGTGTGTGGTGTATGTATGGTGTGTGTGGTATATGTGTGTATGTGTGGTGTGTGTATGTGTGGTGTATGTGTGGTGTGTATGTGTGGTGTGTGTGGGGTGTGGTGGTGGTGGAGGGGGGGGGGGTCTTTTTTGA
>NW_006160052.1:2136016-2152384 GCF_000334495.1 Tupaia belangeri chinensis | reverse complement strand
TGTGGCTTGGAAGCCAGCCTACCTGGGTTCAAATGGCCTCTCCTTGGCGGGTGATGACGAGCAGTTGGCGAACTCTGGGCAGCGATGGCTAGCTCCTGACCGCTGCTGTCACCGTTCACTGGGTCAGCATGGGGGCAGGAGGGGACCCAGGCAGGACGGGACCTTCCGGACCACACCCCCTCCTGGCCGGGACTTCCTACACTGCTGTTATTTCATGCAGCACCTATATGTTACAACTTGCCTGTGTGTGTGTGTGTTGCATGTGTGGTGTGTGTGTGTGTGTGGTGTATGTGTGGTGTGTGTGGTGTTTGTGTGGTGTGTGTGTTGTATGTGGTGTGTGTGTGGTGTATGTGTAGTGTGGTGTGTGTGTTGTGTGTGTGCTGTATGTGTGGTCTGGTGTGTATGTGGTGTGTGTGTGCTGTATGTGTGGTATGTGTGGTGTGTGTGTGTGGTGTATGTGTGTATGTGTGGTGTGTGTGGTATGTGTGGTGTGTGTGTGGTGTATGTGTGGTGTGTGTGGTGTGTGTGGTGTATGTGTATGTGTGTGGTGTGTGTGTGGTGTGTGTGGTGTGTGTGGTGTATGTATGGTGTGTGTGGTGTATGTGTAGTACATGTGTATGTGTGGTGTGTGTGTGTGTGGTGTATGGTGTATGTGTGCTGTGTGTGGTGTCTGTATGGTGTGTGTGGTGTATGTATGTGTGTTTGTGTGGAGTATGTGTGTATGTGTGGTGTGTGAGTGTGTGTGGTGTGTGGTGTATGTGTGGTGTGTGTGTATGTGGTGTGTATGGTGTGTGGTGTATGTATGGTGTGTGTGGTATATGTGTGTATGTGTGGTGTGTGTATGTGTGCTGTGTGTAGTGTGTGTGTGTGGTGTGTATGTGGTGTGTGTGTATGTGGTGTGTATGGTGTGTGGTGTGTGTATGGTGTGTGTGGTATATGTGTGTATGTGTGGTGTGTGTAGTGTGTGTGGTGTGTGGTGTGTATGTGGTGTGTGTGTATGTGGTGTGTATGGTGTGTGGTGTATGTATGGTGTGTGTGGTATATGTGTGTATGTGTGGTGTGTGTAGTGTGTGTGGTGTGTGGTGTGTATGTGGCCCTCTGCCTGAGCCTCTGAGTGTCCGTCCCCACCCTCTTCCTTGACTGTCTTTCTCCGAGGCCCCGTCCCCACCCTCTCCCCGGACCGTCTTTCTCCGAGGCCCCGTCCCCACCCTCTCCCCGACCATCTTTCTCAGTGCCGTGCCGTCCTGCTGGGTGGCTGGGCCTCGGAAGAGGAAGGCGGTGGCCTCAGACCCTCTGTCCCTGGCAGGCCCCTTCCCCCGCGCCCCCGGAGTATAGTCTAAGCTCAAGTGCGTTAACTCAGCTCGCAGGGCCTGATCCCAGAGCGTCCTTGTTTCTGGAACCCCATGCATCTGGGGCCCGCCACCCACTGTGTCCCCTGCTTGTCCACAGCGCAACTCCTGAGGCAGGGCTGGGGCGCGTCACAGGGGTCTGCATGTGCAGGCCCCACCCCGGGGACGTAGAGAAGTGCCTTGGGGGGGACAGGTCACACTATTAAAACTGTCCCCTGCTGCCACCCAGGGGCCCTCCCTGGAAGCAGCCAGGTTCCCAGATGCGGTCCCGACATACACACGTGCAGGCCCGGGTTTGCGCCCAGGCCATGGCAGGTGATGCTAAATCCAGTGAAGCCGGAGCACAGCCGTGCCGGCCTCGGGATGTGCCCGATCACCGCGGTAACCGCCTACCGTGCTCCCCGTCTGAATCCCCCGCCACGCGCCAGCATCGCAGGAATTGTCACCACGCAGCCACCAAGTGTGCCTCACCTCGTGAGTGTCTATATTCCGGTAAAGGCTTCTTCCCAGCCTTTTGCTGCCCACTTAATGCCCATTTATCTCTGAAGATTCAGCTCAAGTGCTTCCTCTTCCAGGGAGCCTTCCAGCCCCCTTCTGTGCCCCTGACTGGAGTCCTCTGCAGTTGCACAGTCCTCTCACCAAGCCTGTGCTGAGGTGGCTCTCCTGTCTCCACTTCCTGCGGTTCTCACTCCCTGCTGAGTTACGGAGCCCAATGCAGAGGGCAAGGCGCACCGGTCCTCAGCATGCGGTACTGGCCGGATGCCTAGCTGACCACCATCCTGTTCCAACAGCCTCCTGCAGTGTGGATTCCCCCACCGTGGCACCCCTCCGCCTCCCTGGTTGGGACCTGGAGGGAGTGAGGTGGGGAGAGGACCCTGTGCAGAAGCTGTTGGGGGGACGCCCTCCCATGCAACACAGGCTGGAAGTGGCCCCACTCTGGAGCACACCTGGCCAAGGGGACTGAGTGGAGCTCACCCCTCTGGGATGGGGCCGACTCCAGATTCCCTCTGGGGTTCCTGCAGGTGATCAGTGGGCAGAGACCGGCTTGTGAAGCACTGCAGGCAGAGGCATACCCAGGCTGGCCACTTCCCCAGCCGGGCAGAGGGAGCAGGTGGTCCGGCTGCGGGGAGGGCTAGGGAGACCCAGAGCGGGAGGGGCGCGGAGAGGAAATTGGAAAAGGCAAGGGGTGGAGGCTGGCGGCTGGCCGGGTTGTTTAACGAGGAAATGTGCGGGGAACGCTAATGAGCTGCGTTCATTCACACGAGCCGCCTCCCAGATTGGGGCGCCAGCCAGGTTCTGGGGTGGAGGAACTAGGGACTGGAGCCAAACTGGGGAGCTGCCTGGCTGCCAGGGCAGGGCCTCCCGTGACAGGCTGGCAGGGGGAGTCTTTGTCCTAGATCTGAGGGGCCCTCCTTCCTCCCCTCCTTTCAAAGGAAGGGCCAGGCTTGGCCAGGCGGTGACAACTTGGCTCAAGGCCTGCTTGGGTTTCACTGTCCAGGCTGGTCTGGAAGCTTCTAGGACAGAGGCTGGCTCTGGAGCGGTAGGTAGGGGTGATCTAGCACCCCCTGCCCCCTTCCACCGCTGCTCACACCGTTTCGCTCTGCTGCTCTGAGGACCCCAGGGCACCTGGCCTGACTAATCAACACTCTCCCTGGTCCCACATGGGTCCTGGCTTCTGAGGGACCCTCTGAGGTCATGGGGCCTGAGAGATGGTGCCAGTGGGAGAGAGTGGGGGGCCAGACCTCTGAGAGCTGCCGCCTATGAGGGGCCTGGCAGGGGCCAGGTGCTGGGGAGTGTCAGCGTAGACTGGAGGAAACCAGGCAGGACTGCCGGGTGGGGCCCTGCCCTGGAAGGGTGCTGGAGAAGGAGCCAGGGAAGGAGCCTGGCTGGAGGGAGGTGGAAACAAAGCCTCAGGCCAGGCAGAGAAGGAGGCTCCAGCTGGGCCTGGAGAGGTGGGCAGGGGGTGGAGGGTGGGGAGGGGGTCCCTTCAGAGGGCAGGGCTCTGGCTGGTTCTGCGGCAAGGTCCCCTCATGTCACACACGGGGACCCTGAGAAAGCCCCCTCCCCTGATTACTGAAGAACGGCCCGGTGAGGTCGCAGTCGGGGTGGGTGACGATGTTCACACTGGGATGCTGTCATACAGCAGGTGAGCTGTGACACACTGGCCAGTGCTCCCTGTGCTGTGAGGGGCTACGGCAATGTTTGTGAAGACAAGGAAAACAAAGGAACCCCTGAGCCCGGGACCGCAGGCCATCGGGCTGCAGTCTCAGGGGACCTGTCCACATCGGCCCCCAGACCGCACTCGCTGCGCCTGCCCTGTTCCTGGCGCCTCTGGGGCCAGTGGTCATTCTGGCTTCTTCCACCATGGCCTCAGGTGGCCCAGCCTGGGAGGAGGCCCTTCCCCGAGCCAGGCTGTGCCCCTTGCCCGGATGCCATGCCTCACAGCAGGCCCTCTCCCAGGGAGCATGCCAGGTCTCTCCGTCCCGGAAGGCCGCTGCTATCCTCGCTCTGGGGAGGGTCTTCGTCTTGGGGGGGTAAGGTGAATTCTCTCCCTTCCTGGACTGTCCTGTCACACCCGTGTCCGCATTTGCCTGGGGGTGGGAAGGGTCCCTCCTAGGGGGCTTCAGAAGCCCAGGGTGCTTCTTTCCCACAGGCTGCTGGCCTTTCCGGCCTTTGCCCTCCTTTGAGGACAGGGCTGAGCATGCGTCCTGTCCCCACCTGTCAGAATGGGGGTTGCTGCCTGAGGGAATTCGCAGCGCCCACCATGCCCTGCCCCACCGGGTGGGTAGAAATCCGCAGCCAGATCAGGGGGCTGGAGTGTGTTTGGGAGTGCAGCAGGCTGCCCTAGGCCTCCGGCGTCGGTGGGCCCCCTCCCCAGCCCGCCCCAGACTCTGCCTCCAGGACCAGATCATAGGCTAAGTGAGGCTGGTGGCTAGAGATGCCACCTGAGGCGCAGGGTTTTTTTCCACCTAAAATGGACAAAATTTAAGTCCAGTGGGGCCCGAGGGCGGTTTCTGCCATCCGGGAAAGCACCTCTGTGGCTTCGGAGGCGTCCTGGCTGCAAAATGAGGTTGCCTTCCTTGTCCGGACCAGGTGCTGGGGCGCGTGGGTCCAAATGTGTGTGCGTGTGCGTGTGCACAGAGCAGCAACCGGACAGGTGGAGCCCAGGCGTGGGGGAGGGCGGGGAGGAGTCTGGCCCTGGATGTGTGCTTTGCGATTGATGGATGGCTGCCGGGTGGGAGCGAGCGTGCGGTGTGAGTGCGATTGTGTGTGCGCGGGGTGCGTGCGCGCGCGGGCCTGCCCATTTTCCTCGTCGCAGCAGTCAGTTGGGAGCTGGAGGGAGGGAGAGGGAGACGCAGGCGGCGAGAAGCAGGAGCCGAGCGCCCTCCGCCAAGGCGCCCTCCCTCCGTGCGCGCACAGGCGCCGTCGCTGGAGGAACAAGGTGCCTCTCAGCCCGCCCGGGCGCAGCGCACCAGCCCGCGGCTGGTCGGTGCTTAGCCCCGGGACTGCACCTGGAGGCGGCCCCGGACGGGGATGGTCAGCGGCTGCCGCCTCTCGCACGCAAGCGGGACGCGGTGAGGGCACCATGGCGCTGACGCCTGGATGGGGGTCCTCGGTCGGGCTGGTCCGGCCCGAGCTCTGGCTGCTGCTGTGGGCAGCCGCGTGGCGCCTGGGTGCCACCGCGTGCCCCGCCCTCTGCACCTGCACCGGCACCACGGTGGACTGCCACGGCACGGGACTGCAGGCCATCCCCAAGAACATCCCGCGGAACACCGAGCGTCTGTGAGTACGCCCCCACCCCAGCCCGAGGTTGCCCTCCCACCCAGACGCGATTCAGGGCTGGGGGTGGGGGCCGGACAGTTGGGGCCGCGGCTCCGCAGCCAGCAGACGGTCAGCGCCTGCTTTCCCAAGCCGGAGCCGGCTGCGCCGCTGTTTTCCCTTTCCCTAGGCGGGGTTGTCAGCGCGTCCGCACACCTGCACCCTGCGCTCCGCTCCGCGCTGGCAGGCCCTTCCCACTGCGCCAGCACTTTATTCCTCCAGGACGCCCGCGAATTCGTGCCAGAAAGCTCCTTGGCACCCAGGAGGGAAGCTTCCCACACTGCCAGGCACAATGTCTCCTTCTGGGCACAAGGGGCTTGGCTGCGTCTAAGCCGGGTGTGGGCTTGGGCTCTGAGGGCTTGCAGCTGGTGATGGGCGGGCGGTGGGATGGACCTGAAGTTTCTGGGCTCCCCTGCCTCTCCATTGTCTGCCCCAGCGCCCTGAGAATTCTTGCCCTGCAGGTGTCAGGCGTGCCCCCCCTTCCCTGTCAAGCCATCCCCAGCCCAGGCAGACAATGGGGCTAGCGGGCTCTGGGTTTGGGGCCCGGCTGTTACATTCAGCCTCCTGCAGCGTACATAGGTGTGTCCTGGCAGCCCCAGGAACACCCTTAGGTCAGGAGCTTGGTGCCTGGAGACACAGGGTTAGACCTTGACCATGACAAGTGGCAGAAAACATCCTCTCCCTCCGTGCTCTCCCACTTCTGCATTCTTGAGGAAACTCAGCCCCTTTGAGCCCATGGGGCTTTGTGGGGGTGCGTGTGTGTTTACAGACGTGTGGACCTTGTTTTCTGTGGCCCTCCTGCGGAACGAGTGTCCTTGTGCCTCCCCCGTCCCCACGGCCCCTCTGCAGTGCGAGGCTGTGCTGTGGTCGCAGGCAGGGCCTTTGTACTGCCCGCAGAGGTGACCGCGCCACATTTCTGAACGGGACTGTGGAGCAGGCTGCCGGCTCCTCTGAAGCCGGGCTGCTCCCCCTTCCCACACTCCTGGGTGACTGCAGGGGCTCTCAGGAAAGGCGTACATGTTTTGATAACTTTTGAGCACGTTTTCCTGGCTCTCGGTCGGTCAGAGACAGAAACCTGACCCTGGGGAAAGCTGTCTGCAAACTCTGTACCAAGGCCAGCAATTAGTGAGCACACATTTGCCCGACCCTGCTTGGCTGACCCGAAAAACTCCTGTGGAAGCCTCCGAGAATCTGCAGTCTAGACGCAGGCTAGATGGGTGTGCACACGCATGTGTGAGCATGTGCTCCCTCTGGCTGCAGAAGGCGGTGGGCTGGGGCGCAGGGTGGCTAAACTGTTTCCTCGGGGCAGCCTGTGTGGGCCTGCAGAGGAACTGAGGCTCAGGAATCCCTCCAGGAGACCCCTGAGGTTGCCCGGTCACCGACTGTGCCTGTTCCCCTTGCCTCGTCCACTGGGGCACTTCTGTGGCTGTTACCTGGGGAGCAGCTGAGGTCAGAGGCACGTCACCTCTCGCCTCTGCTTTGGGTCTTGCTCTCTCCACCTTTCGAGGTTAGGCCCGTGTCCATTTGGGTTTTCATGAACTCTGTCTCTCTTTTGCAGTCAGAGTGAGATGGAAGTGGAATTTCCCAGGGGAAGGAAAGAACTGGGGGTCTAGGGTTTACACTGCCTGGGTTAGAGCCTACCTCGGTCACTTCTGAGCTCTGTGATCCCAGCACGTCACTTAACATCTCTGAGTCTTAGCTGCTTTCTATCGGGGAGATGGGCTGAGGACGGACACTGAGGTGTGGGCATGCTGGGGACCATGGGTGCTGGCTAGGTGAGCCAGTGCTGCAGGACAGGGGGGTGAGTGTCGTTCTTTTTTAAAAGTTTATTTATTTATTTATCCGGGGGGGAGGGGTGCCCTCAACAGGGTCTTCATGCCCTGATCCACCATCAGCCTCCGCCAGCCCCGATCATAGGCACACACGTGCAACTGGTGTGTACAGGAAGACCTCCAGACACGAACCCGGACTTCGTCAAGGAGTGTCGTGTTACCTCCACTGGCTGCCGAGTCTCGTTATCTCATTATTTATTTTCAATTTGCTATAGGGCACATGTACTCACTGGAGACAGAGACAGAGACAGAGAGAGAGCCCTCCAGGGTGGATGACCCCTCCGCAGTCCCTTCTCCGTTCTCTTCTTGGGATCATGGGCACATATGTATGTGCACTCTGTGTGTCCCTCAAGCCACTGGGTCCAGGACTTGAACCGCGCAGTCGGCCATGTGGGCTCTGGCCACCTTAACCACCACACCACTTGGCTGGCCCTGAGTTTCGTTATTGTAATTCCATAATGTTTATAGTTTCCCTGGCAGGCGTAAGCTGGTGCCTGACTTCAAGGGATGCATAATCTGGAGGACGGGGTGGGGGACCCCTGACTGCAGCTCTGGGAAGGAGGGGCCGGGCCAGCTGCATATGGGGCTGTGAGACCATGGAGGGGCAAAGCCCTTTTCCGGGGTGGGCCATTTTATCAGAGTTGGACTGGATTCTGCCATGCAAAGAGGCAGCAGCCCAGACAGGGGCACAAGCAAAGAGCCGGCAGGGGTGAGTGCGCCTGGCTGGTACGGGCAACCGGCCCAGCTCGTCGCTCGGCCTGAAACACACTGTGTCCGGTGTGTGGTGATGGGATGGACGCTGGAAGGACAGGGAGGGGCCAGGACGGCTGTCTCTCTCTGCGCTTTTCCTCTGGGGTCTGGCGGGTGGGAATCCAGGGTGAGTTATCCTGGGGGAGTGGGGTTGATCTGACCTTTGTGACGTGTGCAAATCTCTGACTGGGAAGGGCCGCGAAGCAGAGGGAGCCTGCTTTTTCACCAGGCAGCCCGAAGGCCACTGGAAGAGGAACAGAACACCCAGAAGGAGGCTCTGGTGAGCACAGGCAGACTACAATAGCTATGGCCCGTGATCGATTGGGCGTCTGCAGGGCAGAGCTAGGAGCGGCTTCCGAGCTGAGCCCGGGAAATGTCACCCTGGGCTGCGCCTCGCCTCCACCTGGGTCCTTCAGGCAGTCTCTGCGGCACCTTCGTGGTCATGTAGCCTTAACTCCGGTCCAACCCTTCTCCCCCAGTGAGAGGCAGCCCTCATTGGTCTGCTGCAGGGGCTTCTGGGACTCTTCCGTGTGTAGGCCCCAGAGCTGCTGAGGAAATTGGTTTGAGCCAGAGGCGCTGTGGAGCTGGTGGGCCGGGTTGGGGAAGGATGCTAAGTAAGTCACCGCGATGGATTCAAATACTGAGCGAGGCTGGGGCGGCGGTGGAGGCGGCCAGGGACAAGGTTCGTCTCCTTGTAGGGCCCTTGCTCAGAACGACCGAGCCATGACCACTCTCCACTGTTCTTTTCCTCCCAGAAGGATCTTAACTTTCCAATGCATTAAAAACCTTTTTTTAATCTTTTTGGTGTAGTGTCCAGGACAGTGTAGTGAGAGAGTGTCGACAGCGACTCCCCTCCACGCTGGACACTGGTATTCTGGGCACTGGGGGTGCAGAGAGGGAGGGGCACCGCCTGACCCTCTGGCGTCAACCCTGGATGGAGCTAGGTGGGCGGGGCCCCTGGCAGGCCTCTTAGCCCAGGCCAGCACCTCCTGTTGCCCGTCAGGTCATGGGGCCCCCTTTCTTGCCTTCCTCTGCATGTCCCCTTGCCTCTTTTCCCGTGCTCCAGGCCTGCTGCAGAGGCCTGGGAGGTCCCTGCCCTCTCTGGGCTCAGCTCCCTGGGTCTGGAGGTTCTGTTCCACATCGCTGGGTGGTCACACCCAAAGAAGACTGCCATGGCCCCTGAGGTGGATGACCTGGGGAGCCTGTCTGGAATTCCGAATGAGTGAATGACACCGTGGTGAGTGAGGTCACTGGAGCCACGTCTGCCGTCAGGGCCTGGCTGTCCCAGGCCCTGGCCCTCTGAGCAGGCCACCGTGTTCTCCTGTAGCAGAAATCTGCGCTGTGCAGGGGGTGTTTCCTGTTCTCGCTATAAAAGCTTATTATTTAATGGGTCAGCTGGTGGCGTGGTGGTTAGGGCAGCCGGATCCCACATGGCAGACTCTGCGGTTCTCTTCCTGGACCCAGTGGCTTGAGAGACATGCTGGGTACATGTGTGTGCATGCCCCCAAAATCCTTAGAGGAGAAGGGATTGTTGCGTAACCATCCCTCCTGGGAGTGATTTCTCATTTTCCCTCTCTCTTTTTGTCTGTCTCTGGTGAGCTCACATACCCTATAGCAAAAGCTAAAAAAAAAATAAAGAGAGAGAGAGAGAGAGATTCTCTTCACATACCCTATAGCAAAAGCTAAAAAAAAATAAAGAGAGAGAGAGAGAGATTCTCACTTCCATAAGGGAGGGAGACAGAGACACAGAGGCAGACAGCGGACAGTGCCCTCACAGGTTTCCTGGGATGCACCCCGAGCCTTCGGCTGGCCCTGGGTCATAGGCACACATGCTCAACGTACTCAGAGAGGTCTTCAGACGAGAACCCAGAACCTCCATACGTGGCCCAGTCTCACAGCTGTCACGGCTGCACACTGCCCGGACCCTCCTGCTCTTTCAGGCCTTGGTCCAGTGGCTGGAGCACGGAGTGCATTGCTGGGTGCGAGTGCCTGGTGTGAGGCCCCAGCGTGGTCTGTCAGGGACCCCGCCTCCTCTCTGTAAAGGGGTAACCAGAGCCTTGCAGGCTGCCAGTGAGGAGTGAGTGAGCAAATGCACACGCAGAGCCTGGTGCAGCTGGCAGCATGGCTGGTGTGCTAAGCCCTCCCTTGGCCTCTGGGGACAATAACCCCTCCTACTCCTTAGGGTCCAGGCAAGGGCTCACTCCGGCTTTGTTTGTGAAAATGCTTTGTTATTCAAACACTAGGCCATACTGTTTTTATTTAGGAAGTTCAAGGGCCTGGGTGGGGTGGAAGAGAGCTTGGGAGTAAGCAGCTGCTTATTGGCCGTGCTGCCCACTGCTCCGCTGGAGTGCCTGCTCCAAGTGCCCACGTGCTGTGTCTGGGCATCTGTGCCCTGTCCCCTGGGATTGGGAGACAGAGAGCAGGGACTCCAGGCAGGGGGAGGGTCGTGATGGCAGGAATTTGGAGCCAGGCTGCCTGGCCGTCTTGCTCCGCTGTGTTCTCTGCCGAGGGGACTGTGGGCAAGGTGAGGGGTTCATTCAGTCACTCAGCAGACAGCGGCCAGGGAGCGTCTGCGTGGGCTGGACAGAGGCAGAGGACCCCTGCTCTCTGGCAGCGGAGACAGCGCTGCGAGGTGATGTGAGAACAAGCACAGCTTTGCAGGCTGCGGCCGTGCGCTGGAGAGCGCCCTCTCAGAACCCCGAGAAGTGAGGACGCTGACAGGGCCTGCCCTGAAGGGTGCGGGACATCACTAAGGGCAGTGTCATTGTTGTTCTTAAGGTGGCAGCATTGCCTGGATGGGAGGGGGACTTGAGCACTCAAGGCTCATCCCAGCATGACCCTCCTCTTACCTCCCCAGACAGCCACTGGGGACCCTGGGGCCCACGGGGACTGGCCACCTTCCTGGGTGCTGGGGCTGGCTGTGGGTGGCCCAGGCTGCCCGTGGCTCCCAGCACGGGTGGCCGAGCTCCTCGGGGGCCAGGTAGCTCCTGCAGAATTGGGAGCAGACGGGCCCTTGGCGCAGTCGCCGCCCCCAGTTCTGTGCCGGCATTAGCAGCTCGGCAGGGCTCTGGCTTAATGGGATTTTCTTCCCAAATGCTGTAATTATCGCCATACAAATACTTATTACCCAGAGCAGATGACGGCCGGCCTTGGGCAGTAGCCAGCGAGTGTGCCGGGGGTGGAGAATTGGCTCCTCTATTTGACGGGGCTTGCGACGCCCTCCTCTGCTTTCTGGAGCCCAGTGGTGGGGACAGACAGCTGCGGGGCACCTGCCCTGTTCGTGGCATCAAGAGAGGCCCAGAGCGTGGACCCGCTCCTCGGGGACGTGTGGCTGGTGGGGAGGAAGAATAACCGTGGGAGTCCGTCACAGGGACACAGAGCACAGCCACAGTGCAGGACGGCTCTGGTCCCTCCACGACGGCTGAGCGATCTCTGGCAGCTCAGTGGGGACGCGGTTCCTCGTCTGTGAAACGGGGCCGGGGACCGCACGGGGCTGTGAAGTGTGATGTGGGGACGCGGTTCCTCATCTGTGAAACGGGGCCGGGGACCGCACGGGGCTGTGAAGTGTGATGGGCTAACCCGTGGCAGGTGCTTCGATCCCGGTCTGGCATGCGGGCGGGGTTCCGGCCTGCAGTGAGGAGGAGCGAGGGGCTGGAAGGAAGGCTTGGATTGCTGCCGTGAGGGGTGCTATTCGAAGTGGGCCCCGAGGTCGAGGTCGGCCGGGGTAGGTAAGAGGAGAGGGGCGGGGGAGGAAGGAAAGTGCGTGCCATGTGCTTGGGAGGGGAGGGAGGAGCTCCCCCACCCGGGCTGAGTTGTATTGGTGCGTCCAGTCCTGGGAGAGGAAATGAATGAAGTGGGTGGGTGCCAAGTCAGGCCAGAGGGCTGGGAATTGGGGGCCGCCAGAGCGGCGTGTGCACATGCATGTGTAAAACTCACTCCAGCTTTCAACAATTCCATGATTTTTAATACATGTTGAGAATTGTGCACGTATCACCACAGTTCAGTTTTAGAGTTTTTCATCACCTGGAAAGATTCCTTATGCCTGGGGCTAGCAAGTGGCATGGCGGTTAGGGCACTGGACTCCCACATGGTCAACCTCAGTTTGAGTCCTGGACCTGGTAACTTCCTTTCTCACTTTCCCTCTCTTTCTCTCTGTCTCTCTCTGGTGAAATAATGATAATGATAAATAAAATCAAGTGAGTATTTTTCAAAAAGATTCCTGATACTCACTGAGACTCTCACTTTTGCTATAATTTCCAATTCACAGAACAGTTGCAACAGCAGTGTACGTCCCGTAGACCCGCCACTTAGATTCAGCTAGCCCTCTTCCGCCTTATTGTCTGTCTTTTCTGTATTTTTCTCTGTTGCTAACGGGCATGTGCACTCACTACAGTGAGGCGGAGAGAGAGAGCACCTCAGTGGGCGTGGTCACCTGCAGCACCTCTTCCGTTTCTCCATCCTGTCAGGATTGTGGACAGATAGCTGCTATTTCTCAAGCTGCCGGGGCTGGGATTTGAACTGCAGTCAGCCATTCGAGATCTGATTCCTTTTTGAGAGGTTTTTGCCTGAGGGTTTGTGCACTCACCAGAGAGAGAGAGACAGTGAGAGGGAAAGTGAGAAATCACCCCCTAGAGGGGATGGCCACCCCACAATCCCTTCTCCTGCATTCTCCTCCAGGGATCTTGGGCACGTCTGCACATGTGCCCGGTGTTGGTTTTCAAGCCCCTGGGTCCAGGACTCGAACCGTGGTTGGTGATGTGGGAATCCAGTGACGTAACTGCTATGCCATCTGCTGGCCCTGGAATCTATTTCCCTTAAGGTCATAGGGCTGGCCTTAGCATCTCTCTCTCTCACACACACACACACACACACACACACACACACACACACACATATGCTCACAAGTAATTTTTAAAACCATTTAAGAATGAGTTGGTGATACTGTAATTTTTCTCTTAAATAATTGATGTGCATCTTCTAAGAATAATATAAGGCCATCCAAATCAGAAATTTTGTGCCAGCCAGGTGGTGTGGTGGTTAAGGCAGCTGGATTCTACATGGTCAAGTATGCAGTTCGAGCCCTGGACTTGGTGGCTTGAAAAGCATGCTGGGTGGGTGTGCATGTCGGCCCCAAATCCTGAGAGGAGAATGGAGGAGAGGGGATTGCAGCGTGGCCATCCCTCTGTAGGTGTCCCCTTCTCTGTTTCTCTCTGCTTGGGAAGCACACATTCTGTCTCAAAAACAAATGAGCAATTACTGCTCTGCTGCAAAGTTTAACACAAAATTTAACATGGACGCATGCTTTTATCCACTCCACGGTTCATATTCAAGTTTCACCTATCATGCTAAAAAATAGCGTTTTTCTCCAAGTCCAGAATCACCCATGGCATTTAGTGGTCATGGCTCTTCAGACTCTTACTTTGAAATACCTCCTTGGCCTTCGTTCCTCCTGACCGCGGCACTATCGAAGTGCACAGGCTGGTGATATGTGAAAGGCCCTTCAGTCCGGCTTCCCCTGACCTTTTCTCATCAGCACATGCAGGTTGTGCATTTTTTGCCAGGGATGCTGAATAAAGATGCTGCGCCCTCCTCAGGGAGTCACGCCGGGTGGCCATCTGATGTGTGTCTGCGTCCACGGTGGTGATGTTAAATTTGGTCGCTTGGAGAGTTCAGTCTGCCAGGCTTCTCTGCTGAGAAATTAAATTTTTCCTCTTTGTTATTAGCATGTCATTTGTGGGAAGATTCTTTGAGGCATATGAATGTCCTGATCCTCATCAAACCTCCATCCACGGGTTTTAACAGCCATTGAGGGGTTTCTGATCTCATCACGTTCCCCTATTAGTCGCAGTCCCCTTCTCCCCCATCTGTGTGTAACAGGATGAGTCAGGGATTGTTATTTTACTCACGAGTTATCATTTGTTCCTGTTGTTATTTATTTCAATGTTCAGAGTATCCTGGATTTGGCCAGTGGGAGCCCCTTGGAGCCCCTCCCGTGCCCTCGGGACGATACACTTAGAGCCCCTGTCCCCAGGGATTTCGAGCGGAGAGTGCTAAGCGCAAAGTGGTGTTTTGAGAAATTCTGCTGGCTAGGTTTGGTGTGGAGTAAGTGGCGTGGGGACCAGCTGGCAATGGGAGACCGGTGGTTACGGTGACTTCGTTCTCTGGCTTTTCTGTGACAGTAGTTTTGCTGTCACTGCTCTGTTTCATATTCTTTTTTGTTTTAAAGCATTATTTATTTAATTTTATTCATTATTATGATCACTTTTCAATTTGCTATAGTGCATATGTACCAGAGAGAGAGAGAGAGGTGGGGGGGGGGGGAGAAAGCAAGTCACCAGGTCTGGTATTCGAACCTTAGTTAGCCAATGCCTTAACCACCATGCCACCTGCTGGCCCCTCATTTTATTTTTCAAAACAAAATTTCCAGGGTCGGGAGCAGCAGGTAGCATGGTGCTTAAGGTGCTAGACTCCCACGTGGCTGACTGTGGTTCAAGTCCTGGACCTGGCAGCTTGAAACTCATGTTGGTGCATGTGTGTGTGTGCCCAGAATCCCAAGAGGAGAATGGAGGAGAAGGGATTGAGGTATGGCCATCCCCCCTCAGGGATGATTTCTTGATTTTTGTCTCTTTCTGTCTCTGTGGTGAGTACACGTTCCCTACAGCAAAAATCTCTCAAAAAAATGTTTTATCAGAGGATCAGTGCTTGCCAGAGAGAGGAAGAGAGAGGCAGGATAGTAGCCCTCAGTGGGATGCAGTCAGGCCACGACCCCTTCTCCTTCACTCCTCCATCCTGTCAGGGTTTGGGGCACACACGCACACATGTCTGGTGAGCTTTTCAAGCGACCGGGCTGGGACTCCCACTATTGGCCACATGGGATCTAGTTCCAAATGGGCTTAAATACTGCGCTATTGTGCTGGCCCATTGCTCTATTTTATTAAAAATAAATAAACACATAAATAACCTTAGACACACAGGAAAGTTGCAAAAATCATCCAGAGAGTTCCCGTATACTCTCCAGCCAGCGGCCCCTGGAACCACAGCCCAGTTATCAGAACTGGGACAGCAGCACGAACAGAGCCGAGCCAGGCTGCCACCGGGGCCTGCACAGTTTTCCACGGTGTCCTTTTCTGTTCCAGAGTCCAGCCAGGAATCTGCTTTTCGCTCAGCCCTCACGCCTCCGTCTCCTTCAGTCTCTGCGCCTCAGTCTTTCCTCGCTTCCCAGCACTTTGACACTTGGGAAAATACTGGTCAGTTGCTTACAGCAAAAATTTTATTTTTGGAGAGGTTTTTGCTATAGGGTGCGCGTGCTCGCCAGAAAGACAGAGACAGAGAGACAGAAAGTGAGAAATCACCCCCCAGGGGGGATGGCCACGCCGCAATCCCTTCTCCTCCATTCTCCTCTCGGGATCTTGGGCATGCACGCACATGCGCCCGGCGTGAGTTTAAGCCACCGAGTCCGGGACTCAAACTGCAGTCGACTACATGGGAGTCCAACGACATAGTCATTACGCTCACTGCTGGTCCCCCGGCCAGTTACTTTGTAGATTGATTGTATTTTGCATTAGTCTGGGGTGTTTTTCCTGAGGGATTGAATCTGTACACTGCAGAAGGAATGTCATGGAGATGACGTGCCCTTCTGGGTGCCTCATCCTGGGGGAGGTGACACTGACACAGCTTTTTAAAATTATTATTATTAACATGTATTTATTTACTTATTTGTCATCATTTTATTTTCTCCTTTTTAAGGAATTGTTTACTAAAGTTTATTTATTATTTTTATTTATCAATTCATCAGAGAGAGAGAGAGAAAAAGCAAGCGAGGTCTGACCCTCGAATCGCAGTTGGCCATGTGGAAGTTCAGCACCTTAGCCACCATGCCACCTGCGGGCCCCAATGCAGCTTTTAGAAAAAGCTTATTTGTTGGGGCTGGGGGGTGGCATGATGGCTAAGGGCGCCGGACTCCCACGTGGGCAACCACAGTACAAGTCCTGGACCTGTCAGCTTGCTTTCTCACTTTCTCTCCCTCTCTCACTCTACCCCTCTCTGGTCAAATATAAATAAATAAATAAATCAATAAATAAATAGGGTTAAATAAAACAATTAAAAAAAAAGCTTTATTTTTATTTTTATTTTATTTTTTCTTGATAGGGAGGGCACACATGTATGTGTGTGTGTGAGAGAAGTACCTTCGCCCGAGTCTGATCACATTGCAGCCCCCTTCTGGCAGCCCGCTAGCTCAGATTCCTGTGTGCACCTGGCATGTTTCAGGTTGACCGGGCCAGGGATCTGAACCTGTAGTCACCATGTGGCATCCAGCACTGCAGTTCAGTATGCTACTGACTGTACCACAGGCTGGCCCGTGGCACTGTATTTCTTATGGGTGTGATGTGGACTTCGATCTCTTGGTTAAGATGGCTCCTGCCAGTTTTCTCTCCTGGGAAGTTACTTTCCTCATATTCAAACAAACAAACAAACAAAAATTTATTTATTTAATTTCATTTGTTATTTATTTATTTTTTGAGAAGTTTTTACTATAGGGCGTGTGTGCTCGCCAGACAGACAGAGAGAGACATAGAGACAGAAAGCGAGAAATCACCCCCCGGGGGGATGGTCACGCC
>NW_006160052.1:2129146-2135909 GCF_000334495.1 Tupaia belangeri chinensis | reverse complement strand
GCGACATAGCCATTCGGCTACTTGCTGGTTCCCTGTTATTATTTTTTAATTTGACCAGACAGAGAGAGGGAGAAAGGGAAAGTGAGAAAGCAAGCCGTCAGGTCCAGGACTCAAACCACAGTCGGCCATGTGGAAATCCAGTGCCTTTAACCACCATGCCATCTGCTGGCCCAAAAAAGTGAGTTATTCTATTTGTGGGGGTGAGGAAAACCCACCCTCTCTTCACATTTACAAAGAATAAATATTTAGAATGAGATATTAGAGTCAATGCAATGCTCCTGCTCTCAATTTTTTTCCTTTTTTTTAGAGAGATTTTTTGCTATAGCACATGCACTAGCCAGAGAGACAGAAAGTGAGAAATCAACCCCCAGGGGAGATGGCCACGCCACAAATCTATTCTCCTCCATTCTCCTCCTGGGATCTTGGGCACGCACGCACGGCATGAGTTTCGAACTGCCAGGTCTGGGACTATAACTGCGGTTGGCCATGTGGGAGTCCAGTGACATGACCTTCACACGATCTGCTGGTCTCTGCTCTCAAGTTCTTACCTACAAATTTTAGCATCTATTTACTGGCACTTGACTGCAATAATTTTTATCCCGTTGTGATTTTTCCTCACTCTTTCTACATTCGTTAATCGGAATTCTTCTGTAAGGGAGAGAATTTTCTTCCCTTTTATTTTTAGTTGTTATTGGGCACATGCGCCTCCTAGATAAGACCGAGACGGAGAGAGACAGAGACAGAGAGGCAGAGTGGAAAACCGCCCCCTGGGGGGGTGGCCATGCTGCACTCCCTTCTCCTTTGGTCTCCTCTCAGGGTTTTGGGCACTCACACGTGGACCTGGCATATTTTCCAAGCCGCCAGGTCCAGATGAACCGTAGTTGGCCATGTGAGAGTCCAGCACCTTAACCACCACCACCTACTGGTCTGTGTCCTACCTTTCGAGTAAGGTGGTTTTTTAGTGGTTACTAAAAGGTTTTGCTTTTCTGTGGGTAGAGTCTGTGTCTCACGTATCTTTGAATCCCTGTTGTCTGGCACATAGTAGGTACTTAGAAAACACATGTTCAGGATCCAGCAGTTGGCGTAATGGCTATGTCACTGGACTCCCATGCAGTCGACCGCGGTTCGAGTCCTGGACTCGGTGGCTTAAACTCATGCCGGGCGCGTGTGCGTGTGTGCCCAAGACCCTGAGAGGAGAATGGAGGAGAAGGGATTGTGGCGTGGCCATCTCCCCTGGGGGGTGATCTCTCGCTTTCTATCTCTCTTTCTCTCTGTCTTTCTGGCGAGCCGCCCTATAGAAAAACACACCAAAAAAAAAAAAAAAGAAAGAAAGAAAGAAAAAAAATAATAAAACATGTTCAGCGAGTTCTTTCTAAAAAAATCTCTGGTAAGACGTTACACAGGTTCAGATATTGCCTTTCGAAAACCAGGCGTCGTAGGCTGAACAGTGGCCTGCATGCCCTCTGCATTCGTGACCCCGGAACCAGTGAGCATGATGCCCCATGCGGTAGAGGGACTTTGCCGATGGGACTGCGTCAAGGCCCCTGAGATGAAGAGATGACGCAGATCTGGGCGGGCCCTGTGTGAGCACCGGGGTCTCCGTGGGCAGGAAGGAGGTCAGAGCCAGCAGCAGGTGACGTGATGACGGAAGCAAGAGGGTGGGGTGATGCCAGGAAGGGGCCTTGAGCCACGGGATGCAGTGGCCTTTGGCAGCTGGAAAGGCCTCTCGCGCCTCCAGAAGGGGGTGCAGCCCAGCTCCCAGCTGGCCTTACCCAGCGAGGCTGTGTGGCTTGCGGCCGCCAGAGCTCGTGATAATAAATCACGTTGTTCCCAGTTGCTAAGTGGCAGTCGTTACAGTGGAAGGCCTCGCTCAGTCTTCATGGGCTTGGAGAATACTGCCAGGCCGAGACAGAGAGGAAGCAGGCCTGGGCTGAGGCAGCGCCGGCCGAGAGAGCAAGGGGAAACGTCCTGGGGGAGTCTGAGGTTCAAGCCTGAGAGAGTGATCTCGTGCCTGCAGGAGAGCCGGGGAGGGCAGCAGACCCTGGAGGAGAAGCCATGAAGCTGCCTTTACATATTTCCTTTGAATTGCCACCAAGCGTTGGTATGAAAAACCTAGGCCCAGGAAGAGAGGGGATGGCTACTGTGTAGGGGTTCAGGCTAGAGAGATGTTGGAGGGCCTCTGGGGGGTGGCTGAGCCCACGAGGACCATGGGGCAGACGCATCAGTGGGACAGGAATCTCCTGGGAAACTGGCACAAAATGCAGAGTCCCAGGCCCACCCCAGAGACGCCAACTTCGTAATCATTGGCAGAGGCAAGCCCGGCTCTATGGACCCTAGAGGTGCCCAGGACACGATCTGAGAAACACTGCTTGGTGCTGGGTTTTCGGGAACACCCGTTTGGAATCCACCTTTAGCTTCTGCCCACACTGCAGAGGCAGGGGCAGGGGGGAGGGAGGAGAGAGGGCAGGCAGGTGGGAAGAGAGGGCCGGGAGGAGAGGGCAGGCAGGTGGGAGGAGATCTGGTCCTGTTCTGTGCACAGAGGAGCCCTGGGTAATTGCAGATTCGAACCTGGGCCAAGTAGTTGCTGCAAAAGCCAGAGGAGTTCAGGGGGTAGGTGGGGGTTGGTCACCAGCGTGGTAACCAGTCAGTCTGAGCGTGAGGTCCAGGGAGAGCTACTGGAACGGGACACAGGGGGGTCACCGGTCACACTGGCAGAACAGTTTGCAGCCGAAGTGGGAGGAAGGAGGCAGATGGTCTGAGTGAGGAGGTGGTGAGGACATCTACAGAGGAGAGGATGAGCAGGGGAACGGGCTCAGGACGGAGGTGCTTGCAGGGGAGGGGTGTAGACAGGAGTGGCTGTGGGCAGAGCCCAGGACCAGCTGAGGGACAGAGCAGGCTGTGGGCAGGAGGGAGCCAGGGCGTTTGGGAAACAGGAGAGGGTGGAGGGCTGGTGATGGCCCCAGCCCTGGCCCCAAGAAAGACGGAGGCAGAGAGAGTTTTGGTGGGTCTGCAGTCCGTAACTAGAACACCCACCTGGCACCTGGCGGGAGCGAGCTGCTTTACCCAGGTCCCCCTTTACTCCTCCTCGTCATTCTGGGAGGAACGATTACTTCCCCCGCTTTGCAGATGGGTGGACTCCGAAGGTGGGTGGGAAGCGGTGAGCTAGGAGTCCCCGAGTCCTGGGACTCTGACCGCTTGTGCTCTCCGTCTGACTGCTGCCTACACATCCTTCTTATTTCAGAGAAAGGTTTGTGCTGTAGGACATGCGTGCTCGCTGGAGAGACAGAAAAAGCAGCAGGTCACAGTCCAGGGGGAGGGCCACACTGCAGTCCCCCCTCCTCCATTCTCCTGTTGGGATTTTGGGCACGCATGCACACACATCTGGTGTGAATTTCAAGCCCTGAGTCCGAGACTCAAACCACAGTCAGCCCTGTGGGAGCCCAGTGCCTTAACTACCATGCCACCTGCTGACCTCCCTACACATCTTTAAAAGACCTCTTATTAGTGAATTTATTTGTCATATACTCATTCAGCACCTGTAATCACCAGCTTAGCTAACAGTCGGCCCAGAGGTAAAGCGGCCATGAGGGGTTCCGGCTTGCACATGGCGGCAGGGGCTCTGAGCTGCGGCCTGGGATGGCAGGGAGAGGTCTGGTCTAGGGGGGTGGTCAGCAGTTGGGGTGCAAGTGGAGGTCAGCATCAGGGACCTGCCAGGCGCCTGGCTTGGAGGCAGTGAGAGCAGCTGGCAGACCGTGGGCCTGGAGGCCTGGTGGTGGGTGATGGGCTGGCCCCGGACTTGAGAGGGAAATTGGCGAGAGCAAGGGGGAGCCTCATGAAGGGACTGAGGTGCAGTTTCGGCCTCGGAACAGAGAGTGCCATGGAACTGCGGTGAAAGGCTGGGCCCCGGCCATGTCATAGCCACTAAGATGAGTCCTATCAAAACTGGAACTCACACACGCTGGTGAGGACATGGCGAATTAGAACCCCGAGCTGCTGGAGAGAGCGTGAGCGACACAGCTGCTGTGGAAACGGTATGGCGGTTCCTCAAAAACTAGAATGACCTCACGATGGGGAATCCCGCTTCTGCGCACACACCTAGACAAGTGCAGTGGGCTGGAAGAAGTCCTTCCGTGGCTGTGTCCGCGGCAGCCTCATTCACACGGCTGACGTGTGGAAGCAACTCAAGTGCCTGTGGACTCTACGTACAGTAGAAGTTAAATGTATGTATTTATTATTATTAGTTTAATTCACCAGAGAGAGACAGGGCAGGTGAGAAAGCAAGCTGCCAGGCCTGGGACTCGAACTGGTCAGCCATGTGGGAGTGCCGTAACCTCCACACCACCTGCTAGCCCTACATTGAGTGGAATCTTACTCAGCCTTAAAAAGGGGGGAATTGTGATGTGTGCTGTGAGGCGGCTGGACCTCGAGAACACCGTGCGGAGGGAAACGGGCGGTGAGAAGAGGATCATTCCGCACGCCGGTTGCACTTGCGCGGTGCCCAAGGCCGTCGGATGGACAGACGGGAGGGTGCCTGCCGGCTGGGGCACGGCGGGGCTGTGGCCTGGAGGTGCGTCTGCACGGTGAGAGCGCTTTGGAGACTGGGCGCAGCACAGCGTGGATCTACTGACCCGACAGCCGTCTGCTTCCTGAGGTGGGGACGGTCGATTTCATGTCCACTTACATTAAAAAGTAAAAAAAGGCCCAAACCCTGGAGTCCCACGTGTCAGGATTCGTGTGCATCCCCTCAACCTACTCACCAGCGGGGACCTCGCCCGAGTTGCCGCGGCTCTGTGCACCTTGGTCGCCTTGCCTGTGAGCCGACTGAACACAGACCTTGGAGCGGGACGGTCAAGCGGCCTCCATGCTGGCTGGCTTGGTGGCCGGTGGCACTGCTGCTGTGGCTCAGGCCAAGGAAACACGATGAGGCCCCTGGAGCTGGGCCTGAGGGCGGAGCCGGGCCGGTAGCACGTCTGCCCTGGCGTGGAGCCTGGGACCACCCCTCCCGGGGCTTCTCTGCCTGCCATGGCAGAGGGTGGGCCGAGGGCCGGAGGGCTGGTGTCAGGCCCTGGGCTCAGCCGGGACTAGAGGACAGCGATGCTGGGAGCCTCCAGGTTGCTTGGATGTGGGAAGGTTTGGCTGGTCGATGGCCGCGTGGGCCGGGTCCCGCATGTGCCCACAGTGGCCGGGCCGAGGGCAGGGCTGCTCAGATGCTTATTGAGTGAACGCCCCTGCGCTGGGCACTGGCAGGCCCTGGGGATTCAGCCGGGAGTGCACCAGCTGCGGCCACTACCCCACGCCGCCTCGCGGGAAGGCTGCCTTAACGAGGCCCTCAGGTTGAACAACTCCGCGTCGCTGTTGGGGCCCGAGAGCAGGAGTCGGTTGGCACCGGGGGATGCCAGCTCAGAGGAGGGGTAAACAGCGGCCCGGAGGGTGAGGGTGAGCAGCCTGGCTCGGTTTGGGTGGGTGGGAGAGGAGAGGGCCGCTCTGGGCTGAGGGGGCAGCCTGGGCCAAGGCCCGGGGGCCTGCAGGGCTGTGTGTGGGAGGGGTGGAGGAGCACAGCGCTGACGCTCTTGGGGTGAGGGGCTGGAATTGTCCTGAGAAAGAGACTAAGGAGAAATGAGAGAGAGAGAGAGAGAGACCTCCACAGAGTCTGCTTGTCGTGTCCACCCCAGCTCAGCCGGGGCCGTGGCACACGCGTGCTTTCAGCGTGCACAGCGACACCTTGGCCAGCAGACTGGGCTTCCTGCATGAGCGTTTAAATGAGCCTTTTAGCCCCTGGGCAAAGGCGGGTGGCCAAGGCCTCTGCCTTCAGGAGTCACAGCCACCCTTGGGGTCAGCCTCCGGGCCTCTCTGCACTCTGGGCTCGGGGCTCCAGGACTTCCATGTCCCTGGGACCTGGCCGAGGCTGCCAGTTGTGCTCCAAGCTGCTCGTGACATGGCACATGCTAGTCTCTGTGCATGCACACGCCCACCAGCCCTCCCCCTCGGACCTGCAGGCCTGAGCCTGCTGGGCTCGATCCTGACTTCACTCACTGCGGAGGCCACCGCTAAGCTCTCCTGCCACCTGCCAGACTCTCTAGCGGCACATGACACTGCTGTCTCCACCCTGGGTGTGAGGCAGGGAGACTCAGAGAGCTGATGTGTTTGCCCAAGGTCATGCAAGGCTTGGGCTGGGCCGCTGAAACACTGAGCCACTGGGCAGGCTTCCCGCTCTGCCACTTAACCTGCAGCCTCGGTTTCCTTGTCTGTAAGACGATGCTAGGGACAGCCTGTTCCCAGGGTTGTCAGGGAAGTGACACAGAGTGAATGTCGGTCAGTGGGCGGCGAGCACAGTGCCCGTGGGAGGCACTGCTCACTGGACCTGCTACCCCGCTTCTCCAGAGAGAGCCCCTGAGTGGGCAAGATGGCCCTGCCCGTCTACCTGCTGATGTGTCAGGAGTGGCCCGGCCTCCTTGGCTGGCAGCTCGGACCCCCGGGCACTGCTTTCTTGCTTGTTTATATCGGCTCCCTTAGGAGAATGGAAGGACCGGGAAGAGAGCAGCCGCTGGTTACAGGGCAGCATGCTCTATCTGCAGACATTTGGGGGGCGGTGGCTATTTGAAGAAAGCCTCTTTTTCTTTCAGTTAAATATATGTTTTATTCCTAAGTGTGCATGCGTGCACGTATGCGTGAGAGAGAGAGGCTCGCTGACAGGGTCTCGTCACGCTGCAGTCCCTCCCCAGCCCTCCGGCTCGGCAGGACCCCAGGTGTGCCTGTGCCCGGC
>NW_006160052.1:2116143-2129123 GCF_000334495.1 Tupaia belangeri chinensis | reverse complement strand
GTTGGAGCCGGGGTTGTCCCTGTGGCTTCTAGCACTGCAGGCCAGTACGCCACCCGTGGTGCCACCGAGGTCAGGCTGGGGAGAGCGCTGCGCCGTGTGCTCTTTTTCTTTCTCTCTGTTTGTTTTTGAGTCGGGGACAGGGAGACATGGAGAACCCACTCTCAGCGCGGTTCACGAAGTGTCCAAGTCGTCCCTGCTCCAGGAAGCTGTGTGGCATGACCGGCGTGCGCTGCGTGCTGTATGAGCCCAGGGACACGGCTGTGAGAAAGCCTACACTCCGCCTCCTCCAGGGGCTTCTGGTCCGTGGGGCTGAGACTTCCGTCAAGGCATGCCCCGAGCCCCCATAATTGCCCCCGGTTTGTGCTGGAGGAGAGGACCGGGGCCTGCAGCCTGCAATTCGAAGGCCTACCAGTCGGAAGGTCGGGAGGAGTGCACGAGTCTGGCCAGGGCAGGGAGGAGTTCAGGCAGAGGGCATGGCAGGTTCGAAGCCCTGCTCCCGGGGGAGCAGGTCAGAATGAGGAGAGCGGGACAGGGCGGCCTGGTCAGGGACAGGCGGCTCAGTCGGGGGCAGGGTGGCCACTTGGGAGCTTCCCAGTAAGGTTTTTGTCTTGATTCCAAGAGTGTGGGGCACCTTGGAGAGGTTAAGTGGGGAGTGACACAATCAGATTTGCATCCTGAAACAACCGCTCTGGCTGCGGCTTGGAGAGCAGATTAGAGGGGAGCCAGAGAGAAAGTGGGGAGCCCCTGGATGGCTCTTCAGGGCTCCAGGCAGCGATGGAGGCATGATGTGGGTCTGGTGGGGGGGGAGTGTGGGCGGGCCACTGCAGGTTGGAGTGGTAGGCCTCTGTGGGCCAGGGGCTGGGAGGGAACATCTTTCCTCCCTCAGGGGCTCCGCACTCCCCAACTCTGCAGGCACCCCTCACTGTCACGTGGACTTGGCTGGGGTGAGATTTCAAAGGGAAGAGTTGAGGTGTGGCTGAGCCCCAAGGCCTGTCCCCCTCTGAGTGAGGGCCAGGAGGGGTTTCCCGGAGGGTGGCCGAGTCTCCCATGGTGGCTACAGGCCTGGGTGCTGTGGGACTGTCCTGGACCCCGAGGGGCCCTGCGCCTGGCGAGACGTGCCCCTGCAGCACTCCACGCTCCCAGAACTCCCGGCAAGCAGCCCTGGGGTTTACTCCTGCAGCCCCAGGAAATCCGAGGGTTTCTTTCGGTTTATCACAAACACCCAGATGCTAGGGATCCAATTCTTGTTTCCTGAGAGGATTGAAGAAATCTCTGTGTGTTTTGTTTTCTCCTTGGTAACTTTTCTTTGGGGGATTTTCTCCAAAATCTTCTATCAAGGAGGTTTGCCCTGCAGGCTGGGACCACACAGGAGCTGCCGGGAGTCTGGGCCGTGTGCCGTGGGGCATCTCCCTCCTTGGGACAACGAGGGGGCCCACGTCGCATTTGGAGGAGAGAAAGCACACTCAGGGCCCCGAGTGGGACGCCGGCTCCTCCTGGTTCAGCCTGGACTGCGCCTGGGGACACCACCTCCTGGTGGAGCCACGGTCCTCCAGGAGAACCGCCGCAACAAACCGGCAGCAGTGAAAACAGCTGTGGGACCAGCAGAAGGCGTACTGGCTACCCCGCTGGATGCCCACATGGCTGACCACATTTTGAGTCTCGAACCCGGTGGCTTGAAACTCACGCTGGCACGTGTGCATGCATCCCAAGAGAGGAATGGAGAAGGGATTGCGGCATGGCCATCCCCCCCTCCAGGAGGTGATTTCTTGCTTTCTGTCTCTCTCTCTCTCTCTCTGGTGAGCGCATGTATCCTACAACAAAAATCCCTCTTTAAAGAAAGAAAGAAAAGGATCGCAGGAGGCGGCCCCGATCCAGGGTGCCATCGTGTGTGCCAGGCAGTGTTCTCAATTAAACCTCGCCACTAAGGAGTGGACACTCTTAGCATCCCTCCTTTACACATGGGGAAACTGAGGCTCACTGAAGTTAGATTCCTTGCTTACATCACACAGTCATTGAGATGGGGAACAGGAGTTTGAAGCCACCCGCAGCCTCGGCCCTTAGCCACTAAGAACGTGCCAGCCCAGCCCGGCGGGGACTCCCGGTGCTGTTAGGCAGAGCACACGGCCTCTCACAGGGCCCCAGAGCCAGGGTTTCCCGGCCAGAGCACCCCAGCTGTTCTTCAGCTCTGTGTAAGCCGGGACTGTTCAGGTGGAGGGGACAGGAGGAGGGAGCTGGAGAACAGGCCAACCCGGGGCATCGCAATGCAGGGGACGGACTGGAATCACACCGGCGTGGGTCTGAGCCTGGCCCCTCGTTTGCCAGCTGTGTGGCTCTGGGCAAGCGGCTTGCCACTCTGCGCCTCCGTTTCCTCCTCAGCAAGCTGAGGAGCCTACGACTCTCCTGATAGGTCACGGTGGGGGTCAGGCTTGGGGCCAGGCCCCCCGCACACTGTCACACTGTCGGTGCACAAGGAGGAGCGGGGGCCTGGCTCTGAGCCCCAGTTCTTCCCGAGACATGCGGCCAGGACCTGCCCACTCAGCAGCCCTGGCTACAGTGGTCTTCAGACCCTCGCAGTGTCTCCAGTCTCCACGGGCAGCTTGCTGGGGACGGTCTCCATGGCAACACTCAGGACCACCTGTTGAAAGGATCAGGCGCTGCAGAAAATTGACCTGCTTGCCTCATTCCACAGCCTCTGCTGAGGTTTTGGGGGTGAGGCTGGCCTAGGTCTGGAACTCGATCCTGGTGGGCTGCCCTGCGGAGAGGGGAGGACGGGCCACCCGGCAGAGGCCCCTTCTCAGCCTGAGTGGCGGTAATGCCCCCTTAAGCAGTAGCCTTCAGAGCTGGAGCCTAACGAGGGCTGAGGGCTGTGTCTGCCCTCTTTGGGAGAGGGGCACCCCTGCAGTGAGGCGCTCAGCCCTGGCATTAGAGAACCAGGTGATGGGGGTGTGCGCCAGGTGGGCATGGGCCTCCCGAGGGAGACTGTGCTGGCTCTGCAGTCTGCCCCGCTGGCCTCTCCCTGCTGGCCTCTGGTCTCCTCCGAAGGGGGTACAGCGGGTCGAGGAAGTGGAGAGGAGAGCTGGGTAAGGAGCACGTCCCAGAGGCCCACGTGGGCTGAGGCGGAAGGGTAGGAAGAGAGGCGTCATCGGGGGCTCCAGGCCTCTCTGCCCGCCACACTTAGTGGGAGCCCCATCGGAGGGATTCTCGAGCTCTGCTTGGGTCTGGCCTTGTTCAGGCCGGTCTGTGTTCGCCTTTGCCTCTGTCTTGCCGTCTGTGAAATGGAGACCGTTATCGGTCGTTTTATAAGTCAAGGTTGCCGTGAGAAAGAGGGAGCACGTGATGCTGCAGTCGTGAGGTTTTTCATGCCCTTCGGTTCTGGTAATTCCCTTTAAAGGGCGCACGGCAGTCCATTTCATGCATGTGCCGAACTGACCAAGCCGTGCTCCGGCCACGTCGTTTACGTCCTTAACCTCCTGCTCCCGCTCCGTGCTGGCGTACCTTCATCATCAAAAGAATAAAACAGCCCGCGTGCCTTGTGGTTCTGGGTTTTGGGATGAATGTTTCAGAGGACTGGCCAAAGGGGCCCACCCTGCTGGGGCAGGACACGGTTTTACAGGGCTTCGTGATGGCGCCCTTGGACATGGTTGCTGTCCCCATGTACGGAGGAGGAAACAGGCTCAGCGAGGACTCCGCCTGAATAGCCACCGTCACTGGCTGGTTCCCAAATCCTTCCTGTGCAAACACCTTGTCTTTCCAACTCGGCTGAGCTCTTCCACGGGGAAACCGTGCCGTCCCGGTTTCTGCACCCTGCAGCCTCTCGCACTGGTATCTGATGTCGGCAAACAGACCCCCGCCTGTTGGGCTCAACACAGACTCGGGTCCTGCCTCTTAGCTGGGAAGCTCCCGATCCCACTGGTGAGGGGACTGGCTCGAGCCAGGTGGAGAATGCGCCCGGAGCTGAGTCCCAAGCCTGGGCATCTACACTGGCCATCTCACCACTTCTCTGTTTGCAGATGGTCGTGTTGAAGGAGTAGGTTGGGGTGCAACCCGAGAGAGTTTCAGACTGGCTGTTTCAGAAAAGAACATTTAGCTCAGCAAAAAAATAACCCTTTACATTGAAAAGGGCCCTTCTCACAGGTGAAGGTGTCCTCGGTGTGTAGACAGGCCCTCTCCAGTGGCCCTGTACCTGGGGCAGTCATCAGGGTCCTCAGAGAGATCCTGTTAGAGGAGCGCCAAGGAGAGCTGGCCTGTAGCACCACAACTAAGCCCAGTGCGAGCGAGCAAGATCCCACATGGCCGACTGCGGTTTGAATCCCGCCCTCGGGGCTTGACAAACACACTGGGAACGTGTCCATGTGTGCCCAAAATCCCGATGGGGAAGGAGAGTCGGAGAGAAAAGGGTCATGGTGTGACCACACCCCCTCAGGGGCTCTTCTCTAGCTCTCTCTCTGGCAAGTGCATGCACCTTCTGGCCAGGAAAAAGAAAAAAAAGAAGAGGAGGAAGAGGAGGAATGGGGACTGAGTTCTTTTAGCGGCTCCGAAGGCTCGGGAGCCAGACCCAGAGGCCGGGCAGAGAGTGCAAGGAGCTGACTGAATTCCTGGCTGGTCAGCCTGGACACCTGGGCCTGGTAGACAGCCCGGGACCCAAGGTCAGGTGGCCATGGATTCTTACCAGCTGGTGACCTGGGGAGGCACCGAGCCCCTGGGACCCACTCCCTCATCTATAAGACTCCCCAGTGTCCCGTGAGGTCGTAGGTGACACCTGGCGCCCGGAGTGTGTGGAACGAGAGGAGGCCGGGTGAGGACAGCACCCAGACCGTGCACCAGATGGTGCACTGCGGACGGGCGCCTGCTGTTTGTCCAAGTGCTTAGGTTGGACTTGTGGCCGGAGCTGGCGCTTTTGCCCAGTGTTGGTTAAGTGTGAACCTGGGCTGCAGAGGAGCATGGGTGTGTGCATGTGAGAGCATGTGTGTGCATGTATGCGTGTGTGCATGCATGTGTGTGCATGTGTGTGCTTTGCACAGGTGTGTGTACTGGTGCAGCCAGGGGAGAGGCTGCAAAGTAGACCTCTGTGACAGTGTGAGACGGCGTGGGGGTGGGGGTTGGGGTGGTGTGGCTGTGAGTTGGGAGCTGCCCAGGAGGCAGGGGAGCTGCCGGGGGTCGGGGTACAGCTGGGGCTGAGTGAGACCCGAGTTAGAGCCTGTGGGGGGTTCTGGAGAACCTGCTGGGGAGTGGAGAGCCTCACTGGTCTTTCCTAGGGGAGCAAGCTTCTTTCAGAGGCTGGGGGAGCTTCTCTGGGGGCTGAGTGAGGATGGCTGGCCTCAGAGGTGGGGTCCATGCATAAGGTGCCAGGAGGTGACTGGAGAGGCCCAGGGCGGTGGGCCAGTGACCCAGGACAACTGAGAGGTGGGTCCCTGCAGCCGGGGCCCCGGGCCCAGGATCTGGAGAGTGGGCGCAGCCTCCTTCCCCAGCGGCCCTCCTGCCCAGTGCTGCAGGACGGACCTCATGGAGGCCCCCACCCAGAGCCCTGATTGGCTCCCGGCTGCTCCTCTGCTCACTCCGTCAGGCTGTCTATGACCTGGACCTACCTGCCCCAACATGCTTCCTGCGGTCCCCAGCTCTCAGCCTCTCTCCCGCCATCTTTCCCTCAGACACGCCAGGCCTGACTCCGACCGTCTTCCCTGGACGTCCGCTCTGTCCCCTGGCCGTGCAGGTCGTCCTTGTCACTTGGCCCTCAGTCCGACCCCACTTCCTCAGTCCCCTTAAAGTGCACAGTCCTTCCTGCTCCCTCCTGCTCAGAATAGGGACAGCTCGCAGGAGCCAGCGCCACCAGACAGCATCACAGCGACCCCTCGGCAAGCACCAGCCATGCTCTGCTTGCTGGCATCTCGCAGGGCACACACGGTTCCTGTCCCCGTTCACAGACAGGCTCAGCGAGGACTCCCCTGGAACAGCCGCTCTCACTGGCTGGTTCCCAAATCCTTCCTGTGCAAACACCTTGTCTTTCCAACTCAGCTGAGCTCTTTCATGGGGGACACCACCGTCGGTTTCTGAGCCCTGCCAGCCATGCGTGCTATTTGACGTCTGCAAAGAGCCCCACCCCACCCCCATTTGTTGAGCTCAACATAGTCTTGGAGGTCCTGGGGCTTAACTGAGAAGGCCCTAGCCCCATCGCGAGGTGACTGGCTTGAGCCAGGTGGACAGGGAGCCTGGAGCTGAGCCCCAGACCTGGGTGTCTACACTAGCCATCTCACCACTTCTCTGTTCTCTCCTCCACTAGGGAACTCAATGGCAACAACATCACTCGGATCCACAAGAATGACTTTGCGGGGCTCAAGCAGCTGCGGGTGCTGTGAGTATGGGATGTCTCCTGTCCCCACGTCCAGCAGTGGCCTCAGGGATCCTATGGCTGCGGATTGTAGGGTTGTAGGCTGGCCGCCCCCTCTCTTGTAGAGTTGGTCTTGGGACACCCTGAGGTTCTTTTCTAGCTCTCTCTCTGGCAAGTGCATGCACCTTCTGGCCAGGGGAAAAAAAAAAAAAAAAGAAGAGGAGAAAGAGAAGGAAGAGGAGGAACGGGGACTGAGTTCTTTTAGCTGCTCTGAAGGCTTGGGAGTCAGGCCCAGAGGCCAGGCAGAGAGTGTGAGGAGCTGACTGAATTCCTGGCTGGTCAGCCTGGACAGCTGACCCTGGTAGACAGCCTGGGACCCAAGGTCGGACGGCCCCTGAGGGGTTGGGTGAGGTGATGTGAATCAGACCCAGAGTGGCCACTGCCTCCCACATGACTGAGACAATTGGACATGCTGTGGTTCCTAGATTGGATGCACTGGGCTGTCCTGTCCACTGGCTGCATCCCGGGGATGAGGGAAGACCAGGTGGCCATGAAGAAGCTATAGTACTCAGTATCAGTCTGCTTGGGCTGTCATAACAAAATACAGCAGCCCGAGCAGCTTAAACCACAGGAAGGGATTTCCTCACAGTTCTGGAGGGTGGAAGTCCCAGATCAAAGTGTTGGCGGGAAGGTTTCTGGTGAGGCTGTCTCCCTGGCTCGCACACAGCAACTGATTCTGTGTCCTCACATGTCCTTTCCTCTGTGTGTGCAGAGAGAGATCTCTGCATCTCTTCATCTTACAAGGTCACCAGTCCAGTTGGATTAGGGCCACCCCGTTGACCTCATTTCACCTCATTTCACCTCAGTTACCTCCCTAAAGGCCCAAACGTAGTCCCACTGAGGGCCAGGACTTCCACACTGGAATGGTGGGAGGACACAGTTCAGTTTATGCCCATCTCCATGGTTGCCGTGAACCTGTGCCCTAGAAAGACGCCCAGCAAAGCCACAGGTCCTTGACCCGAGAGGGAGGTGAATGGGGCAGTTGAGGACAGAAGTGACTGAGGCAGGTGCCCGAGAGCGGCAGACGCTGCAGGTGGCAGGCGCTGTTCTTTTATATCTGGCTGCTTGCCAGCAACGGGCCCATCTGTGGTACCTGCCTTGCCAGACTGTGAAGGGGTGGGGAGTGAGGGAAAGGGGCAGAGTCTTTCATCCCCCGCTCTGCTGACGGGGAGCAGAGGTGGCTGCGGCATGCATGCCTGCTGAAGCAGGGAGGGCTCGCCCCGAAGCTCAGGTGTGCAGGAAGAACTGCATTTCTTCAGTGCCTCCGCACCAACTCTGTTCTGATTCCGAGCCCTCCCCCGTCCCATCTGCTGACAGGAAGGCCACCACGAGCCAATCGTAGTGTCCCTCACCCCTGCACCTGGGTAGTGTCAGGGTCTCGGGGCCTCAGTTCTTTGAAACTCTCAGCTCTGCAGCTCTGAGGGTCTTCAGGGGAGCTGAGGCCTTGGGGCCAATCCTCTCTGAGACCAGGCTGACAAGCTGCTGGGCAGGGGTCTCTGCTGCTCCAGAACCCACTGACCTCTGACCCTTCCCAGGCTCTGACCCCTTCCGAGTCTAGGGGAAATCCTCCACTCCTTCTCCTGGCCTCTGGTGGAAGCCCTTTGACATCTGAGGCTTCAGGACCATCGAAGCTGAGAAAGAGAAGGTTCTGGTGGCAGCTTCTGCCCCTCATCCTGCCCCCAGTCTTGTCCGAGGCCCATAGAGGGGCACATAGCCCCTGTCTGAGAGTGTGGGGAAGCAGACGTGACTCTTGGGAATCAGTGCAAAATGCTCCTGCCCCCGGCCCCAGCCAGACGTGGAGGGTGTCAGGGCTCGCTGGCCGTGAGAAGACACGAAGTCCCGTGCCTGCAGCCAGGTGGCTCAGTTGGCATGGGCCCCCACACTTCTCTGTGGCAGATGGGACCAGGCGGCATGGGGGTGCAGGCAGAGGGGTGCTGTCTGCCAACTGCACAGTGTGTGGGCTCTGGCTTCCCTCCTTGAGACTGCCTGGTCCCCTGCTGTGCCCCTTGGACATTGCCCTCCAGGCCCAAGGAGGGCAGGGGCACCAGCAGCCCAGAACCAGACAGGGCCACCTGCGGGCTCTGGGTCCCTTCGAGCTGCCTTCTGAAGAGTGCCCTGGTATGTGGTCCCCTCGGCTGCTGCCACAGCAGGTGGCTTCAGAGGGGTCAGACTGAGGCTGGGCCGCAGCACACCTCACCGTCGGGGTCTGCAAGGACTTGAGGCATCTGTCCACGCAGGCACGGACGTGGGCCTGTGCGTGGCTCGGCCGGCTCCTGTCTAGCCCCCTTGCTAGTGCTGCCCTAGCAGAGTCCCGCTTGGCCCTTCCCTCGTGCCGACTGTTCCAGGGCCCCTGTCCGACACCCTGTCTCTGTCCTCTCACTTTGCTTCCGCAGGCAGCTGATGGAGAACCAGATTGCAGCGGTGGAACGGGGGGCTTTCGATGACATGAAGGAGCTGGAGCGGCTGTGAGTGTCCTCGGGGTGCGGGCTCGGGAGGGCAGTGGGGCCGGCCCGGAGGGTCCCAGCAGGCCACGCTCCTGACGGAGCAGCGGGTGCTCTGGAGAGGGGACCCTGCTCCCAGCCTGCCTCCACCTGCTGGTGGATCTGGGCCAGCTGCCGCAGAGGGAGTCCCAGGGCATGATGGGATGGCAGCAGAGAGCCCTGGGGTGTCTCCCGCCCACCCGTTCTCAGTGCAGCTCTCGTTGTTGTGCGTCCCTGAAAATACGTGATGGCAAAAACTCACACGATCCAGAGGAAGCGAAATTGCTTCCGTGACCTCGTCCCAAGGTGTAGTCACTGTTCAAGTGGACCCGGCAGGGCGCTCTGGGGCTGGGGCCCTGACACGGAAACTGGAAGGTGGTGGCATGTCCTGAGTTGTGTGGTCTGTGCCTTAGTGGGGTTTCTGAGTGTGAAGATGACCCTGCTCAGCTTTTGCGTCGCAGATGGGCAGCGATGGGGAAGACCTGGCATGGGCACTGGGGTTCACAAAGACCCTGGTCCTGTCCTCCTGCAAAGCGGGCTGGCCACAGACGCCAAGAGCCCCAAGTTCACACTCGGAAGCAGAGAGTTCACTTTATTTTGAGGAAATAATCCGAGACATAGTTAGAAAATTATGTATCAGGAATAGTCACTGCACACTATTTACAAACCAAAAAAACCAGGAACAGTCGGCCTGGTGGAGACATAAGGCATAAATCACATTGTTTGTTTTTGGTTTTACTTTTGAGAGATTTTTGTTGTTGGGCGCATGTGCTCACCAGAGAGACAGAGAGATAGAAAGCGAGAAATCACCCCTGAGAGCGACGGACCTGCTGCAGTCCCTTCTCCTCCACTCTCCTCTCAGATTCTGGGCACGCACACACATGTGCCTGGTGTGAGTTTTAGGCAGCTGGGTCTGGGACTCAAACTGCGGCCAGCCATATGGGAGGCCAGTGCCTTAACCACCACACCACCTACTGGCCCTGTAAGTCACATTTCTGAGGAACAGTTAAGGCCATGAGAATGTGCTGACCATCTAATAGTAA
This sequence comes from Tupaia belangeri chinensis, assembly GCF_000334495.1. Classification (NCBI taxonomy): domain Eukaryota; kingdom Metazoa; phylum Chordata; class Mammalia; order Scandentia; family Tupaiidae; genus Tupaia; species Tupaia belangeri. The sequence continues at coordinate 2,119,215 of NW_006160052.1, read as the reverse complement.
GTGGAAAAGGCAGGAAGTGACATTTATGTAAATAAAATCAACTTCTCTCAGATAAGATAAGGAGGGGAAAGGGTCGAGACTGTGAACTCTTACTCTAGTGAGCGGTGGGACGAGAGGGAGTTCTGCCGTGACTGCTGTGCTTTCTAAGTAGATCTTCTTACAGGGTTTATAACTGTCATTGTCGCCACGCCTTCACTGATGGCAGGCGACGTCAGCGCTCTATAACCCTTAAAGCAAGGCCGCCGGAAGTGGTGTCTCACAGATGCGCAGTGGCGTGCACAGAGGCTGAGGGACTTGCCTGCAGTCGTGCAGAAGGGGAGATTAGAACCCAGATCATCTTGCCTTTCAAGCTGAGCTCTTAATGACGATGACCTAACGTCCCGCCTCTCGCTTTTCTATTTAATAAGGCCTTAAATAAAGGGGAGGGGCTGCGGCTGTGTCCCTGCGCCTGGGCAGCCTGGGAGCACATCAGGCAGTTTCCCTCTTGCGTGTCCCCCACCCAGGTCTAGCGTGAGTGACAGGAGCCCACAGCTGGGCCAGATGCTTCCTCCCTGGTTGGTTCTCTTTGAAAGGCTTAGAGCAGAACACGTTAGTATTCATAATAGTAAAATGAAAGCCCTGGGCCGGGGGTTGGGCCTAATCCAGGCCGGCCCTAACTCTGCTGCTGCACCCCAGGGAGGAAGAGAGTTAGGAGGCGGGGTTCCAGGCAATACCAGGGTGGCCTCCGTCATGCCTGCTGCAGCCACCAAGCCTGGCAGGGTCCCCCTTGGTGAGCCATAACTCGTCACTGCAGCTGTCCCTCTGTCCGTCTGGGTTTCTCCCTGCTGGGTGGGTCACCAGCAGCCTCAGGGTGGGAAGTTACTCTCGGACACGGGATTGTCCTGACCATGTGCGTGCTCACTGCTGGCACCCATGCAGGTGGGCAGCCCAGCCGCCCTCGGACTGCAGGCTCCTGTGGCGAGGCAGTCAGTCATCAAAGAAGATGAGACGTCTTCTGAAAATTCATGGAAAATGTGTATTATGAAAAATCATGCCTGGGCTTCAGTTTTTTTTTTTTTTCACACACAAAAAACTCATGCTTTAATCCCAGTTTCCACCAAAAAAAAAATTCTTTTTTATGATAAAAAAGAGAGAGAGTCCCCTGTTGGCCCTCTGCTCCTCAGGAGCCTGGGCGCCCGCACTCGTGAGTGAGCACCCACACGTGTGGGAGCTGCCCTGAGGGACTGTCGGCCGCCGGGCTCCCGACCCTGCAGGCCGCTGCACTGCCAGCGTGTGCCAGTGCTGGGCCTTTCCATGAGCTGTCCGAAGCCTCCTCCATGTGTATCCCTAAATATTTGCACGCACTCACCTCCTCCCTTGCCTCTTAAGAAATCTTGCGGTAGGGCATGTATGCTTGGCAGAGAGAGCGCGAGCGAGAGGAAGGGAGAAGACACACCAGGGACGGCCATGCTGCCATCCCTCCCCCTGCATTTCGGGAGGGATCACTCGTGGGATTTTGAGCACGCATGCACATGCACCTAGCATGTTTTTCAAGCTGCTGGGTGCAGGACTTGAACCACAGTCAGCCGTGGGGATCCACCTGCCTTAACCTCCATTCCGTGGCTGGCCTGCGAAGGCTTTTTAGTAGGAAATACTGACTAGAGTCCTGTATTGTTTTCCTCACCTATACTTTGTTTATGACTTTTGATTTTGGGTTCTTGAAGGCGTAATGAGATTTTTCAAAAGGTTCTTGGAAGCAATCTGGGTGGAGAATTCTGGATTTTTTAAAATGACACCCTTACCTTTTTTCTTTTTATTTATTTAATTCAACAGCTTTTTAATTAGCACTTTTCCTTTCGTTGAAGCTTTCCAAAGCCTCAACTTCGTTTTCATAGAGACAGCAATTCTTCACCACAAGCACCTCACTCGCTGAGGCAGTTAGTTCAGTTGTCATTTTAATTGCCAGCTCTTCTGGCATGACAGCTTGGGAAGGGACATGCTGGCTCTTGGAGCATGGGGTGGTGAAAGATTGGGGTCCATGGCGTCCACGGCTGTGGAAGGACAGGCGTGTGCGCAGTCACGTGAGCCAGTGGAGAGGAGCCGGTGCTGCAGGACTGCCTAGACGGGCAGTAGGTGGACAGCTCCCGGTCCACCACTCCGCAATGACTTGGGCGAGGCGCTCGCCTCTCGCCATCCCAATTCCCTCTTCTATCCAAGAGGGATGACCTGACGTCGTCAACAGACATTACGGGTACCCAGTAAGAGCCAGATCATGTGACAAGAGGTGGCAGTTCAGGCTCCCCAGTGGGGTCGCACGTGTGATGGGAAGCTCTGCTACCATGTTCGAGAGGGAGAAGCCGCCTCCCCCTGCGGCCCCTCTGCAGGGAGCGCATGCCTGCTAAGCATCGCCACGGTGCCTGGCACACGGTAAGGCCTGGGACCCCCGACCGCAGCCCACGCCTGCTGCTCCGTGTCGCCTGCACCTTCCTCGCCCCGCCAGTCCCTTCCATTAGAGCGCTTTGATTTTCCACGTCCAGCTAGGCATCAAATCCTTTCCCTTCTAAATGCGTGTCAGAAACTGAAGCCAGGAAAGTGAGAAGGTCTTGGGGGAAGACAAAACCAGAGACCAGTGGCTCCCAGGCAGCCAAGTGTGGGATTGACTTACTGGGCCACTGAGGGGAAGGGACGCGCAGGTTGCTCTGAGGGTTAGGTGGGCGGCCCCGTCTCCAAGGCAGCCATGTGTGGTCAGGAGTGCTCCTGAAAGCACACCTCTCCCAGCTGCTCTCCTGGAGGTGCGGGTCTCGTGGTCTGGGCTCTGCCGGGACGTGGCGGTCCCCACCGAGGCAGCGACGACCTTTCGCACACGTCAGGTGGAGGATGACCTTCTGGGGGGCCTCGCAGACCAGTCGCTGCTGAATACCCAGAGCGGGGTTTCTTCCTTTCTCTGCAGAGGCTGTCCTTGGTTTATCTTAGTCTGTTAAAGAGCCATTGAGGTCCCCTCTCACAGGAGAGGGGACTTCCTGCTGTGGAGGAAGGTGTGCCGCTGCCTTGTAACCACAGAGGCTCGTGCAGGGAGGGGTGCGGGGAGGGATG
>NW_006160052.1:2090826-2116112 GCF_000334495.1 Tupaia belangeri chinensis | reverse complement strand
GGGGACAGTGCTCTAGTGACGCCCTGCTGACGGGCTTTCCTAGGGACCCGCCCTTCACCTCCTCCTGCCGGGGTGTGGGGGCGGGATCCCTACTTTATAGATAAAGACTCGGACCAGAGAATGGGGCCCCCCTGGGAGTGCACACGGCCCTGCCAGGATTTGAACCCTGGACTTTCTGATTCTGAGTCTCCTGCTTTCTGAGAAGTCCTTTGGGTTTCCTGGACATCTAGGCGGGTTCCAACTCCTCTCTTCTCTTTTCCAGACGACTGAACCGGAACCAGCTGCACGTGTTACCCGAACTGCTGTTCCAGAATAACCAGGCCCTGTCGAGACTGTGAGTGATGCTCTGTGGTAGGACGTCCTCCCCGCGGTCTCCATGGAGGGCAGCGTTCGGTCCTTCCTCCCGGCGGGACGCTCTCCCCATCGTCTCCGTGGAGGGCAGTGTTCGGTCCTTTCTCCCTGCGGTCTCCGTGGAGGGCAGCGTTCGGTCCTTCCTCCCAGCGGGACACCCTCCCCGCGATCTCCGTGGAGGGCAGTGTTCGGTGACCGGATCCCCACCCCCCAACCTGGCAGGGCCAGGTCAGGGCATGAAGGCCTGGACCTTTCTCAGGTGCGCGGGGGCGCCTCCCCATGGCAGGCGCTTGGAAGAACCGGCCATGCGTGCAGGTCGGGGTGCTGCCCTGACCGCTGGGTGCAAGGGTGTGCTGCGGCAGGGCCGCCTGGGGACGCCAGCCTCTCGGGGCTGTCTCTGCACTTCCCTCACGGCCTTGACAACCCGACCCGCTGAGTCTTCCTTGAGCCTGGGTCTGTGTTCAGATCGCTCTGTCTTTCAGGGGAGTGTGGCCAGTAAGCGTACAGACCGGGGCGAAGGCGTACTCCTGTCTGTGTCGGTGTGCTCTTCCTCGCGTCCTGCTGCTCCGCCACTTGCCGGTGGTCTTGTTAGGTCACGCGTTTCGCTCATGGACTCGTGGCCGGGACTTCGCGGCCGCCTGAGGGGTCTCTTCTGTAGCTTTTAGTGTGTCGCCTTGCGGCCTTCGCTTAAATAACTCTAGTGATGGGGCGCTCACCACCCAGCGGGCCGTCTGTTTCAGGACAGAGTTGCATATTTGGAAATTTTCCTTAACTTTGAGTCCTGCATTTACCTTCTAATAACATGTTTTTCTTAACTTCACTTTCTGCACTCCAGCCATGGACTCTGAGATTTATTGGAAGGATTTTTGTCAGAAGGCATGTGCCCTTGTCAGAGACAGAGTGAGAAAGATGAGAGAGATAGGACCCCCCACCCCCACCCCATGGGGCCTGGTAATGCCACGATCCCTTCTCCGTCTCTCTTTCCTTTCGGGATTTTGCACACACACATACCCAGTGTGTTTTTCAAGCTGCCAAGTCTGGGACTTGAACTGCAGGGTCAACCATGTGGGATCCAGGTGCCTTAACCACCAGGCTGTGGGCTGGCCCCTGTGCAGTTTCTGAATTTTGAGTTGAGAGGGTTTTGAGGCCCCTTGTTTGTCATTAAGAACCTAAGAACCTTTGGCTGGGCCTTCTGGGTGCCCACAGGCACCGCGTGAGGCCTCGGGGTGCCGGTGTCTCCTTCGGGGTTCCTGACTCAGCAGCTCGGTGGAGACAGAGGCAGGACGTGAGGCAAGGGAGGCCGAGGGGCAGGGGCTGAGGGGCAACAGCGATTGGGGTGAGGGGCCACCTGAGGGCCGAGGGCCTGGCTGTGGGCTTCTGGGGTCCAGAGCGTGGCGCCTAGGCTCTGAGTGAACACGGGGCCTCCATCTCTGCTGCGAGTCCCAGCCCTCTCGCTGAGCCCCATGTTCCCCTGGCCTCTCCAGAACTTGTCACTGAGCCCACCTTCCAGCCTGTCTTTATGATGACTCTGCGTTCTCACTGGCCCAGCAATATGTCTGATCCCTTCCTGTCTCTTCTTCCTCCTGGCCGGGAGACCACTACCCAGCGGCCCTCAGGGATGGCCCCTTCTGCAGGCCTGCTACCACCCTCAGACTTGAGCCGGGCCTTCTGTTGGTTCAGGTGCACACAGTGGGTGTCTTATCTTCACTGGATGCTAACTGCACAGGTGCTTCCCACAGCGTGTCCACCACACCGGCTGAGCCCGCGTCCGTGCACTGGCCTGTGGACCGTGTGGTCACTGCACGTGCTGGCAGCTGACCCGGCCCTGACGTGGCCGCCCTGACGTGGCCGCCCTGATGTGGCCCCGCAGCTCCTGTTCTCCTCCCCAGCACCTCTCTGGGCCTGGGTGAAGGGGGACTGTTGTCTTCAGCTCTTCTGACACCTCTCGAGCTCGTCTGTGGGCGGGCGTGCAAGCCGGGAGGGCTCGGGAGCAAGCCGTGCAGTGTGCCTGCGGGCCAGCCCACGCTGGAGGCCAGCACATCCCGGTGCCCCTGTCGTTGAGGGGACCCCAAAAGAGGCACGTCCTGGGGAAAACTATTTTTATTTTTAAACTGCCAAGAGGGCATGTGCATCACCAGAGAGAGACAGAGTGGGGTGAAGGGACCCTCCAGTGGGATGTGATCGCACGGGACCACTTCTCCGTGTTGCCTTTATGTCAGACTTTGGGGTGCGTGCGCTCACACACACGCACACGCATGCGCCCGAGGTCTTCAAGCCGCTGGGGCTGGGATTCCAACCACCATCAGCCATGTGAGATCTGACTCCCTTAACCACGAAGCTGTGGGAGTGGGGAAATGAGGAAACAAACCTTTCTACCGATCTGGTCGTTTATCCTGGTGTCTGGGTTTCCCACTGCGGAAATGGCTGCAGAGAAGGCTGGAGGAGCAGGTGCTCTCTGCCTCACCCCTGCCTCGTCCCACTGAGCCGCACAGCTGGCCTTCCAGACCTTTCTGAGACCTCTCTGTCAGCTCCCCCACGGTCTGACCCAGGAGCACCTGGGCACACTTGGTTCCAGAATCAGCGATCCCTGTGGACTGGCGATGTCAAGCTGGAGGGCATCATGGTTTATTTTAGCTTTTTTTCCCCTTCCCCATAGGGCATGTGTGCTCTCCAGAGAGAGAGAAAGAGAGAGAGAGAGAGAAATCACCCTCCAGGGAGGATGGCCATGCTGCAGTTCCTTCTCCTCCATCCTCCTCTTGGGACTTTTTAGACACACACGCACACGTGACCGGCATGAAATTTAAGCTGCCAGGCCCGGGACATGAACCATGCAGTTAGCCATGTCGGGCACAGTCACCTTAACCCCTTCCCGCCTGCTGGCCCGGGGTTGGGAATAGTAGGGGCAGGCTCCTGGGCTCTCTGCAGGAGGAGCTGAGGGGCAGCTGGCCTCCTGGATCTGGACTGGACTGTGAGGGGCGTCGGGTTCTTCCCCAATGTCTGCCATAGCCAGGCTGCTGGCGTCTCAGCCCCCCCCGCCCCCGCCATGACTCGGCTCAGCCGGGCTGCTGTCTGCCCCCCCTTCCCCTCCCCCGCCACCTGTGGCCTGGAAACTCAGATCCCCGCGGTGTCTGGGTCCCAACTCCAGATTCCTGGGACGAAGCGTGTGACTGGGCCACCCAGGGTGGGAGGACGCCCTGGGCCGGCGGGTGTGTGGGAACTGGTGCTGTCCCTCTGTGGAGCTCAGCTGTCCCCTTGGACGGTGGGGACACGGGGAGGCAGTGCCTGGCATTTCTAGCTCTTCTCTGTTGACCTTCCCTCTGCGTCGGAGGGATCCGTTGTGAATCCTTTCCATCTGGAGCGAATGATGGCCTTCCCTACAGAGGCCGTTCTGCTAAATCAGCATGAAAGTGGGTCTGAGGGGACCAGACGTGCTGGGAGAGGTGTGGCCCCCAGCCAGCCGGGTCTGCGCAGCTCCTAGGGCTCAGTGCCGGCTGTTGGTTAGCGCTCACTCAGACGCCCTGGCGTCGGATCAGTCCGTCCACTCCTTTCCCTGGGCAGGGTCTATAGTCAGAGGTAGGGTTCGCCTTGGCCCACAGAGCAGCTGGGCTGGAATCAGACACCCTCCACGGGTCCCTAAGGGGTCTGAGAGTGGGCTTGGACCTTACCTTCGAATCTCAGTTTGGGGATCTGTCCTAAGGAGTAATAACACAGGAGGACAGACATGGCAACATTACTCAGAACTCTGAAATGCAGAGCAGTCACCAGACATGGAGAGGGCCTGAACGCCTCACACTGGGGGGCGTCTGCGCAAAGCCGCGTTCACACAGTCATCACAAACGGCCTTCGAGAGACGGCGAGTGACGTAGAGAAACGTGTGTGACATCGACAGCCATCGCTAAAAATCGCTCTTAAAGATGCGAGGGGAAATGACCGCAAGGCACCAGGGGAACTTTCTGGGGGGCTTCTGTCTTCTCTGTGCTTCCTGGACGTGCCCTCGGAAGCGTGTCTATGTTCGTGGTAGGCACTTCCCGGTGGTCACAAGGAAGGGGCGCCTTCGTGGTCCGGGTGGGGCAGTGCCGGGTACGTGATGTGGCAGGACCTTCGCCCCGCCGGCCCCCCTGTGCTCTTCTACGAGACAACGATCCCGACGTCACCTTGCGGGGCTGCTGTGAGGCCTGAAGGGAGGTGTGGGTGTGCGGCCACACGTGGAGGGTGCTCCGGAGTCGGCGGCGAGGCCATGGGGGCTCTGCTATGGGGGTCACCCCGCTCCCCAGGCGGCAGCGTGTCAGCGTCAGTGTCGGTTCCCTGCTCCCTGGGCCAAGTCATCCTCTCCACGGCTTATACTTAAAATTTTTAGTTTTAGATTTGCTATCAGACTCGTGTGTACTGGAGGGAGACAGGGATGCAGAGAGAGAGAGAAGGAACGCAAGAAACCACTCCTCAGGGGTCATAGCCACACTGCCATTCCTTCTCTTGGGAGTTGGGGCACTCCTGCCTGGCCTGATTTTCAAACCCCTGGGTCTGGAACTCGAACCGCGTAGCTGAGTGCATGGGAACCAGCTGCCTTTAGCCTCCACACCACTTGGAGGTGCCCCCACACTGCCAGCCTCACACTTTAAAAAAACAAAATTAAATTGCCAGAGGGTGTTTGCTCAAGAGAGAGAAAGAACAAGAGAGAGAAATAACCAGTGAGGCGTGGTCACGCTGCAATCCCTTTTCCATTTCTCCATCTCATCATGATGTTGGGCGCGCGTGCACACACGCGCACGCGCACACACACACACACACGCCAGGCCTACACCCGGTGTGTTTTTGCTCTGCCAGGACCAGGACTTGAACCTCCGCCAGCCGTGTGGGATCCAGGTCCCTCTCACAGGCCTTAACCACTGAATACCTTCCCTGTGCTGTTGTCTGCGGGCCCACTCCCCGTTCACGTGTGGGAACTGCTTGTAGTGTGGCAGCACTCAGAGCAGACAGCTGCGTGGCACTGAAAGCTCTGGGCCTTGGGAGTGAGCAGGTGGGAGGTGGCTGCAACTGACTCCTGGTGGGCGTATGAGAGACACGTATGGACACACAGACCTGCCCGCCTGTCCTGTCACCACGGGACGCCCTGCACGGCCTCAGGACCCCAGCAATAGGAAAAGCCTTACCAGATGTTGGCCCTGGGCACAGGACGGACAAACCACCCTCTTCAACTTCATGGAGTCAGATGTTTTTGGTTACAGTGTGGAAGGGACTGGGACACCCCATCGGGCTGTTTTTACTTTGAGAAGAGGCTTAGGGGCCCCGGGGAGGCACTCTGAGGAGGTGGTGGTGGAGGGCGGCTGCGAGAGGCCTGGGTCCAGGGCTGAAGACGAGTCTGGCTTGGACAGTCATTGTGCAGGCTTGAGACGTTGACAGGGACCTGCTTTGTGCCCTGGGCACTTTCCTGAGCAGTCTGAGGAAGCAGATGGGCCAAGTGGAGGCGTCGCCCCGGAAACGTTGTGGGGTGCCCTGGGGTTCTGGGGGCTCTCTCTCCTTCCTTAGGGGTGCCCCACTGAGGGTGGTCAGCAGTCCCTGCTCAGCATCCCCCCACCTGTTTTGAAGAGAGCACCGGCGCGTCTGAAGTTAGAGGGTATCCCAGGGTGCAGGGGCCCTGCCCCAGCCCTGCTCGGCTCTCCCAGGACCCACGTGGCCTTCCACTCCGAATGGTGGGCGCACAGCTGTGTGCCGAGCTCATGCTGCGCGCTGTACAACGCTACCTGACCCCGTCCCCAGGGCGTCCGTGACATCCACCTCGTCCTGTTGTCCAGACAAAGTGCGAGCTCGGGCTGACATGCCGGGGGGTGGAGCACGTCTGCACCCGGTCTGAGGACAAAGCTTACTCTTAGGTGGCCTCCGCTCCTCCACCCCAGGCCGTTCCCTGGACCCTCTGCCTACACACCTGCTCCTCTGCCTACCCGTCCCTGCATCCCCGTCTACCTGCCCAGCCAGCCTCCTCCCATCCACCCCCATCTACCCATCCCTACCTATCCACCACCCACCAGTCAACCCACCCCACTCCTCACTCCTTCCCTCTCTGAACACCCCACACTCTCCCACCCACCTGCCCATCTGCCTGCCCATACGTTTTTCCACTCCTCTACCCACCAACCCCCCGTCTGCCCTCACACTAACCCGTCTACCAGCTGTAAACCCGCCCGATAGCTTCCCCCCATGCTTCCCAACCCCCGTCTTCTCTACCGCCTCCCTTACTTCCCACCTGTGACCCACACGCCCCCTCACCCATTCCCCAGCAGGTCCCCCGGCCTCCTATGGGGCAGGCTCTGTACTGGGTGCTGACGAGACTTGGGGTGACTGCAGTGCAGGACAGACAGGTGTGAGTCTCTTCAGGAGGTGACAGTCGCCCTCCCACTTAGCAGGTTGGAGTGGCCGGAGGGGAGGCATGGCCTGCTGCACCGCTGTCCCCTGTGTGTGTATGTGCGTGTGTGTGTGTGTGTGTGTGGGGGGGGGTCGTGCCTAGTGGCAGGCTGCCTGGCTTGGGGTCAGCTCCCTCACCTGCAATCAACCCTAGAGGACCCACACAGAGGGCCAGTGGGGGTGAGATGGCACGTTTGAAACCTGTCCGCTTCTCTTAAAAGTCTGACCCTGCTGGGGGGTAGGAGAAGCTGGGGCGAATGTCAGCCCCGGCCCCCAGGTCTGGGGAGCCTGCTCCCTCCATTCCCCGGTCTGGGGAGGGGTCTGTCCCGCTGCTTTGCAGCCCTCCTCTTACTGGCTGCATTTTGCCTACATGCAGAAACTGCTTCTGGAAATCCAGTTCCTCTGGGCTTCCTTTCAGCCTTGAAACCAATGTGTGTGTGGATGAGATTGCCCTTCTGTGTCTGCGGGGCCTGGCGGGCGGGGTGGGCGCTGCAGGGCGGCAGGGCATTATTTATGTCCCTGCTGCAGGCCCGCCATGACTCATTAGCAGGGCCCCGCGGGTGGAGAGCGGGCTGTGGGGTTCTGCCGGAGCCCTGTTGAAGAATGCCTGACCCTACCGACCCTGTCTCAAGCTGGGTTTAATTAAACTGTCAGTGCCGGTCAGAGCGACAAAGCTTCCCTTCCCGTCGGTCCCCAGCCCCCTTCGGAGGCAGGAGGGCCTTCTCTGCTGAAATGAAAAATGGATCTGTCTTGCCTCTGAGGGAAATTGCCCGGAGCAGGAAGGTGACCTTGCTATTGTGGCGGTCCGTGCCAGGCTGCCGGCGCCGGGCGAACGGGCTGCCTGGCCAGGGCCTCCTCCCTGCCCTGTCCTCGCCTTTCCCGGAACGAAGTCTCGCCAGCGTGAGACGTTGCTGGAGGAAGGGTAAAGCGCAGCTCCCTTGGTTAGACAGCTGGGGGCTGCTGAGTCCAGGCAGGCCTTTGCAGAGGGCCCCCCAGCTTCATCAATGCACCCATGAGCCTCCTACAGCCCCGGGGAGAGGGAGGGTGCTGTATCTCCTGTATATCTTTGTGAAACTCTTCAAAAATTCTTTTTCAGGGATTATCTTTTATTTAAAACATTTTTTGAGAGTTTTTTTGCTATAGGGCGTGTGTGCTCGCCAGAAAGACAGAGAGAGTACAGAGAGACAGAAAGCGAGAAATCACCCCCCAGGGGGGATGGCCATGCCGCAATCCCTTCTCCTCCATTCTCCTCTTGGGATCTTGGGCATGCACGCACACGTGCCCAGCGTGAGTTTAAGCCACTGAGTCTGGGCCTCGAACCATGGTCAACTACATGGGAGTCCAGCGACATAGCCATTATGCCAACTGCTGGTCCCTATTTAACATTTTTATTTATTTATTTTTTTAGGGTTTTGTCATAGGGCGTGTGCACTCGCCAGAGAAGTAGACGGTGAGAGGGAAACCGAGATATCACCCGCCAGGGAGGATGGCCACACTGCGGTCCCTTCTCCATTCTCCTCTCAGGAGTCTGGGCACACACACATACATGTCCAATGTGATTCTCAAGCCGCCAGGTCCAGGACTCGAACAGTGGTGGGCCATATGGGAGTCCAGCGCCTTAACCACACGCCACCTGCTGGTTCCCAGGGAATATCTTTTAACGTCTTGTGGGCCCAGTGCCAAGTAACTGTCCAAGGCGATAAGGATCAGAACTGAGATTTGAACATAGGTCCGTCGAACCCAGGCACTCACCTCTAAATCGCCAGCACTCGCACGAGTGTGAGAGTCCCCTCGGGAGCCTCTAAGAGTGCAGATCCTCACGGTCAGTGGGTGGGGGACAGCCCAGGAATCTGCTTCGCGGTCCTGGTCCTCCTTATCTTTTATTCTTTATCTTTAAGAAGCCTTGCTCCCAGTGTGCTTGGGGAGTCTGAGGCGGGACCCCTGTCAGGTAGCACCCCCCCCCCCCTGGGCCCCCTCTGGAGCGAGCCCCCCCCCCCCCCCCGATTACGTCTACCTGGCCTGGTTCGAGGTGAGAGCCAGGCTAAGTAAGCAAGACACCGAGAGCAGACTCTTCACCTCCCGCGGCCATGCAGAGAGCGACTGGGGGATTATGACTTGGCAATTATGGAGCACTCCGGACCCTCAAAGTGCTTTCCAATCATTAAATCTGCCCCTGCTGTCAAGGCTCAAGTGAAAAAAGGCAGCATCCCACTGGGCCGGCACGGGAGCCCCTGGGATGAGGGCAGCCGGCCTGAGATTGACAGCCTGCACGCCAGAGCGGGCTGATGCGGCCGCACGGATGAATGGGCTGGACGCAGCCCCGGCGCCCGGCTGCGGGCTTTGAATTCAGCTCTGCCCATGGCTGGCTCCGAACCATGTGGGCATTCACAAGTGCGGACAGCCACGGGAGCCAGGGTCTGCAGGAGGGCTGACGGGGTGGGGGGCGGCCAGGGGTCACCCTGAGAGAATGCCCCGCAATTGCAGGGTGCCCTGCTGTGAGGCTGTACAGGGCTCTGTGGCCTGACAGCCGCCAGTCCTCCCCCATGGCATCCCAGAAATCAGTGTGAGAGGACCAGAACTCGTCAGCACCATGAAGACTGTGCAGAGAGGGTGCATGAGAAGGGCCCTGCTGTGACTCGCTTTCAGGGGTATGAGGGTGGTTTTCCTTGCGGTAGGATATGTATGGGCTTGTAGGAGAAACAGAGAGGGAGAGAGAGTACCCTGGAGGGGATGGCCGTGCCATAGTCCCTTCTCTTCCATTCTCCTCTTGAGATTTTGGGCACAGATGCACACCCACCCGGCGTGATTTGCAAGCCTCTGGTTTCGGGACTGGAACCGCGGTCAGCTCTGTGGTAGTCCAGCACCTTAAACACTACATCACCTGCTGGTCCCTAAATGAGGATGACTTTAAAAATCATTTCAAAGATTCTACACATAATTTTGCTAGGATATTAAGACTTTGGAAAACAGAAAAAGAAAGAGAGTTTACTTTTTTTAGTTAAATAAGGCCTGGCAGTGGGAGGCCGGAGGGGAGGGGCACAGCCACATGCTGACTGTAGCTGAGGCGATTTGAACCTTTATCTGGCCAATTGTCAGAGTTGACCAGTGACCAGGCAGGAGTGACCCTGCTCACAAGAGTGGACACTGGCCAAGTGGGAGGGTCAGGCTTCTAGATATGAGCCAGGTCTGAGCAGAGCCTGTTGAGGTGGGCACCAACCAGAAAGGAAGTGCTTGTCTTTCAGGAGAAATGGGCCTCGTACGCATAATACTGTACATCCCCGAACCACCTGACACTCTGCCGAAAGGTCTAGTGTAACTGTCAGAGTTTGCCTTAATGAGACAACTTGAGATTTACTTGTGTTCCTGGACCGCACCGAGATGATAATGAACGCGGACCCCCATTTCTCCCTGATGTCTCGTCATGATTTCTGGACCTGCTCCAGCTATCGCTGGACTCTCCTTGTCTGCCAGGATTCTGGGCTGGGCTGTGGCAGTGGTGGCAGGAAGTCTACCTGTCTGAGTCAGCAGGGGCTGCTCTCACAGAAGCCCACAGGCTGGGCAGCTCAGACAATGCACACGGGTGTCCCACAGTCCTAGAGCCTGAGTCAGGGTGCCAGCTCGGCCGGGATCTCCCTTCCCAGTCGTAGACAGCTGCCTTTTGGACTGTGTTTTCACATGGTGGAGAGAGGAGAGAATAAGCTCTAAAGGGTCTTTTTTTTTTTTTTTTTTTTTGAGATATTTTTTCTATGGGGCGTGTGCGACAGACAGAGAGAGACAGAGAGACAGAGAGACAGAAAGCGAGAAATCACCCCCCAGAGGAGATGGCCATGCCGTAATCCATTCTCCTCTCAGGATCTTGGGCACACACACACACGTGCACGGCGTGAGTTCCAGGCCACCGGGTCTGGGACTCGAACCACGGTCGACTACATGGGAGTCCAGCGACATAGCCGTTATGCTAACTGCTGGTCCCTAAGGGGTCTTTTTATAAGGGCACTAATCCCATCACGAGGGCCTCACCCTCAGGACTTATCTAAACCAAACTACCTCCCAAAGGCCCATCTCCAAATGCCATCGAAGTGGGGGTTAAGGCTTACGGATTGGGGGGATGCACACAGTCGAGTCTCCCTAGCCCGCTGATGAGGGCCAGCAGATGCTGTCGTGGTTATGTCGCTGGACTCCCACAAGGCTGAGCACAGTTCGAGTCCTGGGCCTGGTGACTTGAAAATCACTCTGGGTGCCTGTACGTGCATGCCCATGACCCCACACCACACATTGTGGTGTGGCCATCCCCCTCTAGGGAGTGGTAGTCCACTTTCTTTCTCGCTATCTCTGTCTCTCTCTAGTGAGGTTTTGTACATGCACTGTCCTGGATTCGGAGCTCATCAAGGAGAAGGACCTCCGGGCAGCCCCCCTCCCCGGCTCTTCCAGTGTTATCATCGGGCTCTTTGGCACTGAGTCCTCTCCTTTTGTCCAGTGGTCAGGCTGCCGATTAGTATGGGACTCTGGGCAAGAACCAAGCCTCTCTGTGCCCGCTGCTCATCGTGAAGCACTGGGGTGTTGCGAGGATCAGGGCGATTTGTGCGGCGTGCCTAGCACGGGGCTGTGAGGTGTCGTCACCCAAGCATCAGAAGCGACGGAGGGGGCAGGCGCGTGCTGTCCGGCTGCCTTTCTTAGACGTAGAGGACGATTTGCTGTCCCAGAAGTCCCCACAGATTGCCCTCGGTGGGCTGGCACTGGGCTCCCCTTTCATCACAGCCGCCCTCTGTCACCCCACCTCATTGCGTGCCCTGGGTCTGGCAGGCTGCTTAACTGAGGCCTGGGCACTTTCCTCATGCGCTCTTCTCCTTCAGCCTTAGCGACTGAAAATGGGGTAGTGACTTCATGCAAATAGGAGAATTTCTATGACCTCTTCCCTGAATGCATCCCCCAGGAGTTGACTATACTGTAGAGCCCTTTATTAGATTAACTAGGCATGCATATTAACATGAAGCATAACTCATTACACTTACATACGTGACCTACAGTCGTGTAAGATTTAAAGAGATAAACGCCTGGATACAGCGCCCTACTGTTCTCTTTCTTTCTTTCTTTTTTTTATTTTTTTTATAGGGCGTGTGCGCTCGCCAGACAGACAGAGAGAGACAGAGAGACAGAGAGACAGAAAGCGAGAAATCACCCCCCAGAGGAGATGGCCATGCCGTAATCCATTCTCCTCTCAGGATCTTGGGCACACACACACACGTGCACGGCGTGAGTTCCAAGCCACCGGGTCTGGGACTCGAACCACGGTCGACTACATGGGAGTCCAGCGACATAGCCGTTATGCTAACTGCTGGTCCCTAAGGGGTCTTTTTATAAGGGCACTAATCCCATCACGAGGGCCTCACCCTCAGGACTTATCTAAACCAAACTACCTCCCAAAGGCCCATCTCCAAATGCCATCGAAGTGGGGGTTAAGGCTTACGGATTGGGGGGATGCACACAGTCGAGTCTCCCTAGCCCGCTGATGAGGGCCAGCAGATGCTGTCGTGGTTATGTCGCTGGACTCCCACAAGGCTGAGCACAGTTCGAGTCCTGGGCCTGGTGACTTGAAAATCACTCTGGGTGCCTGTACGTGCATGCCCATGACCCCACACCACACATTGTGGTGTGGCCATCCCCCTCTAGGGAGTGGTAGTCCACTTTCTTTCTCGCTATCTCTGTCTCTCTCTAGTGAGGTTTTGTACATGCACTGTCCTGGATTCGGAGCTCATCAAGGAGAAGGACCTCCGGGCAGCCCCCCTCCCCGGCTCTTCCAGTGTTATCATCGGGCTCTTTGGCACTGAGTCCTCTCCTTTTGTCCAGTGGTCAGGCTGCCGATTAGTATGGGACTCTGGGCAAGAACCAAGCCTCTCTGTGCCCGCTGCTCATCGTGAAGCACTGGGGTGTTGCGAGGATCAGGGCGATTTGTGCGGCGTGCCTAGCACGGGGCTGTGAGGTGTCGTCACCCAAGCATCAGAAGCGACGGAGGGGGCAGGCGCGTGCTGTCCGGCTGCCTTTCTTAGACGTAGAGGACGATTTGCTGTCCCAGAAGTCCCCACAGATTGCCCTCGGTGGGCTGGCACTGGGCTCCCCTTTCATCACAGCCGCCCTCTGTCACCCCACCTCATTGCGTGCCCTGGGTCTGGCAGGCTGCTTAACTGAGGCCTGGGCACTTTCCTCATGCGCTCTTCTCCTTCAGCCTTAGCGACTGAAAATGGGGTAGTGACTTCATGCAAATAGGAGAATTTCTATGACCTCTTCCCTGAATGCATCCCCCAGGAGTTGACTATACTGTAGAGCCCTTTATTAGATTAACTAGGCATGCATATTAACATGAAGCATAACTCATTACACTTACATACGTGACCTACAGTCGTGTAAGATTTAAAGAGATAAACGCCTGGATACAGCGCCCTACTGTTCTCTTTCTTTCTTTCTTTTTTTTATTTTTTTTTGAGAGATTTTTGCTACAGGGCGTGTGCGCTCACCAGAAAGACAGAGAGAGACAGAGAGACAGAAAGTGAGAAATCACCCCCCAGGGGGGATGGCCACGCCGCAATCCCTTCTCCTCCATTCGCCTCTCAGGATCTTGGGCACGCACGCACACGCGCCTGGCATGAGTTTAACCCAGCAGGTCCGGGACTCGAACTGTGGTTAACTACATGGGAGTCCAGTGACATAGCCATTATGCCAACTACTGGTCCCTTTTCTTTTTTTTAAAGAGTGATTACTTTTCTGGGGCCAGCATATGGCAGGGTGGTTAAAGCACTGGACATACCCATGTTGACTGACCTCAGTTGGAGTCCTGGACCTAGTGACTTGCTTTCTCACTTTCCCTCTCTTTCTCTCTCTTTAGTCAAATAAAAAGAAATGAATGATAAATAAAATTAAATAAATAATTCTTTAAAAAGATAAAAATGAATTGTTTTATATTTATTTATTTATTTATTTATTTATTTATTTATTTATAATTTTAAATTTCACCAGAGAGGGACAGAATGAGAGAGAGAGAGAGAGAGAGAAGAAAGGTGAGAAAATAAGCTGCCAGGTCTGGGACTTGAACTGTGGTTGGCCGTGTGGAAGTCCAACACCCTTTGGCCATGTGGAGTCCAGCACCCTTAACCACCACGCCACCTGTTGGCCTCTTCTCAATAATTTTTAATTGGTATCAGGCTCTGCTTAACCTAATCTTAACTTTGATGTTGAGCATCTTAGCATCAAAAGTCCTTCCTAGAACACACACAGGGGGTGATGACTTCGGGGCTTCGGCTTATCTTGGTGTTAGCTGTCGCAGGGGAGCAGAGGTTGTCCATTAATATAAGGGTTCATATCCGCGTTCCAAAGGCTCCTCGCCTTTTGCTGACATAGCTGCAGCTTGGTTTTACTGTCACTACCCAAGCCACATCCCTCCTACCTTCCCTGTTCTAGGTCATCCTGCCTCTTGTCGGTTGTAACATTTTGTAAAAAATGGTGATAAAAATTTTGAGATAAAATTTACCACCTTAACTGGCCCTAGAACTTTTTCATGTTTCATAACTGAAACTGCTCATTAAACAGCTCCCCACTTGGCTTCTCCCCAGCTTTTGCACCCTTCTACTTTCTGAATTTGGCTGCTTCATGTAAGAGGGAACATTCAGTATTAGGCTTTTCTGTGACCAGCTTATTTCACGTAAGTATCCTCGATATCCATCCATGTGGTAGCACATGACAGAATTTCCTTAATTTCTAGGGCTGAATAGTATTCCACCGTCTGTATATGCCATGTTTTGTTTATCTGTTCTACTGATGGAAATTTCGGATCCTTCCACCTTTCAGCTGTTGTGAGTAGTGCTGCTATAAACATGGGTACAAGTTTCTCAAGACCCTGCCTTCAATTTTTTTGTTGTTTCTTTTTTTTGCTTTTTTTTTTGGAGAGGTTTTTGCTACAGGGCGCGTGCGCTTGCCAGACAGACAGAGAGAGACATAGAGACAGAAAGCGAGAAATCACCCCCCAGAGGGGATGGTCACGCCGCAATCCCTTCTCCTCCATTCTCCTCTCGGGATCTTGGGCACACATGCACACGCGCCCGGCGTGAGTTTTAAGCCACCGGGTCTGGGACGTGAACCACGGTGGACTACGTGGGAGTCCAGCGACATAGCCATTACGCTAACCACTGGTTCCCATTTTTTTTTTTTTTTTTTGCTATAGAGTTCCAATTTCTCTACATCCTGGCCAACATATTTTACTCTCTCTCTCTTTTTGATAGTCATTCTAATTTATATGAGATTATAGGTCATTGAGGTTTTTTTTTTTGGAGAGGTTTTTGCTACAGGGCGCGTGCGCTTGCCAGACAGACAGAGAGAGACACAGAGACAGAAAGCGAGAAATCACCCCCCAGAGGGGATGGTCACGCCGCGATCCCTTCTCCTCCATTCTCCTCTCGGAATCTTGGCACGCACGCACACGCTCCTGGTGTGAGTTTTAAGCCACCGGGTCCGGGACGCGAACTGCGGTCGACTACGTGGGAGTCCAGCGACATAGCCATTACGCTAACTGCTGGTTCCCGAGGTCATTGAGGTTTTGATTTGAATTTCTCTGATGATTAGTTCCATTGGGCATCTTTTCATATGCTTGTTGCCATTTGTATATTATCTTTGGAGAAGTGCCTATTCAAATCCTTTGTCCACTTTTTCTTATATTATTTGATTTTTGGTCATTAAGTTGTAGTTCTTTGTGTAGTCTGGATATTAGCTCCTTGTCAGATATAAGATTAGCACATATTTTTCTCCATTCCATAGGTTGCATTTTATTCTGTTATATCCTTTGTAAAAGGTCTTAAGTTTGATGTAGTTCCATTTGTCTGTTTTTGTTTTTGTTGTCTGTGTGTCTGGTATCAGGGCCAAGAAATCATTGCCAAGTCCCGAAGCTTTTCCTTTATGTTTTACTTAAGATTTATAGTTTTTGTTCTTACAAATACATACGTTGGAGTTAATTTTTGCATAATATGTAAGATAATAGTCAAATTTCACTTTTGTTTGGTATGTGTATATCCATTTTTCCCAATGCCATTTGGTGAAGAGACTGCCTTTCCTCATTAAATGATCTTGAAACCCTTGTTTAATATATTTGACCATGTCTAGAGAGTTTATCTCTGGATTCTATATTCTATTCTGTTGGTCTGTTTATCTGTGTTTATGCCAGGACCACACTGTTTACATTACTGTGGCTTTGTAGTAAGTTTTGAAATCAAAACTGTGAATCCTTTTGCTCTTTTTTATAATCATTTGGGCTAATCAGGGCCCAGTGATGACTTTTTTTTTTAAGATTTTGTATCGTTTTGTTTTGGGCATGTGCACTTGCTGAAGAGATAGACAGAAAATGAGAAATCACTCCCCACGAGGGAGTGGCCATGCTGCAATCCCTTCTCTTCTCGGGATTTTGGGCACTCACACACATGCACACGGCATGAGTCTTAAGTTGCCAAGTCTGGGACTTGAACCATAGTCAACTACATGGGAGTTCAGTGACATAACTCTTATGCCATCTACTAGTCCCAGTGACCTTTTTACTCAGAAACGTAAGTCAATTACTTTTTGTAACAGAAAAGAGAATACAGGAGCCTAGATCCATAGATCCAAATGGGATAAGAGCCATCTACTCAGACCCTGTGTAAGCATATGTGGCGATGGGAGCTTACTGCTTCACAAGCCAGCTGTTGTGTTGTTCTCCTGAGTTACACTCAGAGCGAGGGTGTTTGCGAAGAGTCAGCCCTTTGACTGGTAGTGCCTTTGGCGGAGGCTGCACGGAGCAATATATGGTCCCAGGGCAGGGCTATGAGCTTGTTTGTAAGCGGTCACGTGGCTGGAGCCATCTTTAAGTTACTATCTGTACTTCCATGATTCAAGGCTATCCTAGAGTCGCTGTAGGCCCCTTACTTTGTCCTGCCTATTCCAGGTAGCTTTATGGAGCACCTCAGGATCTCCTCGCCCTCCTGGTCCTGTTTGGCCTGGTCTGTTGGGTGGGTTACTTCCAGAGGCTCCTGTTTGAGAAGTGGAGAGGGACTGGATTTCACAAATGAGCTTCCTTCAGCCAGGGGGCGGTTTCCCCATCTTCCTCATGGAGAGCCAGCCTTCACCAGCCCTTCCTGCCTCTCCTCAGGCCCTCGTAGGGCGAACCAGGGAGGAGGTGGGAGAGGGCTGAGGAGGAGACAGTCTGAGGCGTCCTGGGGACATTTTGGCAGAGGGTAATGGAAACGAGTACTGGATAGGGAATTGGGACACTTGTGTTTGCGGTCTGGCTTGTCTACATCTGTCTGTGACACGGTGGGCAAGTCACTTAGCATTTCTGGATCGCACTCAGTTTCTCGTTCTTATTAATGAATCCAGTGAACAGAAGGGATGCTCAGCAGATTTGCAGGGGGTATGAAACTAAAAAGGATGGCCATCGTACTGAAGATGACAGGAGATTGAAAAATGGTCTCCATGAACTGGCCTAGAATCAATACGTTGAAATTAAATATTGATAAATGGGAAGATAACTATGTAAGCAGCAAACTGGGGAGATCTGGTATGGCAGGGCTTGTGAAAAGGACGCTTCCAGCCAAGGGTGAGTCTAGGGTGCAGTAAAGTAGCTGGAAGAGTCTATGTAGTCTTAGGCTGAATGAATGGAGGCACAGTTTCTTCTCCAGGGGAAGGGATCATTTCTAATCCGTGCAGATTGAAGCATATCCAGAGAACAATGTTCAGTACCGGGATCTGGGTTCTATTGTGCGTGGTTGTGGGGTCACTTAACATGCTCTGGAGGGGGGAAGTTAGTACTGGGAGCCATCTGGAAACCATCTTAGATGAGGGAGAGTGAAGGGGCCTGGGGCTGTTGGGTGTGGTGAAAAGAAAATGCAGAGGAACCCCAGAGTAATTTTCAAATCTATGTGAAGTGCTGTCACATGGACAAGGGAGCCACTTTGCTCCCGAAGCTGAGTACAGTGGGTGGAAGTGGATCTGGTGCTGTAGCAGGCTCCCCGAGCACGAGGGGCTGCCAGGAGTGGGCTGCTCTGCTTGCCCCTCTTCCCTGGGAGGGTCCCGGAGGGGCTGACTTTGCATCTGCCAGGACTGGGCGGTGGAGGTGCAAGAGGGAGCCTGGGCTTGCTAACTTTGGGCTGCTCTTGGTTGAAGAGCCTCCAACAAGGGAGACGTGAAGGAATTGTGAGCAGGGGAGAGGCCCGATCCAAACGTCGTCCATCTGCCTTGCAGACACACGGAGCTGGCAGACGGCGGGGCCTGCACGTCCCCTGGCCCGAGCCTCGGTGTTGGAAGCCACCTTGTACTGCAAGTGGTTCCAGAGAACTGTGTAATGAAATGTTTGCCAGAGCCGGATTCTGGCCCACGTTTTGGAGTCAACTCTGGAACAATAAAACCCAACAAATTGTTTTGGAAATGATGTTTGATCTGTAAAAAGACACAGGTTTTTCCTCCGCAGAAATCCTCCGGCAGAACTCCTCCCAGGGCGAGGCCGGTCCTGGAGGTGTTCAGGAGGAACCTGGCCCTGCCCACGCCTCCTGGCCCTGGCGGTGGAGCAGTGACTCACTCCCCTTTGAAGTCCAGGGTCCACTGTCTGTGAGCCTGGTGTGGGTACCCTCTGCTCCCCAACAAAGGCCCTCTGTGGCAGATCGGAGCGAGAGGGAGGGGTTAGAAAGGAAGGTATTGACTGAATACCAATAAGGAAGGGAAGCCCGTTCATGGGGAGTGCAGGGCTCCGGGCAACTCCGGCCCACTCCCCACTCGTGCTGGGCAAACAGCACAGAGGAGAATTCCCTCTGGCCGGTTTGTTTTCCTAAAGGCTCTGGGGCCTGGAGGAGGGTGGCAGGAGGGGCGGCGGGGGAAGGGAGGAAATAACTGACAATGCCGGCCCCTCGTCTGGAGGGGAGGGGCGGAGGGAGCTGCGGGTAACAAAGAGGCAGTGTGGGCCGGTGACAGGGGAAAACACATGGCGACTAATGGGGCAGTAATGGGTGGGGAGGGGACCTGGGAAAAGCTGGTGCAGGGAAGGCTGGCACATAAATCCTGGTGGCGTGACACCCCCTTGGCAGGGAGACAGGGGCCACTCTTTCACCCTCCCCACAGCCGAAGCGGAGAGGTTCCTGCTCCCAGGATGTGGCCAGGATGAGGGATGGCTGGAAGGGGAGACGCCTGGCTCGGGCTGCGTCACCCTGCAGGGCCGGGGAAGACGGGGAAGAGGAGCACCCCAGGCTGAGTGCCAGAGCCTGGGACAAAGGAGAGGTTTCTATGGCGCTGCCTAGGCCTTTCACAGTCCTGGGTGACACGGCACCTCGCCGAGACCCTGTGTTGGCACCTCACCCAGGGCGTGCACCTTGTGAGAAGCTCGGCCAGCATGGGTGTCCCCAGCTGGGCAGTGGAAGCCCCGGGCGGGCCCGGTGTGTGCGTGGAGACCCCAGCGCCGCCTAGAACTCTGAGACACGGGGTTCCTATTCACAGAGGCCCCGGAGAGTCCTGTGGACACGTCAGCTCTCACGGCAGACTGTATTTATATCCCAGACCCGTTTGGAGGAAGCCATTTGTAATAGCAGTTTCTATGGCTTCCCTAAACCAGGGCCGTCCCGGGGTTTCGAATGGTGGGCTTGTGGGCGGACAGTTCAGTTCTCTGTCACGAGGCATTTTCATGATACTCTTTTCTAAGCAAACAAAAGAAAAAGGCAAAAACAATTTTTAAAGAATTTATCTGTGTATGTGCGACCAGATATCCCCGGCGTGGGGAAAGAGGGCGAGAGAGAGGTACCCCGACTCTGGGAGCCTCTCCAAGGCCCTGGCTGTGGGCATGGGCTCTCACTGCCAGTCCATTGGTTGTGAAGCAGCAGCTGGTCTGAGCGCCTGTGTGTTTGCGGTTCCCCTGGTGCCTGTCCCTCCTGAAGGTGACGTGAATTCTGGACAAGGCTCCTAGCCTGCAGCCTGGCCGAGAGGAGCCTTCCTCTTGGCCTCGCCCTAGCTCGGTCACGGGGCCCCTCAGCCCGACCCCAGGGTGGAAGGATGAATCCGCTGACCCTGCCAGTGTACTGCGAGCCGGCCACGTGTGGCTGTTTGTCGTGCAGGCGATATCGGGGAATTAGATATGGTCGCGGCTTAGGCGGCATTGACTGGTGGCTGTGAAGGCCGATTACTTCTCAAGTGGGTGGCGTAAGCTGGGGAATCCGATGGCTGGTTTGCAGTCTGGCTTTTTTCCCTTCCAGTGTCCGTGAAATGAACAACAACAACAGGGATGTGAAAGAAATGGGTGGAAGTGGACAATCCCGTTTCACAGGGACAGATGCACAGACATGGATGACACGCGTCCCAGCCCCTCCCCACTCATCTGCTCCCGCGTCAGAGATCGAAATTCGGTCACTACACCTGGGTATCCGAACGCCTTACTCCTCTGAAAGCAACTGGCAAAACAGATCAGTTTCCTCCCTGCCACACACAGCCCCACTTAGAGGAAACAAAGGGCAAGGCATCACCGCCTACGTGGGGCTGGAAGTCACATACTGATGACTTTTTCTCCCAAAGACAGTGAGAGGGAAAGTGAGAAATCACCCCTACGGGGGATGGCCACTCCTCCACTCTCCTCCTGGGGTTTTGGGCACAAAAACACAGGCTTGATATCCAGTCCAAATTTCCAAAGTCTCAGCTAATTCCTGTACATATGTACATATGCCTGGTGGGATTTTCAAGCTACTACATCTGGGACCTGAACTGTGATCGGCTGTGTGGCAGTGCGGCACCTTAACCACCACTCCACCGGCCGGCCCCCTCAATGACTTTGAATAGCACCCTTCACAGCCAGCTGGACACATCAGGAGACCTCAGTGGTCCCTAGAGAAAGGCTTGGCCAACTGGTCACTTGAACGTTGACCACAGACCACAAGTGGCTCTGTCCCCCAGGCTCCCTGCAGCCGCAGGTCCCTGGCTGATGAGAGCCATCTGTTGATGGTGAAGTAAATGCAGGTGTCACGCATGCATTTCTGAGGGTACAGGCGGCTCAGAGGCCCTTGCTGGGGAGGCCATTGTCCGGCTTCCATCTGGGCTTGCATTTTCCGGTACTGCTGGAGGAGTTGTAACTAGGACCGGCGTGACAGGCTGTTTCCACATGGACCCGGCAGCTCCGTTGCTCGCCGGCTCAGTGTTCTGGGGCCAGATGCTTAACTGCAATTAGATGTTTTCTCCTCTAGGAAAAGGCCGTATGAGGACCTATCTCGAATCATTGAGCACAGACTAAATGAGATGATGCTAATAACGGGGCCTGGTAAACCGTCGGGAAACATTAAGCCTACGTCTTCCTCGAGAGTTGAGTCCTATTAACAGTGGGAAATGCAGGGGATGAAAGAAAACAAGTGCGTTCCCATTACCAATAGCCAACATCATTGTATTTATTTATTTTTAGGCATGCCTGCTTGCTGGAAAGAGACAAAGAGATGGCCAAACCGCAATCCTTTCTCCATTCTCCTCTTGGGATTTTGGACACATGTGCATGTGCGTGTGTGCGCGTGCACACACACACACACACACACACATACACACATGTCAGCATGATTTTCAAGCTGCTGGGTCCAGGACTCAAACCATGGTTGGCCATGTGGGAATCCAGTGCCTTAGCCATCCACCATGCCACCTGCTGGCCCAATAGCCAGTATTTTAATCTTCGTCTTATACCTAGGATGTGTTAGAGCAACATGTTCTAAAGGTGTTTTTGACAAGCTTAGCTTTTTTTTTTTTTTTTCCCTAAAGAAAGATAATCAGGAAATCAAATGTAGCTGAGACTTTGGAAATTTAGATTGGATATCAAGCCTGTGTTTTTTCCCAGTGAAAGAGGAGTGAGATATGGAAAAAAGGTCTTTCTAAATTGCCTTAATACCAGATGTTTCCTACTGTAGAGATTCTATGAAGAAATGCCTTAATCATTTGGGGGGGTTATTATTTTTATTTATTTATTTATATTTTAGGGCATGTGCACACACCAGACACAGAGGCAGAGGGAGGGAAAGCACCCCCCAAGGGAGATGGCCACACATAGTCCCTTTTCCTCCATTCTCCTCTTGGGAGTTTGGTCACACGCACACACACACACACACACACACGTGCATGGTGTTTCTCAAGCTGCTGGGTGTGGGACTTCAAGTGTGCAGTCAGCCACGTGGGATCTAGTGCCTTAACCACCATGCCACGGGTTTTTTTTTTTTTTTTGCCCCAAGGTGCCTGCACTCATCAGAGAGGAGAGAATTGGAGAGAGAGAGTGAGAGGGAAAATGAGAAACCACCCCACCAGGTGGGATGGCCATGCCACTATCCCTTCTGCCTCATTCTCTTCCTGGGATTTTGGGCATGCACACACGTGTCCAGTGTGATTTTCAAACTGCCAGGTCTGGGATTCAAACAGCAGCCAGCTATGTGGGAGTCTAGTGCTTTAACCATTATGCCACCTACTGGCTCCATGCCCTTTTAAACAAACATTATTATTATTATTATTATTATTATTATTATTATTGGAGAGGTTTTTGCTATAGGGTGCGTGCGCTTGCCAGAAAGACAGAGAGACAGAAGCCGAGAAATGGCTCCTCAGTGGGGATGGCCATGCTGCAATCCCTTCTCCTCCATTCTCCTCTCAGGATCTTGAGCATGCACATGCACCCTGCAAGAGTTTAAGTCACTGGGTCTGCGACTCGAACTGAAGTCGACTACATGGGAGTCCAGCGACATAGCCATTATGCCAACTGCTGGTCCCAGCAAACATTATTTTTGAAGAAAAAAATGAATTTACAACAAAAATTTTTAGACTAGCAAAGATACTGGAGTTCAGTCATCAGGAAGATGGCCTTGGGGCTAGCAGTTGACATAATGGCTATGTCGCTGGACTCCCACGTAGTCAACTGTGGATCGAGTCCTGGATTCGGTGGCTTAAACTCATGCTGGGTGCGTGTGCGTGCGTGCCCAAGGTCCCAAGAGGAGAATGGAGGAGAAGGGATTGCAGCGTGGCCATCCCCCCTGGGGGGGGGGTGATTTATCACTTTCTGTCTGTCTCTCTCTGTCTTTCTGGCTAGTGCACGCGCCCTATAGCAAAAACCTCTCAGAACAAAAGAGAAGATGGCCTTTTGTCTTCCCGGTCTCCTCAGTTCCACGTGGCGTGGAGCCCAGGATGGAAGGGTGCTGGCCTGGCCTGCTCATTTCACTGGGGGAGCATCAGTCTTTCAGGCGAGTGAGGCCTTGACAGTTACCCCTTCTGCCGCTAACAGGGAACGCCCGGGCCATTCATCCGTCTGGTTTCCTGTCCCCATGGTGGACACCAGCTCATGCCCAGAAGAGGCCTGGGTTGAGAAGCCACTGCCCCCAGCGTGTCTTGTCACGCCCGAGACACAGGGATGCCTCTGCCACCACGGGCTGTGCCTCTGAATCCCGCGGTGCTGAAACCATGGCCGAAGCTCGCGGCTGCCCCTGCCCTGACTCCAGCAGCCCCTGGGGCTGGCCAGACCCCCTCAGTACTCTGTAGAAGCCTGGCAGACGGCTCGTTTCTGTGTTCTTTTGAGTAGATGGGATTTCACTCTGGTTTGATCGTTGTTGTGTATTTGCTTTTGGAGGGGGAGCGTCTGAAGCTTTTTGTTTTGCTTTATCTTTGTTTTGTTTCTACAGAAGCTTTTTGCATTTTAAGTGAGAATTACTTTAGTCTTGGGTAGGTGTGTTTTTTAGTCTCTTTTTAGGGGATAGGGAAATTTCTAAAAGTAAGGATATAAAAATATTACTTTGGCAAAATTTACCAAATTATACCACCATATGGATAACTTGTGATCCACTCAGAAGGGGCCAGTGCAAATGGCGGGCCTCGAGATGGAAGTTTCCACAGCAACATGCTAAATCTTTTTAAAAAAAGTTGACTTTGGGACTGACAGGTGGCATAGTGATTAAGGCGCTGGACTCCCACATGGCCGACTGCAGTTTGAGTCCTGAACCGGGTAGCTTGCTTTCTCACTTTCCTTTTCTCTCTCTTTTGTTCTCTGGTGAGTGTACGTGCTCTATAGCAAAACAAAAATAAAAAAACAAAAACAAACAAAACACACATTGACTTTGGGCCAGCCCTGTAGCCTAGCAGATAAGGGAGCTGGATTCTATATGGCTGTCTGTGGTTTGAATCCTAGTTCCGGTGGTTTGACAAACATACTGTGTGTGTGTGTGTGTGTGTGTGTGTGTGTGCGTGCGTGCGCGTGTATGTGTCCCCAGTCCTCACAAGATGGAGAAATGGAGAAGAGATTTCGGTGTGACCACACCCCTGGGGGATGCTCTCTCCTTTTCTCTCCCTCTGTCTCTGTTCTCTCTCTCTGGTGAGTGTACACTCTGGCAGTAAAACAGCAGCAGTAGCGGAAATAGACTACCCTCTAGAGTAATTTGGCTTCACAGCAAACTTGGGCAGAAGATACAGAGTGTTCCCACGGACCCCAGCCCCACACACCCACCACCTCCCCATTCTCAGCTCCCCCAGGTGGTGTCATAGCAGATGCGCCCACGTTGATGAGCCCTTGTCACCCGAGTCCATGGCTCACACTGGGGCTCGCCCTCGGGGACATTCTGTGGGTCTGGCACTCAGAATAAGGGCTGACGGTGACTCTGGAATGTGGTTTCCGTGTGTCCCCACTCATCTGTCACAGTGCCAAATGCAGATGCTGACCTCTCAGGCTACAGGAGAGCCCATCGGCACCCCAAGCACCCTGGAAATTCCGGAGCCCGTCCAGGGGCCTGGAGTGCCTGGTGCCACCGTGCCTTCCTTGTCTCTCTCGGGGGCACTGTGTCGGTTCCTGGGAGGTTTGTCTTTAGGGCCGGTAAGAGGGGGTTCTCTCTTACCCTCCTCAGAGGGACTTTTTGTGTCGTTTTCTTCCACGTGAGAGGAGAGAGTGAGACGGAGGTGGGGGTACCCCACACCATCACCCCTGCAGCCTCAGCCAGGCCAGATCGCGGCCATGCTTACATGTGCCTGGCGTGTACAGGGAGACTATGGACATGGGCCCAGCGTCAGAGTGTGGGAACGTTTGTGACTAGAGCTCCGCCCCCAAGCTGGCCTCAAATGTTGTTTTCAGGACCAGGAGGCAGGGGGTCTCAGCAGCTGTTTAATACCCGCCATAGCCCTCCTCCGTGGGGCTGTGGGGCCGAGCAGGCCCTGTGAGGAGAGGCCGGCAGGCTCAGCGGGAGCTGGGGGGCCCTCTTACCTCTGCACACTCCAGTCCCTTTGTCCCTCAGGCCTCACTGCTGCCCAGTGACAAACTGCTCCCGGGCGTCCACGCCCCGTGCTCCGCTCCAGTTCCGTGTGGCAAGCTCGTACCTCCTCTTGTTGCGTCTAGGTTTTCTGAGTTTCTGCTTCCCGCTCTGCCCCGCCCACGGAATCCTACACTGAACGCCTACATCGCGGTCATGGGTGCAGGCCTGTGCTCAAGCCCTGCCGTCTCTGTTTCCAGCTGCATGCCTTAGGGCCAGAGCGTAACCCGAGCCTATGTCCCCACCTGTCAC
>NW_006160052.1:2086675-2090136 GCF_000334495.1 Tupaia belangeri chinensis | reverse complement strand
CACAGCAACATGCTAAATCTTTTTAAAAAAAGTTGACTTTGGGACTGACAGGTGGCATAGTGATTAAGGCGCTGGACTCCCACATGGCCGACTGCAGTTTGAGTCCTGAACCGGGTAGCTTGCTTTCTCACTTTCCTTTTCTCTCTCTTTTGTTCTCTGGTGAGTGTACGTGCTCTATAGCAAAACAAAAATAAAAAAACAAAAACAAACAAAACACACATTGACTTTGGGCCAGCCCTGTAGCCTAGCAGATAAGGGAGCTGGATTCTATATGGCTGTCTGTGGTTTGAATCCTAGTTCCGGTGGTGTGATAAACATACTGTGTGTGTGTGTGTGTGTGTGTGTGTGTGTGCGTGCGTGCGCGTGTATGTGTCCCCAGTCCTCACAAGATGGAGAAATGGAGAAGAGATTTCGGTGTGACCACACCCCTGGGGGATGCTCTCTCCTTTTCTCTCCCTCTGTCTCTGTTCTCTCTCTCTGGTGAGTGTACACTCTGGCAGTAAAACAGCAGCAGTAGCGGAAATAGACTACCCTCTAGAGTAATTTGGCTTCACAGCAAACTTGGGCAGAAGATACAGAGTGTTCCCACGGACCCCAGCCCCACACACCCACCACCTCCCCATTCTCAGCTCCCCCAGGTGGTGTCATAGCAGATGCGCCCACGTTGATGAGCCCTTGTCACCCGAGTCCATGGCTCACACTGGGGCTCGCCCTCGGGGACATTCTGTGGGTCTGGCACTCAGAATAAGGGCTGACGGTGACTCTGGAATGTGGTTTCCGTGTGTCCCCACTCATCTGTCACAGTGCCAAATGCAGATGCTGACCTCTCAGGCTACAGGAGAGCCCATCGGCACCCCAAGCACCCTGGAAATTCCGGAGCCCGTCCAGGGGCCTGGAGTGCCTGGTGCCACCGTGCCTTCCTTGTCTCTCTCGGGGGCACTGTGTCGGTTCCTGGGAGGTTTGTCTTTAGGGCCGGTAAGAGGGGGTTCTCTCTTACCCTCCTCAGAGGGACTTTTTGTGTCGTTTTCTTCCACGTGAGAGGAGAGAGTGAGACGGAGGTGGGGGTACCCCACACCATCACCCCTGCAGCCTCAGCCAGGCCAGATCGCGGCCATGCTTACATGTGCCTGGCGTGTACAGGGAGACTATGGACATGGGCCCAGCGTCAGAGTGTGGGAACGTTTGTGACTAGAGCTCCGCCCCCAAGCTGGCCTCAAATGTTGTTTTCAGGACCAGGAGGCAGGGGGTCTCAGCAGCTGTTTAATACCCGCCATAGCCCTCCTCCGTGGGGCTGTGGGGCCGAGCAGGCCCTGTGAGGAGAGGCCGGCAGGCTCAGCGGGAGCTGGGGGGCCCTCTTACCTCTGCACACTCCAGTCCCTTTGTCCCTCAGGCCTCACTGCTGCCCAGTGACAAACTGCTCCCGGGCGTCCACGCCCCGTGCTCCGCTCCAGTTCCGTGTGGCAAGCTCGTACCTCCTCTTGTTGCGTCTAGGTTTTCTGAGTTTCTGCTTCCCGCTCTGCCCCGCCCACGGAATCCTACACTGAACGCCTACATCGCGGTCATGGGTGCAGGCCTGTGCTCAAGCCCTGCCGTCTCTGTTTCCAGCTGCATGCCTTAGGGCCAGAGCGTAACCCGAGCCTATGTCCCCACCTGTAACAGAGCCTCCTTGGCAGGGCAGATGTGAGCCAGGGAGGGCAGTGCCCGGCGCACTCGGCAGTGCCAGGGTTCCCCTGACCTCGGTAGGCTGTTACTGTGAACAGGCCCCCTCGAGGCCCTCAGCAGTTGCCCAGCCAGTGGACGTTGGGCCTCGGTATCTCCCAGTCACTATTAACCGGCTAGCCTGCTACCACAGGGGCCCGGTGCACACACACTGGAGGGACGGGAACGGGACAGATCCCCGAGCCAGTTAGTTGGGCAGTGCGCTACCCACACGGATGGGCTCCCCTGCTCTGTGCACTCCCCTTGCCCACAGGCTCCCCTGCTCTGTGCACTCCCCACGCCCCACATGCTCCATGCGCTCCCCGTGCCCCACAGGCTCCTTGTGCTTTCCGTGCTCTGTGGGCTCCCATGCTCCATGTCTCCCCATGTCCCGTGCTCCCTGTGCTTTGCGGGCTCCCGTGTTCCGTGCTCCCCGTGCTCCCTGTGCTCTGCGGGCTCCCATGCTCCGCGCTCCCCGTGCTCTGCGGGCTCCCATGCTCCATGGTTCCCCATGCTCCACATGCTCTGCGGGCTCCCGTGCTCTGTGGTTCCCCGTGCTCCATGCTCCCCATGCTCTATGGGCTCCCGTGCTCCGTGGTTCCCCGTGCTCTGTGCTCCCCGTCCTCTGCGGGCTCCTGTGCTCCATGGTTCCCCGTGCTCGGTGCTACCCGTGCTCTATGGGCTCCTGTGCTCTGTGGTTCCCCATGCTCCGTGCTCCCTGTGCTCTGCGGGCTCCCGTGCTCCATGGTTCCCTGTGCTCCCTGTGCTCTGCGGGCTCCCGTGCTCCATGGTTCCCTGTGCTCCCTGTGCTCTGCGGGCTCCCGTGCTCCGAGGTCCCCGTGTTTTGTGCTCCCCGTGCTCCCCGTGCACCCCAGCTGCTCCACTGGGTATGCAGGGCTGTTGGTGAAGTTCATGCCTTCGAGTCTGTGGGCACTGGGGTCTGCCTGGGACTGGCCTCTAGGCCTCAGGCCTCTCCTGGGTCTGGTCTTCAGCCTTTCATGTATGACCCCTCACCAACATTCCTTAGCCTCGGGGCCGCGGTGGCGGGAAAAGAGGCTGTGCTGGTGCTCCCCGGCTTCCCTGCCCATGGCTGAGGTGCAGGGCGTCCCTGCTGGGCCGGGCGGGGCCGGGAAGCTCTGCACCACCACTCTGACCAGTGATGAAGCAGAGATGTGATGCAGGGCAGGCGCAGGGCCCTGGGCAGGTGACAGAACCCTGGAGTTCGAGGTGTGGCTGGGCCAGAAGGGCTGTTGGCTGCCCCTCCCCGCACCGGGCAGCTGCGCTGTGCTGCCGTCCAGCGTTGGGAGTCAGGTCTGTGACACCCGAGGCCGTGTCCCGCCTGGCCGGTGCTGCTTCTTGGCTACACCCATGGCCTTGGCATCTTCTGGTGGCATTTCTGCTGCCCATCTTCTCCCTGGGCCCATGGTTTTGAGTCGCCCTTGCTCCTCGGGACCCGGTGGGCTCTGTCCCCTCTCTCTGGTGCTCCGGGCTCCTGTCTCTGCTCCTCGCACCCTGTCAGCAAGGACCGGGCGTGCGTGCACGGCTGCCTCCTGTCCCCACTGCGACTGCCCGTGACTTTGCTGCCCTGGCCTGTGACCACGATTTCATCCGGAAGTTAGGACCCACGGCCCCTCCTCCCTCCTGCCCTGTTGGCCATGGTAGGTGGCAGAGTCCCAGGAACTATGAAGGCCAGAGGAAAAAGTCTCAAAAAGCCAGTCGGTGAGCGATGCAGAAGGTGGCTTTGCAGAAGGTGCCGTGTACCC
>NW_006160052.1:2083003-2086001 GCF_000334495.1 Tupaia belangeri chinensis | reverse complement strand
AGCAGGAATTCTTTTCAGAGGAGCAGGACTTGGGTGGATTAAAGGAAATAGCGTGTAGGCAAAAGTTAGCAACGGCAGCCCTCACGGCTCACTCGAATTCACTAGAGTCCTGGCTTCGAGGGGGGTTCTGAGAGCCCCCGGCACCTGTGGGGACCAGGGGGCTAAGATTCTGCACCCAGGAAGCTGGCCCTCCCGGACCTCTGTGGTTTGAGGGGTGTATGGGGTATGGCCCCGTCACTTGGGGCCCTCCTCAGCAGCTTTCTGGTCCCTGGGCTCTGGCTTCTATTGGGCAAGATGGCGCCCCAGACGCAGGCAGTGGTGTTGACAGCGGCTGCAGGAGTTGCCCCTGGGAGCCCAGTCCTCCCCACGCACCCGTACCGCACACTTGTCCCCGTTTTACAGCTGCGGGTGCGGAGACTCCTGGTTTGGGGTCTGCCCAGGTCTGCCCACCTGCGCTGCGGGTGAGAGGGCAGGAAGGGGTGTTGCCGAGGGATGGCAAAGCCCGCGGCGTCTCTTCCCAGGCCCTGCGATGGAGCTGGGAAGCTGCCCAGAAAATCAAAGGGAGAGAGAACGAGGACGGAAGTCACCAGACGGAGGTCTGGACACCTCGAGCCAGCTCTGGGGCACGAGCACGGGCGAGCCTGGACGGCGTGTGTCCGCGGAGGGCAGGAGTGGTCCTGTCCCGAGCCGGCTCCTGACGCACTCAGGGCTAGGGCAGGGAGTGGTGGGGGAGGCCCCACGGTGGCTTGCCTTCCCCTCCAGACCAGCCCGCGGGAGTGGGGCTCCCCGTCCTACCCAGGGGCACAGAGAGAAAAGGCTGCCCTTTCCCAAACTGTGTGTGCTTTTCCCAGGGGCCATTGTTGCCGGTTGCCAGGAAACCAGGGCCTTCAGGTGTCACCCGGGAGACTGGGGCCTGGGTATTTGGTTTAGGTCAGGCACAATAACGCCTGCAGAATGAGATGGCGTCCCCAGGACCTCCTCGGTCATTTGTCACACAACTGCGGTTCCTAACTACCGTGGGGACACGGGGCTTGTGGGAGGAGCCGGGTGGGGAAGATGGGCAAAGGGCACGAGATGGGGCAGGCTGGTGACCCTCCCGGAGCATAGCAAACACACCTCCTTGGGGAGAGGAAGTGGAGCCTCCTGGCCTGGGAGGGATCCGACCACGGTCCAGGACCGCCCTCCGGGAGCTGGGGGCTCGCCAGACCTCAGGCCTGACAGTGCTCCAGGAAACACTCAGCAGCTTAATGGGATGGCTGCGCCTGCCAGAGAGCCCGAGGCTCAGTCACGCAAAGACGCCAGGCTGTCCCGAGTGATGGCGAACCCCGGGGTGTGCAGCGAGGGGTGAGGGTGGGGCCGCAGGAAACCTGGGGCAGTGCCGGGGTCCCACGGCACATCCAGGTTCTCCCCTCGCCACACCCCCAGCACAGCTGCTCAGAAACCAGCTTCAGAGCCACGGGAGATATACGGTCGTATGCTGCTTGAGATGGGGACACTCTGAGAAATGCGTCCCGGGCGATTTGGTTGTTGCGTGACTCAGAACGTGTCTACACAAACCTCAACGGCGGCCCACTGCACACCCAGGCGGTGTGGGGTAGCTGCTTCTGCCGGGCGGCACTTGTGCGGCCTGTCCTGGGATGATGGCCTCAGGCGACAGGAGCTTGCAGGTGAATGGGATGGGGATTTCCAGCTCAGTTATGATTTCGTGGGACCCCTGTGGTCTCTGCGCTCTGTGGTCTATGCAGCACACGGCTGGAATTCTAGGAAATCTACTTGCACAATTGCCCTGTCCACACTTTAATTTATTATTATTAGTAGTAGTAGTTTAGGTTTTATTTTTGTTTGTTTAACTATAGGGCGCACGTGCTTGCCAGCAATAGAGAGAGAGGGAAAGTGAGAAATCACACCCCTGAGGGGACTGCCCTGCCACAATCCCTTCTCCTCCATTCTCCTCTTGGGATTTTGGGCATGCACGCACATGCGCCTGGTGTTTTTCAGGGCACCAATCCAGGACTCAAACCACAGAGTCAACCATGTGGGATCCAGTGCCTTAGCCACCATGCTGCCTCCCCACGTGCACTTCACTAAGAAAATGTAATTGTGGCAACATACACACAGCAGAAGCTTGACTTCTTAACCATTTTAAAGGATCCTGTTCAATAGCCGTAAGTATATTCACATATTAATGCAACCAATCTCTAAGAGGTTTCATTTTCTAAAACTGAAACAGCATAGCCCGCTTTTGTGTTGCTAATAGAAATCCCTGAGACTGGGTGGCTTACAAGGAAGTAAAGGCTTACTGACTTCTGGGAAGGCCCGAAGGCATCTGAGTGGGTGGGAGAATTTGAGCAGAGTGCCATTCTGGGTTTCCGCCCACTCTGGTCTCCTTTCCCCTCTTGTAAATGTAGACCTGGACCACAGGGCCCCGCCCCGCACCTCATCACACCCCCACACACACCGTGAAGGGATTGCGTTCCCACTTAAACTCGTGCAGTGCACCCCAGTGCCCGCGCGTGCGTCTCCTGGGCAGACAACTGCAGTGCATGCTGCACCGATGAACAGCAGCTCCCCGGTCTCCCGCGCAGGCGCCGTGATGGAGGGACAGCCTCACTCCCTGTCTCTGAGGTCGGCGACTCCGGACCTCACATAAGTGCATGATACAGTGTTTGTCTTCTTCTTGGCCTGGCATGTCTCACTTAGCACAATGTCCTCAGGGTTCACCCGCGTTCCCAGGCTGTCGCAGCCCACGTGTGCGCCCACCACCTTTTGGCCCCTTCGTCCGCGATGGACACTGGGTGGCTCCCTCCGTCAGTGCCCATGAATGAGGCTGGCAGGGGCACGCCACTGCCTGATTTCTGGGCTCCTCTGTGACCCGGGGCTTGAGCTGGGGACAGTTTTCCTCATCTAAATGCTCCTAAGGAGCCTCGGGTCAGCCAGGTCGCAGAGGGGAACTGTCACAGCTGGGTGGCTGGCAGTGTGCACAGGTGGCTCGGCTGCA
>NW_006160052.1:2079304-2082589 GCF_000334495.1 Tupaia belangeri chinensis | reverse complement strand
TGGTGGGGGCCCCACGGTGGCTTGCCTTCCCCTCCAGACCAGCCCGCGGGAGTGGGGCTCCCCGTCCTACCCAGGGGCACAGAGAGAAAAGGCTGCCCTTTCCCAAACTGTGTGTGCTTTTCCCAGGGGCCATTGTTGCCGGTTGCCAGGAAACCAGGGCCTTCAGGTGTCACCCGGGAGACTGGGGCCTGGGTATTTGGTTTAGGTCAGGCACAATAACGCCTGCAGAATGAGATGGCGTCCCCAGGACCTCCTCGGTCATTTGTCACACAACTGCGGTTCCTAACTACCGTGGGGACACGGGGCTTGTGGGAGGAGCCGGGTGGGGAAGATGGGCAAAGGGCACGAGATGGGGCAGGCTGGTGACCCTCCCGGAGCATAGCAAACACACCTCCTTGGGGAGAGGAAGTGGAGCCTCCTGGCCTGGGAGGGATCCGACCACGGTCCAGGACCGCCCTCCGGGAGCTGGGGGCTCGCCAGACCTCAGGCCTGACAGTGCTCCAGGAAACACTCAGCAGCTTAATGGGATGGCTGCGCCTGCCAGAGAGCCCGAGGCTCAGTCACGCAAAGACGCCAGGCTGTCCCGAGTGATGGCGAACCCCGGGGTGTGCAGCGAGGGGTGAGGGTGGGGCCGCAGGAAACCTGGGGCAGTGCCGGGGTCCCACGGCACATCCAGGTTCTCCCCTCGCCACACCCCCAGCACAGCTGCTCAGAAACCAGCTTCAGAGCCACGGGAGATATACGGTCGTATGCTGCTTGAGATGGGGACACTCTGAGAAATGCGTCCCGGGCGATTTGGTTGTTGCGTGACTCAGAACGTGTCTACACAAACCTCAACGGCGGCCCACTGCACACCCAGGCGGTGTGGGGTAGCTGCTTCTGCCGGGCGGCACTTGTGCGGCCTGTCCTGGGATGATGGCCTCAGGCGACAGGAGCTTGCAGGTGAATGGGATGGGGATTTCCAGCTCAGTTATGATTTCGTGGGACCCCTGTGGTCTCTGCGCTCTGTGGTCTATGCAGCACACGGCTGGAATTCTAGGAAATCTACTTGCACAATTGCCCTGTCCACACTTTAATTTATTATTATTAGTAGTAGTAGTTTAGGTTTTATTTTTGTTTGTTTAACTATAGGGCGCACGTGCTTGCCAGCAATAGAGAGAGAGGGAAAGTGAGAAATCACACCCCTGAGGGGACTGCCCTGCCACAATCCCTTCTCCTCCATTCTCCTCTTGGGATTTTGGGCATGCACGCACATGCGCCTGGTGTTTTTCAGGGCACCAATCCAGGACTCAAACCACAGAGTCAACCATGTGGGATCCAGTGCCTTAGCCACCATGCTGCCTCCCCACGTGCACTTCACTAAGAAAATGTAATTGTGGCAACATACACACAGCAGAAGCTTGACTTCTTAACCATTTTAAAGGATCCTGTTCAATAGCCGTAAGTATATTCACATATTAATGCAACCAATCTCTAAGAGGTTTCATTTTCTAAAACTGAAACAGCATAGCCCGCTTTTGTGTTGCTAATAGAAATCCCTGAGACTGGGTGGCTTACAAGGAAGTAAAGGCTTACTGACTTCTGGGAAGGCCCGAAGGCATCTGAGTGGGTGGGAGAATTTGAGCAGAGTGCCATTCTGGGTTTCCGCCCACTCTGGTCTCCTTTCCCCTCTTGTAAATGTAGACCTGGACCACAGGGCCCCGCCCCGCACCTCATCACACCCCCACACACACCGTGAAGGGATTGCGTTCCCACTTAAACTCGTGCAGTGCACCCCAGTGCCCGCGCGTGCGTCTCCTGGGCAGACAACTGCAGTGCATGCTGCACCGATGAACAGCAGCTCCCCGGTCTCCCGCGCAGGCGCCGTGATGGAGGGACAGCCTCACTCCCTGTCTCTGAGGTCGGCGACTCCGGACCTCACATAAGTGCATGATACAGTGTTTGTCTTCTTCTTGGCCTGGCATGTCTCACTTAGCACAATGTCCTCAGGGTTCACCCGCGTTCCCAGGCTGTCGCAGCCCACGTGTGCGCCCACCACCTTTTGGCCCCTTCGTCCGCGATGGACACTGGGTGGCTCCCTCCGTCAGTGCCCATGAATGAGGCTGGCAGGGGCACGCCACTGCCTGATT
This sequence comes from Tupaia belangeri chinensis, assembly GCF_000334495.1. Taxonomy (NCBI): domain Eukaryota; kingdom Metazoa; phylum Chordata; class Mammalia; order Scandentia; family Tupaiidae; genus Tupaia; species Tupaia belangeri. Next base: position 2,080,460 of record NW_006160052.1, on the reverse strand, counting down.
TCTGGGCTCCTCTGTGACCCGGGGCTTGAGCTGGGGACAGTTTTCCTCATCTAAATGCTCCTAAGGAGCCTCGGGTCAGCCAGGTCGCAGAGGGGAACTGTCACAGCTGGGTGGCTGGCAGTGTGCACAGGTGGCTCGGCTGCAGAGGGTGCCTGGAGCAGAGACGGGTGGGGGGGACCCAGACTCCAGTTAGAGGGGATGGGCGGCCTGGGAGCGGGGCGGCTGGAGACCCGCCTCCTGCTCGTCCCTGGCTGCTTTCTCCTGCTGTTCCAGCCTGCTGGCGACCCAGGCAGGTTGGCCAGGGGAGCCCCGTGCCACAGGATTCGCCTGATCACTCTGGGTGGTACTGGGGGGCCTCGCCGTAGCTGGGTCCTGGGACGTGGGGGGACGCACAAAGACAGATGGGCAGGGGCTCCGGGAAATCACGAGGGGCTGGACTTTAGACGCCGGGCATAGTCCCGAGTTGGGGACAGCAGGACTCAGAAGCAGGGTGAGGACGGGTTGGTTCCCAGGTTGGGAGCCACCGTGCAGCCGAGGGGGACAGTATGCCACCAAGGTCTTGGCCGTGGGCTGTGGCATGTTTACTGTGAGGCAGCCACTCTAGAGGTGGCCTGGGGCTGGGGGACCAAGAGGACCTTCAGGGCTCGGAGCAGGGGTGGGGGTCCCAGGTGACAGCGCAGTGCAGTTCCGAATTCTCTGCTGGAGCCCGGAGGGAGGGGTGAGGCTGCTGGGGCGGGGCACCCTGTGGGCGGGGTTAGGCAGCTGGATCCTGCTTGGCCCAATGCATGGTTCGGGGTTCAGACCCAGTGGCGTGAAAAACATGTCGGGCACGTGTGTGCCCAAAATCTCAAGAGAAGAATGGAAGAGACGGGATTGTGGTGTGGCTGTTCCTGGGTGTGGGGGCGCTTGCTCATGTTCCCTCTCTCTGTTTCTGTGTCTCTCTGTCTCTCTCTGTCGTTCCATAGGTGAGCACTTGAGCCCTTTGGGGTAGGGGGGGGGGACTGCCAAGGAACTTTGCATCGGCTTTCTCAGGAAATAGGGATTAAAACCTGCATGGACCAGGGTCTGGGATGCCAGGGAGCACCTTGGTTTACAGCCTAGAACCTGAGCACTTGAAGGAGTTGATCTATCTGCTTCCTCAATGAGTGAGAAGGGA
>NW_006160052.1:2070824-2079279 GCF_000334495.1 Tupaia belangeri chinensis | reverse complement strand
AGAGCACCGGGCCCAGCAGGGTCTTGACCGTGACGCACCCAGCCTCGGCCAGCCCCGGGTCGGGGCGTGCGTGTACCCAACACTCTCAGGGAGGTCTCTGGACTTGAACCCAAGCCTTCCCAGGTAAGCTGGCCTCGCAGAGCCCCGTGTTTCACTGCTGTGCCAACATCTGGCCCCTGGGGTCCTGCACGTGGAGCACTGTCCTGGACGTGTGTGGACACTGGCTGGCAGGGCTGCGGTGCCGTCTGAGCTGTCATGGGCCAGTGCCATGTCACAGGCGTCCCGGAGCTCCAGTTTTATTCAGAAATCTGGGGCATGGGCAGCGAGTGACTGGAAACACCTCCTGTGTCACGTCCATGTACTGAGCGAGTGAAGGAGTATGCCCGAGGGCCAGGCTGGCTTCCGATCAAGATGTGTCACCCGGAGCAGTGGTCCCCGATCTTTGTGGCACCAGGGAGCAGTTTAGTGGAAGACATGTTTTCCGTGGACCTGGGCGTGGGGGTATGAGAGCACGCAGCCTAGAACCCTTGCATGCGCAGTTTGCAGTGGGGCTCGCGCCCCCGGGAGGATCGAATGCCGCTGATCTGACAGGCAGAGCATAGTGGTCACGCAAGCAATGGAGCAGCTGCAAACACACGGGCAGCTTTGCATGTACCTGCTGCTCACCCCTGCCGCGTGGGCCGGGGCCTGTGGCCTGGGGGCTGGGAGCCCTGACCGAGGACAAGCTGTCTGACCTTGTGTCGTTGACTTTCCTGTGAAGGTTCTAGCAGTGCCTGCCTCTTGGGGTGGCACTAGCACGTGGGGGACGCATGTGAGGAACTGCGAGTGTGCGAGCGGCCCTAATTAGCTAGTATGACCATCAGTAAGACACAGAGTGGGACATGCAGGAGTGGAGTGCAAAACTGGCTAGAACGTTTAAGATCAAACAGACATTTGCAAGAGGCTCTGCACTTGGGGCGGTGGGCCCCTGTTCATCTGCCTTTCGAGATGTCGGTGGAAGCGTTTGGAAATGTCGTAGCCTCCAGAGGGCAGAGCTCAGATCTGCCATCCATGCGGGTCTCCCGGGCTCGGCTTCTCGGCAGGGGATCAAGAGCGGGCTGGATGCGGTGTGTCTCAGCCATGCCCAGTGCCTCTGGCCCCCCTCCCCTCCGCTGCCCTGCCTGGCCCAGGGCGGGGCGGTGCAGCAAGAAGAAAGGCCTTGTTTGTGTGCTCACATCCACCAGAGGCTTTCAGCCCAGGCGGAATTTGTCTGAATTAGCTGCTTCAATGGGCCTGTTTGTGAGGAGCAGGCGCGTGGTGAGCGGTGTTGGCACAATTTGAAAAAGGCATGGGAAGCGCCTCACAGGCCCCGGGAGGACGGCTGTGCGCGGCCTGGAGGGCTGCTTCTGGCCTAAGGGCACTCAGGGCTACAAGGCAATGCCCTCACTGGGTGCTGACCGACAGAGAAGGGGGGGATTCCAGTGGTCCGCCCTCACTGGGCCTGCTCTGTGCTGTGGGCTGCACCACCCGGACACTCGGGCTCCGCATACGCCATCCTGTGTCCCGGCCTCCCATGATTCGATGACCACGGCTGTTTGCTGTATGTGTGTTCCCTGTACCCACCCAGGAGACCTTGGGCTTCTTAGGGGTCAGACCGTACAGTCTGGGTGAGGGAAGATAGCAGCATCCTTGGACGTGCAGACTCTGGGTCGAATGGCCACCAGCACCGATGGCCACTGATGGCCACCGATGAGCACTGTGGTGCTGATGTGGTCTAAACGTGGGGCCTTCACAGTCTCCTCGACCTGCCTGTGAGCTACAGAGTAACCACAGGCATCTGCACTTCAGATGGGGAAACTGAGGCACAGGGTGGCAAGCAACGGGCCCAGTATCATAGGGCTGGAAAGTGGAGGAGCCAGGACTCGAACCCAGGCAGCCTGCTCCCGGGCTCGTTACCACTCCTTACGTTTTCTCTCCCCGTTTTCTTAATTTCTTAGCACTTCTGTCAGTGGGGTCCTTTCCCCCAGCTGTCCTAGGAGAAGGTGGAGCCTGCAGAGTGCCGGTCCCAAGGTCACTGCTGGGTGGCTCTTCCTGCAGGTCACTGAGATCCCAGTCTGCGTCATCTCTCCGGGCGGTGCCCAAGCCCCAGTGCCCACGCTGGCCACTCAGGGGAGGCTCTGTGGTCTCCCCTGCCCCTTTTCTTGCCCACAGTGGACAGGGATGCTCGTATCCTGGCTCTGGTCACTCCTGGAGATTCGGAACTCTGTGAGTGTCGGTCAGAAGAGGCTTCTGGAAGGTTCCCTCTCACAGGTGACCACATGCCCCTCAGATTTTCTGTGCTGCTCCCAAATGCCCTGTTATTTCAGTCTTTTTGAGGAGGATACCGCGTTAAACGTCGGACTGTGGGGGGGAGGGTGGAGAAGGTGAAATACGCGTAGCCCAGTAATCTACCATTTTAGCCACTGGTGAGGTGCAGCTCGACCGCGTTCAGTGCAACCACCACCGCCGTCTGTCTGCAGGACTTTCCACCTTTCCGAGCTACAGCCCTGCCCTCCACAGCTCCCGTGCCTCCCCCACCTCCCTCCCACTTCCGTCCCGTAGCCCGACCTCTCCAGCGCCCCCTGTAAGTGGGACCCCAGCCTGTCCTGAGCCTGCCTTCTCTCACTCCGCGTGGTGTCCTCGAGATTCGTTTGCACTGCAGCAAGGGTCAGGAGTCCCTTCCCTGGGGAGGCCGAGCAGCCCCCGTCGTGTGAGCACCCACAGTCCGCCGAGCCTCCTTGTGGACGCTGGGCTGTGTCCAGCCGTAACTCAGCCGTGACGCTGCTCTGAACACGGTGCGCCCGCACCCTCGAGTCCCACTTCTGGCCGTCTGGGCTCAACCTGGAGGCGGGCTTGCTGGCTTAGCACGATGTCTGTCTGAGCAAGCACGGCTGTGCGGCAGGTACAGGCCAGCCCGCACAGCGCACGCCTGGCTGAGGAGGCCCTCTGCTCGTCGGTCTACCTGGCGCTGTCCGAAATCCCCTCTCCCCTGTCCCCCTTCACCCTTGTTCCCTGATCCTGGCTCCTTTCCCTGGTGTCAGAGGCCGCCATGCGGGGAGGGTGTGTCCTTCTCTTCTTCCTCCATCTTCAGAGGGAAGATGCCCGAGGGTCAGGCGTGGAGAAGTTCTGGGGTGAAGGGTGAGGCTGCCCTCGTCCTGGCAGAAGGTCACCCGGGGGCAGTTCTGGAGCGGGGCCGATGCACGTTGACCTCGCTCCTGCCGGGGCCCGGTGTGGTGCTCGCGGCCCATGTGCTGCCTGGGGGGAGAGAGCAAGCAGGCTGTGGAGAGGGCTTGGTCCCCTTGCTGGGAGGCTGGGGAGACGGGCTGCCGCCTCCCCCATGGGTGGGGAGAGACGCCACAGGAGGGAGAAGTTCTGTTCTGTCGCCTGGACCACCATGCTGCTGGGGTCCTCAGCTTAGAAGGAGGCGCTCAGTGGACGGCCCTGCTGTGAACCCACGGCTGGGGATGGGACACGGAGGTCCTCAGGACGGGCGCTGTGCTGCTCGCTCTACGTGGGGTCCTGGCTTCTTCCTCACGGGGCTCCTCCTATGGGGAACGGAGCTCCGTCTTACTCAGGTGAAAAGTGGGGCATGGGGGAAGCATTTTGCCGAAGGATGCACAGCAGTAAGCAGAGCAGCCGGGACGGAACAGAGACGCTCCAAGCCCATGCCTCGGATTGGAAACAGCCCTCGCCGCGCCACACCCTGCAGAGCAGAACAGCAGCTCTTAATCTCTCCTGGGCCTTTTTGGGGAGGGGCAGTTTTCAGGGCACATATTGGAGGAGCAGAGAAGGAACGGGGCTTAGGGCCTTTGCTGCTGCCAGCGGGCTGGAGAGCGAACGTCGCTGGGAGCAACCCCAAGTGAGACTTTCCTCCCTTCGGCAGGCTCTGGCGGAGGCTGCGGCTCAGCGCAGGGAACACGTCCGCTCCTTCCTCTTCATCTCGCTCTTGCACAAACATGAAACCTCCGTCACGATTCCAGCTGGGCATCCTCTGTCTCTTAGCAACCGCCGCCAGCCCGCTGGCGGCTCCAGGCGAGCCTTTCTTTGCTGCAGTACTTGCTGTGGGTCTGCACGCACAATGCCGGTTGCGGATGTCTGGGGAGGAGGGGACGTTTAACCCCGAGCTCCCAGAATCCGAGCGGGGAGGGACAGCGAGCTGGCGGGGCCCTCCTGGTGGACACTCCCAGCCCTTTGCACCTGGGGACATGCCTCTGTGTGTGTGCGCGTGCGTGTGCGTAGCCACGGCTGAGGCATCATGCCAGGTGAGGGCTGCACTCCTGGCCATCCTGCTGGGCCCATCTTTATGATTACACACATTTGTTCAAAAGGTTTGTTTCTCAAATGCGATGAAGAGCCCCCTGGGGCTCGCTGGCTCAGGCGTTGCATGGGAGGGGAGGGGAGGCCTCTGAGCCTGTAGAATGGGGAGGGAGGCCGTATGGGCTGAGCACTGAGGGAAAGGGCCTGGCTGAGGCCAGCTTCACTTGCAAGGGGCGGAGGGGCAGAGGGGCCTGACCCCATGAAGGGTGGGAAGCAGGTGCTGATGGGAGGCATGAGCAGGGTGGCTCTCCCGACACGGCACTGCGTGGTGGGCTCTGGGGGCTTCTTTGTCTGCCTGCCAAGGAGGCCGCTGTGGGGCTGGGTCTGCCCTGGCTGTTGCTGGTCGGATTTCTGCCTCACCCACGGCAATCAGAGCTGCAGTCTCACATGAACTGGAAAGGACCGAGGGCAGCTCTAACCGCCATCCTGAGTTTGCAGAGGACTCTGGGACCCACAGAGGTCACATGAGTCCCTCGGAGTTGCCGGGGAGGAGGGAGCAGAACCTGGACTCCCGCCCAGGCTGCCGATTCCCCTGCTGTGCCTTCTCCCAGGCTGTGGGTCCTTCTGCACATGGTTAGTGCTAAAAACGCGGATGTGCGGGGCCACAGATGGCGGAATGGTTACGTCGTTGGACTCCCACGTGGCTGACTACGGTTTGAGTCCTGCCGGGCGTGGGTGTATGTGTGCCCAAGATCCCAGGGGGAGAATGGAGAAGAAGGGGTTGCGGTGTGGCTGTCTCCCCTGGAGAGTGATTTCTTGCTTTCTGTCTCTCTGGTGAGCGTACGCGCCCTATAGCAAACATCTCTCTTAAAGAAAGAAAACGCGGGTGTGCACACACAGGACCTGGGCAGACCCAGCACGTGGCTCTCCGCAGCAGAGCTTGCCGTGCAGGTGCCCTGATGGACGCTGGAGGGCGCGTCTTTAACCGGAGGACGCGGTTTCTCGCCCAACGGCTGCTTCTGCACATTGGGGTGATCTGACCAGGTCCACAAGAGAGCTCGAGTCATCTCCAGAGGGGACAGTGCGCTGGGTCCTCCAGCCATCAAGGCCCGCCCAGACTCTGGCCCAGCCACGGCAGCGAAGGGCAGGACTAGCACTCTCCTTTTCCTTAACCCTAGGGCTGGGTTGACAGGCCTGGTAGGTCTGGATACCTTACCCGAATGTCAGGCTGGAGCCCAGTTCAAAGCCTTTAATAAGCCCGAGGGCAGTGGCTGGGAGGAGTGTCCGCCGGAGGCTGGATCTGGAGAAGTGTGACCACTCAGGGATGAGGGAAGGGGGCACTAAGGGAGGGGGCATGGGGTCAGAGCGTTGGCCTTGAGTCTTAGCCCTGTGTCTCCTCGCCATGGCCTCGAGCAGTTCACACCTGGACCTGATTTGCCATCCACCCAGACCTTGAAGAACTGCGCAGGTCCCTGGCAACACCACGAGCACCGTGCACGGGTGTGTGGGGAGCGGCTCATCCTCCCCTCCGCGGTCGACAGCGCACTCACACCGCCGGCTTTTAATTTCACATGGCCCGCGTGTTCTTGAGTAGGCAAAGCGAAACCCTAGCGTCTGAAAAGTCTTGAAAACTTAACACCTGTGTAAAAAATTAAATAGGACAAAAGCATAAAAAATGAGAAGAAGCCTCTGTCCCGCTCGGCTCTCGGGTCTCCTTTCCCGAGGTAGCTACTGGAACACACCACGGGAGACTTCCAGAATCGCTCTCGGCACCCTGTCTTCCTCTCCGGCTCTCGGGCGGGAGCATGCCCGTCCGTTCCCTCCAGTGCAGCGCAGCCTCCGTGCACCAGCCCCGTGGTGCTGCCGGTGTGGTGGCACCATGGCCTCCCACCGTGGGTTCCGTCAGAGGGCAGAGGGCTGCTGCTCACAAATGTCGCTGCACAGGAGCCCCCCGCAGCCTGGCTGCGCGCACGCAGGTGGTGTTACAGGACAGACTCCTACACGGGAGGTGCACTTGGTATTTCGATGTCTGCTGTCACACCGCTGTCCAGAAAGCATGTCGCGTCCTCACAGTATGCCAGAAGTGCTGTTTTTCTATACCTTTTCCAAAAATGCGCATTAGCAACGTCTTTTCCTCTTGCCACTTGGGTGGGTAAGAAGGCAGCTTGTTTTAACTTTGGTTTCTTCCACTGAGAGTGGCCGAGCTCCCCTTCCCGTACGTGAAGACCGTTTGTGTTCCTGTGTTGTCACTCTGCCAGCTGGACACCTTTGCCCATTTAAAAAATTCTATCTCCCTTTTATTTTCCTTTTATTTCATTTCACTTCACTTCACTCCCATTGCCAGAGCGCACAGTCTCACCAGAGAGAGAGAAGGAGAGAGAGAGAGAAAAGGAAAGGGAGAAAGCACCTTTGGGTCACACCACAGTCCCTTTCCATTCTGTCGGGATGTGGGGCACACACTCACACGTCTGGTGTGTTTCTTGAGCCACGGGGCTGGGATTTGAACCATGAGGTTGGCCATGTGGGATCCGGCTCATGTAACCGCTGGGCTACGGGGCTGGCTCTCGCTGTCTGTTTTGTGTAGGAGGAGTAGGCGGAAGCTCAGCGAGGGCAAGCGTTGCCTTAGGTCACACAGTGCTGGAGCCACGCTTCTGACTCCTGGCTGGGTGATCCTTGCGGCATGCCCGCCGCCTCCCTGTCCAAAGGCTGGCCTGGGATATACGGTGCTCCTGGAGGGGGAAAGAACCTCATGCTGGGAACCCCACTGATGTCGAGTGGAGTGTTGGGGTACTCTGAGAGGGGAACTTCATTCCTGATGTCCTCCTGCATCTCGTCTCTCCCTGGGGAGCAGGGCGGGCGCATGGATGACATTGCCCCCGGCTGGTGAGAGGTCGCCCCCAGCCCCCCGGCCCCTCCCCCACCCGCTGGCATTGCTGTCTGTGCCCGTGAATTATTGATAAGGTGTGAAATGGCCTCAGCCTTGGAGCGGCGAGGCTCCGGGGAGCTGAGGTGGAGCACGGGGCTGAAAGACTCTCCCTGGGGCCCAGCCTTCCCGAGGCCAAGGAGCACTTTCCAATGTCGAAAGACCTCACAGACCTGCCCGCCCCCGCCGGGCGGGTGGAAATTGGACTTTGAGCACATGTCACTTAGGAGCACAGGCAAGGGACAAACTGCTGTGAATTTCACACCGTTTTCCTTTCTGTCGATTCAAGTTTTATAAAGGTTATACATGCTCATTATGAGAAGTGTCATATTCCAGAATGGTGTTAGAGGGGAGGCCTGCGTGGCCTCGTCCCCAGGTCCCACCACGGCAGTGCTCCCTCTCCCTCGAGCCTATCGACAGGCGCACAGAGCTCTGTGACCTCAGGCGCGCGGGCTGATGGAGGGGTCCCCATCAGCCACTGCTTGGCATGCGTTCTTCTCCGCGTGAGAGCTGGGACCCTCTGGCTGAGGGCTGAGGCTCTGGGGCTGTGCTCGGGTTTCAGTTGCAGCTGCAGAACCTCGTGAACGGGGTCGAGGGGCCAGGCTCCTTCTCGGTCTCCACATGTTCCTGCAATGGGGCCTGGTTCACAGCTAGTGCTCGCACTGACCCCCCAGCCCAGTCCAGGTGTTCCAGAGAAACGCCACCGTCTAGTTTCCCCGTGGGTCACACCGCCAGATGAGGGGAGGCCGCTCCATTTCCCCTCTGCGAGGTGGCTCACGGCCATGCGTCCTGTGGTGCCTTTTGTTTTACTTCTTACTATTATTTATGTATTTATTTTTTAAGTTTTTGCCACAGGGTAGGTAGGCTCCCTGGAGATAGAGTGGGAGTGAGGAATCCCCCCCCCCCCCCCCCGGGAGACGGCCATGCCGCCATCTCCCCTCCTCCATTCGCCTTGTGGGATTTGAGCACGCTCACACGCGTGTCGGGCGTGATTCTCTCACGCCAGGCCTGCCACCCGAACTTCGGTGGGCCATGTGGGAGGCCAGTGCGTTCCCCACCACGCCACCTGCCGCCCACCCCCACCCCGCCGCCCCTTGGCGTCCTTTGAAGGAGTCCGTGTTGCTGGGGCGTGGCATGCTGATGAAAGACGGCAGCTTTAGGGAGAAGCTGCTCAGCATTTGTGGCCTTGCGGCGACTCCTCAGGGAGGGCAGACATGGACTTCTGAGGGCATTGCTTTGGGAAGGAAGGAGCAAGGA
>NW_006160052.1:2068725-2070683 GCF_000334495.1 Tupaia belangeri chinensis | reverse complement strand
GGGTGTGCGGGCCCCAGGCGCCGGGCCGGCCTCAGCACACCACAGCCCGTCCCCTTCCGAGACTCGGCAGCTTTGCATCTGTTGACAAGGACTGGAGCTGAAGTGTCTGGAGGTGCTGGGGGCCGACCCTGAGACAGAGATCAGAGACGGGGAGGGAGACCAGAGAGAGCCGCAGGGGGGAGGCAGAGCCTCCGGGACTGACTGCCCGTCTGACCACGTTTGCTGGGATGGGAGCCACTGCCAGACCGGGAAGCTCCGGGGTGCCCCCGAGGCCTCCACAGTGGGTGCTGAGCGAACGCGGGGCTCCAGGGGTGCAGTGGGTGGCGTCAGCTCTCTGAGCTCCTCTGGGGTGCTGTCCGCCTGCTCCACACACTGTCCTCTCAGCCGGGATGGCCATGCGCCCGGGCTCATGCCTGCTCATGCCTGCTCATGCCTGCTCACTCCTGCTCACGCCTGCTCACACCTGCTCATGCACTTACGCACACGCAAGCACCATGGCCGCTTCTCCATCCTGGGTCTCAGCAGAAACGCCTCGTCCTCAGTGAAGCCTCTTCCTGTCCCTGCACGGGCCGGCCGGGGTTCTCTGCCATGTGCTTCCTCCGTGTCCTGGCCTTGCCCTCTAAAATGAGCATCTGTGGCCCAGGGAGGACGGGGTGCATATCTGCTGTGTTCTGTGCCCCCAAGACCCAGCGTGGCCCTCGCTACTAGAAGTCAGTAAATGTTCGCTGAATGACTGCTCCAAGAACACTTTCCTTCGGATTATCATCTACTTGAAAAGAGTTGCCAGGGGCGTCCTGATGCTGCACGGACCCCGTCTTCCTTATGGTCAGCCCTCGTCCCTGCAGCGGCCTCCCTCTCAGAAGCGTTCGGGGTTCTCCTAGGGGCAGGAGGTGTGGGGGCTCTGGAATTGGAATGCCTGGCTTCATGGCTTGGTTCGGCGATGGACTGTGACCTCGGGCAGTGCTCAGAGCTCTGGCTTGAATGTACTCCCCCAAATCCAGAAAGCTGGCTGTCCGTGAAGGCATTAAGAGGGTGGAGACTTGATCTGCTTATGATGGCAAGTGCTAGAGCCCTCGGGGGTGACGAGAGCTGGAGACACCTCAGAGAAGGGCTCCCGTGTTCGAATCCCAGCTGGCTTAGAAGGCAGGGCACAGAGAGGGAGACGTGGACACACAGCTCTTGCCGTGGGGTGCTCTGTGCACTCTCCAGAGTCCCCACCCACAAGAAGACCCTCAGCGAATGCGGCCCCTTGACCTCAGACTTCTGAACTGGCGCTAAATGAAACCCCACGGATTGTGCGGTGTGATGCGCACCCGTTGGTGACAGAAAGGGAGATAGGACTCAATCTTGCCAGGCCTTGGGCCCCATTCTGGGAAATGAGTTTGGTAACCCTGCCTCCCGAGAGGGCTGTGGATTCGGTGCGCTAACCCAGGCAGGCAGCATCGGTTCCAAAGCGAGTACTCAACGAATAGAATCTAGCCTTCACGGCGAGGCATGCGTGCCCACCTGTGACGAAGCTGGCGCCTATAAAGCAAGGCCCTGGGGCGGGACTGCTGTGATCGGCCAGGGAGGGGGCAGGTGAAGGGAGGTTGAGAAAGAGCGACATGCCAAGAGGTCTTGCAGCGAAGGCCAGAGGGAACTCAGATCCCACAGAGAGGCCGGTGGACCTGCAGGGTCCTGCCACTCAGCCTGCGCTTCTTCTGCTGTGCCCTGAGAGCTTGGCTTCAGCACTTGAAAACGATGCGTGACTTTGAGCAGTCACGTCACCTGTCACCCGTCTGGGCCTCAGTTCACCCATGTGCAAGTGAGTTCACAATCACCCCTCACAGAATTACTGTGGGCTTAAACAGGACCAGGAGAGAAACCAGCTCCACAGCTCCAGGACCTGGGTGGACCATTGGCTGGCCCTGGCCTTGGCCCTGGTCCTGGTCCTGGTCCTGGTCCTGGTCCTGGTCCTG
>NW_006160052.1:2067080-2068284 GCF_000334495.1 Tupaia belangeri chinensis | reverse complement strand
TGGGCGTGGGTCCTGGTCCTGTTCCTGGTCCTGGTCCTGCCCTGGTCCTGTTCCTGGTCCTGGTCCTGGTCCTGGGTCCTGGTCCTGTTCCTGGTCCTGGTCCTGCCCTGGTCCTGGTGCTGGTCCTGGCCCTGGTCCTGGTCCTGGTCCTGCCCTGGTCCTGGCCCTGGTCCTGTCCTGGTCCTGGCGGGAGACTGTCCACGTCTGGAGAAAGGAGGGCTCAGCTGATGCCCGCAGCATGGCTGCGCAGGGTGACACCGCTTATCATGTAATTATGGAGCAAACGCACGGCAGTGAGAACGCGGGGCCAGATGGCAGGCCTTCCATGCTGTTGCGAGGCAGAGCTAATGAACTTAACAAATCACTGATAATTAATTTTCAGGAGCCAAAGGAAACTGGGGAGCAGTAAATAGGTCTGCAGAAGGAGGGAATGCAAAGCAGTGCCAACTGTCAGCCAGGAGAGAGGTGTGAGATGCTGGCACTTCCAGGCCAGTGGAACTGGTCTGATGGCTTACGGTCGCAGAGCGTGTGTGGGGAGACCGCACAGGTAACGTGCCGGCCGTGTGACAATGCTGGCCAAGCTCGCCTGGCCCTTCCGCAGGCCAGGTCTGAGCTGAGGGAAATGCTCATCTTCGGCAGACAGTGTCTCCTACAGTGGGGCCGGGAGGTGGGAGAGGATCGGGTCCCGCCACGGATGGGAGTCTTTATCCGAGTCCCGCGGAGCCAGGCGGCAGATGAGGAGCGAGCCCGCATGACTGAGGCCTCGCTCTGTGCTAAGCCCTGCATGCCCAGGCATCATCTGCTTGGCATCATGAGTGTCCCCGGAGTGTCCCCAGAGAGGGTGCTAGCTTACCCTGTGCCCTCCGCAGGGTGCCAGGCCCGTGAAGACACGGCTGGAAGGCTGCACCCAGGTCAGAGCTGCTACTGGCAACAGTGTGAAGTAGGAGCGGGGCCGCAGACGGGGTTTCAGCTCCAGTCACCGGGTCAGGTCCTGCGGCTGCTGGGATTCCACCCCTCTAACGATGAAATGTGGGTGATGTGTTTGAATCCAGAGGCCACATTTGCAAACTAAATCTCCAGGAACTCCGAGGTTCGAAGTGGACGTGGAAGTGGGGACGGGCCCTGTGTGCCGGCTCGCTACCCCGGCCTCGGGCCTGCCTGCCTTCTTGCAGTCTGTGGCCCCCGGGGGCACCGCAAGACGGTG
>NW_006160052.1:2051406-2066673 GCF_000334495.1 Tupaia belangeri chinensis | reverse complement strand
GGGAACTCTGAGGTTCGAAGTGGACGTGAAAGTGGGGACGGGCCCTGTGTGCCGTCTCGCTCCCCCGGCCTCGGGCCTGCCTGCCTTCTTGCAGTCTGTGGCCACGTGGGACACAGCAGGACGGTCCCGGGTGAGCTCAGGGGCTCCTTCAGCTCTAATCATCAGAGTCTGTGGCTTGGCTGCCCCTGCCCCCGACGGTCCCATGGAAGGGCCCAAGGAGTGAGGGGAGCAGGGGAGCCCGAGTGCCAGCAGGGCCTGCTGCCCAGCCTGGGCTGAAGCTGGCCCTGCACTTCCTGGCTGTGCAAGCCTAGGCATCTGGCTTGCCTGCTCTGGGCCTGCTTTTGCTCAATTGTAACGTGAAGATAAAGCTTCATGGGGTCGGTGTGAAGATTAAATGGGACCTTCCCTGGTCAGGGGGATAAACAGCGAGCTAGCTAGAATCTGCGTTTCTCCCTAACCCTTCAAGGCTGGGGGAGGAAGAACTGGCGGCGCCAGGATGGAGCAGTGAGCCGGCCCTGGGCCGGGGGCGTGCGAGGCCTGTGGGGCTGGTGGCGTGAAGTGTCTCGGCCCGTTGTTCTTGTCCCTGGCTGCCCACACAGAGTGGCGTCAGCCGGGCCCTCCCAGCTGCTGCAGGGCCACCTCCCACCTGGCCTCTGGGGGTCAGATGACAAAGCCAGAGAGGATGGGCCTGCCTGAGGCGCTGTCTCCTGAGTCCTCCTGGACACTCCCAGTGACCTCCGCACGCCGCCACCCCACACGCCACCTTCTGTTCACGGCCCATCAGTCGCTTTCTCCCTGACTGCACTCAGATTGGAGCCTTTGTCAATTCGTGTTTCCAGATTAATTAGCGAGGCCCCATGTCAGATGCTAACTGAAACCCAGATGTCGGCTTGGTTCCTGCATCAAATCATTTTGTCCCATAATTGAAGAACATGGAGGCAGCAGCTAGGCTGGCTGGAAGGCTTGCTCCCCTCCCTCCCTCCCCCTCAGAAGGAAATAACCCCACTCTTGCCTCTGAGGGTCACGGACAGGGGTGTGCCTGGTGTCCCTGTGCAGGCAGAGATGGCAGTATGCTGACGCCGTGACCTCCGTGTGATGACAGTGAGAGGGGTCGTGCCGAAGGAGACTTGCGGATTTTAGCTTTAGGCGGACACCCTTTTCCCAGTCTAGAGAGCCACCCCTCTGGGCGGGCGGATGTGAGCCTCGCCCGGGGCCTGCGGGGCCCTCCAGAGCAGCACTGCGGCACACGGAAGCCTGTGCTCTGCAGGCCGGACAGACAGGGCAGCGCGGGGATCCGTCTCGGTTCCTCCCAGCCTTGTGTTGGGATGTGTGTGTATCTTTTCTTTTTTGTTTGTTTATTGCCAGAGGGTTTGTGCATTTCCCAGGGAGAGTGAGAGGGAGAGCGATGGAAAAAGCACCCCCTAACGTGGCGTGGCCCTGCTCCCCCATTTTTTCATCTAGTTGAGATTTGGGGCACACATGCACGTGTGCCTGGTGTGTTTCTCAAGCCCTCACAGCTGGGATCTGAGCTTGGCTGGCCATGTGGGTTCTGGTCCCTTACCCACTAGCTGTACGGTCTACCTGTAGCTACAGTTTATTAAGCCCGGTCCAGTGGCTAACGGTTCACGGATGTATTATCTCACCTAATCCTCGCAGCAACTAGGGACAGTTTCTTCCCCAAGTTTTTCTTTATTCATGATAGAGCTCATTTGTGCATGAGAGAGGAAGGGAGAGAAGGGCACCAGAGGTCCTCTGCGGGTCTGGTGACATGATGAGCCCGGCCCGCAGCCTGCCAGCCTTGGTCCTGGCCACTCACGTGTGCCCTTTGCGTTTTGCAGTGAGAACCAGGAATTCCAACCGGGGCCACCAGGTCAGACCCAGCTTCTCATTATTACTGCACCACGGAGCCGCCCGAGAGCGTGTTTCTGTCCCGTCGCGTAACTCAGAGAGGTTAAGTACCTTGCCGAGGGTTACACTGCTAGAATGTGACAGGTCTGGGCTTTGAATCATTAAGTTTGTCTCTTATGTGGAGATAAAGGTTGCAGAAAAGACGAACTTCCTTTTCTTCCTCAAGAATGTGCGTCCCCGGGCGGAAGTGAGAATGGGCTTTGGCCATACCCCCCACCTTCTCAGCTGAGTGTCGAAACCCACGGTGCCCAATCTGGAGCTAGAGGGGGTGCTGTTTTTTTTTTTTTTTTTTTTTTGGAGAGGTTTTTGTTATAGGGCACATACGCTCGCCAGAGAGACCAAGAGAGAGAGAGAGAAAGAAAACGAGAAATCACCCCCCAGGGGGGATGGCCACACTGCAATCCCTTCTCCTCTATTCTCCTCTCGGGATCTTGGGCACGCACGCATATGCAGCTGGCATGAGTTTAAGCCACCAGGTCCGGGACTTGAACCACAGTCGGCTACATGGGAGTCCAGCGACATAGCTATTACGCTAACTGCTGGTCCCTAGAGGGGGTGCTTTGTTGGACAACACAGGAGATGCCAAGTGGGCTGGAGTTTGAAGGATGCCCAGGCCTGCAGATAGCAGAGAGCAGAGTGAGCGCTGATCTCCAGGGGCCAGCGCCCCAGCCCTGAGTGAAGAAGCAAAGGATGGCCTTCAGAAGGTTCTGGGTACTTTGGGAAGTTGTGAGCATTATTACATAGAGGGTCCAGCTCTGGCCCAATGTGACCCCAGGTTAACTCTTTGAGCCTTAGTTTCTTCATCAACAAAGTGGGCTTAAAATGTGCTCATGCCATGGGGTCCTTGTGAAGTTAGATGTCCCTATCGTGTGACATTTAGGCCCCCTGGAATGTTAGGATACTGTGATGGGAGCAGACAGCTCAAAACTTCTAGCCCGACTAAGGCAGGATCATCAGTGGAGAATGCAAAGACGTGGAATAACCATTCTCAAACACCGGAGACGTATGAACCTGCTTGTGAAAAATGGGGATTTCAACAGCCCTACCCTAGACATTCTAATTAGAATCTAAGGCTGTCACCAGAAGTCCCCATTTTGACAGATACCCCCAAGGGTTCTGAAATACAGTCACAGGGCTTTCATGCTGAGATGCATTCGTAGAACTTCCACATGTCGAAGCTGGCAGCAACCACAGAGGCCTTTCTGGCCCCTTACTTCACTTACAGAACAGGTGCTGAGGCTCAGTCAGCAACTCAGAAATGAGGGCTAACGTGCACCTCATGTTGCCAACTTTTCAAAATACGAGCTACTTGCCTGTGAGTCACCCGCGTGTCCAAAGCCCTCTGGCCATTTTCAGATTCAGCAACTAGAGGTTTTTCTT
Source organism: Tupaia belangeri chinensis (assembly GCF_000334495.1). Lineage (NCBI taxonomy): Eukaryota > Metazoa > Chordata > Mammalia > Scandentia > Tupaiidae > Tupaia > Tupaia belangeri. Next base: position 2,063,385 of record NW_006160052.1, on the reverse strand, counting down.
TTTCACGTACATCTCAAATCCTATTCCTGCAATTTAGGCACATCGTCCCCAGGTGGCAGTGGAGTGCTAAAGAGCATCCAGGGCTGTTTCTCAAACCCTCCTGGACTCATATCCTTGAATAGTCACCTTTGTCATTTTCTTTTAAGCATGAAATAAATACCTTTATTATACTAGATAGATGCAAGCAAACATCAACGATTGAAGTGGAGAGTAAGTTTAGACCAAAAAAAAAAAATTTTTTTTGGAGAGGTTTTTTTGCTATAGGGCACATGCGCTCACCAGAGAGACAGAGAGATACAAAGCGAGAAATCACCCCTCAGGGGGGATGGCCACGCCACAATCCCTTCTCCATTCTCCTCTTGGGATCTTGTGCACGCATGCACATATGCCTGGTGTGAGTTTAAGCCACCAGGTCCGGAACTCAAACCACAGTCGACTACATGGGAGTCCAGTGACACAGCCATTACGCCAACTGCTGGTCCCAGGCCAAATTTTATAAGCAAGTAAATTATTTGAGAAAAGAAGCTATCTTTCCTTTTAATTTTTGATTTGTTTTGTTTTGTTTTTGCTATAGGGCACAGAGATGAAGAGAGAGAAAGAGAGAGAGAGAGAGAAAGCACCCCCAGGGGATGGCCAGGCCTCAATTGCTTCTCCTCCATTCTTCTCTCAGGATTTTGGGCATACATGCTCATGTGCCCAGCGTGATTTTCAAGCCACACAGTCTGAGACTCCAGCCACATAATCAGCCATGTGGGATCCAGCACCTTAACCCTCCTCACATTTTTTAAAAAGTTTATTCATAGGACTAGCAGGTGGCGTGCTGGTTCGAGTCCTGGACCTGGTGGCTTACTTTCTCACTTTCTCTCTCTCTCTCTCTCACTCTGTCTCTCTCTGGTGAGCATGTGTGGCCTACTGCAAATTAAGGGGGAAAAAATAAATAAAAGCTAAAAGTAAGTAATTTTTTAAAAAATGATTTCTTCTATGAGAAGTCACCCCCAGTTGGGTCCTCACTCTGTGATCCACTCCGAATCTCAGGGGCCCAAATCGCACGTACCATGCGCACGTAGCATGCTCAGAAAGGCCCCAGGATGCAGACCTGGGACCTGCCCCAGGTGAGCCCATTGCATTGCCACTGCGCCTCCACCTGGTCCCTCCTCATAATTTTTGCTTTAGGGCGTGTGTGCTCGCTGGAGAAACTGACAGAGCTAGAGAGACAGAAAGCGAGAAATCACCCAGCCATGCCGCAATCTCTTCGCCTCCATTTTCCTCTTGGGACTCTGGTCACGTAAGCACATGCGCCTGGTGTGAGTTTCAAGCCACCGAGTCGACCGCGCTCCACCACGTGGGAGTCCAGTGCCTTAACTACTGCGCCACTGCTGGCCCTGCCCTCCTTACAGCGTCGTCGCATCCCCGTGCTTCCTGTCCCCTGTCTGGCTGCTCTCAAGCAGCTCCTTAGCTTGGGCACACCCCCTCGGGGGCCAACCTCGGGTCTCCGGGGGCAAGGCTCCCCAACACGGAGCTCCTTCCATTTCCTTCCTGGCAAGCATTTCTAGGTCCAGAGCTGCCGTCCTCTTGTCTCGGTGGTGCGTCTGTCCTGGAGGGATGTGGGCTGTCAGATGCTCCCCCACCCACACAGGGGAAGCCAGATGCCCTGCGGGGGGTGGGGACAGGGGGGAGAGAGTCCTGGCAGCAGGCCCTTGTGGGCGCCGCCCCACCCCCACCCCCACCGCAGCAGGGGCAGGAACACCTGGGCGCCTACCCCTGGGAGCCGACTGCCAGGCAGCTGCTCGCTGGCATGCCGGAGAGTGTTAATTGGGCCGGGTGCCCAGCCCCGGCCTGCTGTCTCCAGCAGTGAGCTCAGCCAGGGAGCGAACCCTCACTGCCCACCAGGCACAGGGGAGCGGGCACAGGCTCCGGCCTCGGCCAGTGGGCGCCCCTTCTGACGGCCTCTCCTCTTTTGTCCTCTCGGGAACTGGACAGAGGTGGTGACCGGGGCCTCAGGACAGGTCACAAGGAGGAGGAGCCTGCAGTCCTATGGCTCAGGCAGGCAGTCCCCGCTGGCTGCAGGGAGGAGGTGGTGGCATAGTGATGCGTTATCGTTCCGCCTCCCCTGCTCCTTCCCCTCCTCCCCCTCCTCCTCGTGACAGGGGAGGACTGCCATTCAGTACCTGCCCTGTCCCGGCCAGCTAGACTCCACGGTGCTTTCTCACCACCACCTCCAGCCGTCCCGTCTCTCTGGTGGTGCATAGACCCTCTGGCACATGAAAAAAAGGCCTCAGCGGAAGTTTCCAGGGAAGCCGATGTGGTTTGTGTAGCAAGAGGCTGTACACAGCTTTCGTGCTGTCACGAGAGCATCTTTGTAGGTGACACAAAAACTCTCAGGGACACCGCAACGGCATTGCTTCCAAGATGCTTGTCGGGCGTAAAACCCTCTGATTTCAACGTTCTGAGGACATTTGTTTATTTCAAAAATTCATAACAGGGGCCACCTGCAGCTGGGCCCACTCGGTGGCCAGGCCTGCATCCCCAGGTATCTGAGGAAGTCAGCCCTGCACGAGCTGGATCCAGGCTGACTGAGGCCTGGGACCAGTGGCAGCCTGGGGACCCTGGAGAGCTGCCTGCTTCTCTCTCTCTGAAGAAAGAAAGAAACTGCTGGCAGATGGTGGGGTTCGGGGTCTCGCAGGCTGGCTCCAGGCGTGGGGCTGTCCTGTCTCAGCGGCCTCCTCCGTGACGGGGATTAGCAGCACCTCCCAGTGTGGTCTGACACTTGAATCAGGTCACACCACCAGGCTGGCACTGGGGCTGGCCTGCGTGTGAGTGTGGATTGTCTGTCCCAGCACGCTGGGCCGTGCGTGGCGTTGGGACTGAAGCTCGGGGTACACACCTATGAATTCAAAGTGAGCTCTGAATTCGTGTCTCCCAGCCTGCAGGCTGGAGCCGGCAGTGAGGCTTGGCGAAGGCTCCTTGGAGGAGGAGGTATGGCCACTGAATCCTGAAGGTCCAGGAGGCATTGACCAGGCTAGGAGAGATGTGAGGAGGAGGGGCAGAAGGAACAGTCCTACCAAGGCACGTGCCGAGAGGGGTTCGGATGCCTTCGAGAACCTGCACAGGGAGCTGGGCCTTGCCGGGTGTGGGTGCGGGGCGTGAGCTGTGAGTGGAAGGGGCGCCCAGCCAGGACGCGCCGTTCAGCCTAGGGGTTTGGATTTAGTCCTGAAAGCGATGGGGAGCCGCTGGCAGGTTCTCAGCCACAGAGAGGCACAAATTCCCTCACAAACGGCGTCCCGGTCCCTAAGTGCCCCGTCTTCTTTTCACGGTACGTTAAATCGCCATCTGGGTCCACAGCACAGGAGGGTGTGCTCGGAACCAGCGGCCGCTCCCAGGTGAGCCGCCTGCGTGCGCAGAAGCGGCCCCACTTGTCTGACGCCAGGCACGTCAGAGAATAGGCTTTATCAAAGCAAAACATTTGGTTATAAATATTTATAAATATGTGTTGGATTGAATTGCGCTTTGGTTCATTCACCATTTATGTCTATAAATATTTGAGAGGCTGCTTGGCATCGTGGAAAGACGCAGTCTGCAGGCGCGGACAGACGGCGTGTTGGGTTCCTCGCTCCGCGGCTGAGCCAGCTTGGTGACCGTGGCCTTGTCACTTCGCCTCTCAGAGCTGTAGTTCCCATGGCGATGACACCCACCCTGCACTGCCGTAGTGAGAACTAGCATAGGCTTCGTCAGGAGTCTAGCGTGCGCTGATGACATGAGGGCGCCCAGAAAGCGCAGCTACGGCTGTCGTTCGTTCGTCCCTGTAGTGTGTTTTTATTCCTGTTTCTTTCTTTCTTTTTTCTTCTCTTATTTATTTTTTTATTTTTTGCCATAGGGCATGTGCACTTGCTGGAGAGACAGTGGGAGGGAAAGTGAGTTATCACTCCCGAGGGGGCATGGTCATACTGCAGTCTCTCCATTCTCCTGGGATTTTGGGCATGCACGCACACACACCCGGTGTAAGTTTCAAGCCACCACGTCCAGGACTTGAACCGTAGTCAGCCATGTGAGTGTCTAGTACCTTAACCACTATACCACCTGCTGGCCCTATGTGCCTGTGGTCTTTAGTAGCCTGGATGGAGTCTCAGATGGCCATCAGTTTGGCTTCAGAGTTCTAGACCCTTTTTGCCTTCAGGTGTCCCTACCAATGTTAGTGTCAGCCCTTTTTAAAAATTATTATTATTATTTTTTTGAGAGGTTTTTGCTATAGGGCGCATACGCTTGCCAGAAAGACAGAGAGAGACAGAGAGACAGAAAGCGAGAAATCACCCCCCAGGGGGATGGCCACGCCGCAATCCCTTCTCCTCCATTCTCCTCTCGGAATCTTGGACACGTATGCACATGCGCCCTGCATGAGTTTAAGCCATTGGGTCCAAGATCCAAACTGCAGTTAACTACATGGGAATCTAGCGACATAGCCATTACGCCATCTGCTGGTCCCAATTAATTATTTTTTTTTTTAAGATGGAGAGAGAAGGAGAGGAGAAAGCACCCCTTCCCCCATGGAGTGGCCAGGCAACAATCCCTTCTCCTCCATCTCTCCCTCCTTTCGAGATTTTGGGCACACACGCACCTGACATATTTTTCAGGTGGCTGGGTCTGGACTTGGACCACACATTCAGACACGTGGGATCTAGCTGCCTAAGTCATCCAGCCACAGATGTGGCCTGAAAGTAATTTTTAAAGTGCATTCTGATAATACGAAAGTGTATTTATAGTGTGTTTTGCTGTAAGTGTTGGTGGCAAAGCACAATAATTATGTGGAGTACTTGTGAATTCGCCACCAATGCCAGTGACGGCCTTACCGGCTGTCAGGAGGCCCCATGCCCGGCCCCCCACCTCCCCAGGCTCAGCTCCAGAGGGGACCGCGGTACTGATCTCTGCTGTAACGTCCTTGATTTTTCGTACCATTACCACATATATATGTATATATCAGCTTTAGTTTTACGCAGTCTCTCTTTTTAAAAAATCTGCCAGAAGTTGCGTGTGATTGCCAGAGACAGAGCGTGAGAAAGCACCCTCTGCCGGTGGTCACGCTGCAGTCCGCTGCCTCCATTCTGCCTGCTCTGGGACTGGGGCATGCCAGCACACACGCCCATTGTGTTTTTCAAGCCGCCAGGTCCGGGTCTCAAATCGTGCAGTCGGCCGGCTGAGACCCGGCCTCCTTAACCACCGCGCCGCAGGCCAGTCGCTAACGTTTTTATGGAAGGAACCAATCTCTTTTCATTCCTTTGCGACGTGATTCTTGTTTTATTTTTTCCTTTTCGCACATGTCTCTGAAACCCACCCATGATGGTGCGGGTGGCTGTGAACTTGCGTGTTCCCCAGTGTGTGGGATTCCAGTCCACCTCCTTGGTCAGCGTGTCTTTGGGTCCTTTCCAGGATCCAAGGTCCAAGCAGCAGTGCGGAGACCATCTTTGCACTTGCTCCCGGGGGGCACCTGGGGGCTGCTAGGTGAAGCTCTGGGAGTGGACCCGCTGGCTGGCAGGCTTGCACACCTTCGGGCTCACTGACCTGAGCAACCGGCTTTACAAACAGTTCTGTGAGGCCACCAGTCCTTTTTTCCCTGTCTCGTTCCTTTTTTAAGTTTATTTATTTTTCCTGTGTGAGAGAGAGAGACAGCACCCCCAACAAGCCTCCCGCTGTGACCCACCCCCGCCTTGGCTAGGCAGGATCACGGCACCTGTACATGCCCGGTGTATACAGAGAGGCGTTGGGGTCCGAACGCAGGACCTTCAGTGTGGAGCTGGCCTCTCAGAGTGTTGTTACTGCTGTGTCACCAGCTGCCCCTCCCCGCGTGTGCCTTCTCAAGGCAGTGGGGACTGTCAGTCATGCTGATTGCTTTGGGCGCTACGTGAAAGACCAGCACCGCTGTGGTGGCAGGCCACGGAATTATCTTCACGCCCTCCCCCAGGCGCGATTCTCTGACAGGTGGAGAATGAGCCAACAAGTATTTTTTAAAAAGAGGTTTTTGCCTTAGGGCCTGTGTGCTCACTGGAGAGAGACAGAGACACTGAGAGGGAAGGTGAGAAATCACCGCCCCCCCCAGGAGGGGCTACGCAGCAATCCCTTCTCCATTTTCCTCCCAGGATCTTGGGCATACACCTACACACGCCTGGTGTGCTTCTCAAGCCACCGGGTCCGGGACTCAAACTGTGCTTGGTCATGGGCGAGTCCAGTGATGTAAATGCTATGCCACCTGCTGGCCCCAGAGCCAACACACATTTGAAAAGGAAAATCCGACGTTAGTGGCTGTCGCATGGGCGGTGGGCCAGTGGATAATTGACACGTGGCTGGCCTCTGTGCCGTCTGGGAAGCAACTACGGCGTGTGGGAACCACCGCCCCGGCCGGGGCGAGTCAGCATCCTCTCCGGCTCCGAATCTGGCCCACCGGCCTCACTGAGGTTTGCAGGAGAAGTGCCACCGGCTTCTGCTTCCCCTGGACGACAGGCATGCGGCTCTGCAGGCTCGCAGCCGCGGCTGGGCTGGGGCAGGCAGGCTTACCGCGCTGTTTCTCTGTGATGAGCCACAGGAGGAGAATGAGATCGGGCACAAGAGCTGCGGGACTGCGTGGGCCTCCTCCGTGCTGGGGCTCCCACACTGGCCCCCCAGGGAGCACGAGGCGGCACCCCCGTGTGTACTCTGAAGTGCTCCTTTCCAGCCTCCCTTCGCTCATCGCCACCTTCCTCCTTGGCAAGGCTGGGGTGGGGGGCGGGGCAGAGTTAGAGCAGGGCCCGCAGCTTCTCCCTGGGAAGGTTTCTGCCAGGACGTTTCCAGAACCTCCTGACTAGGCTCTCCTAGTCCCACGGCAGCCACCCTTTGCATCTGCTTCTTCCTTAAGTCTCTCTTGCGGGAGGAGCTGAGGCTGCCCAGGGCCCCGGAGTGCTCAGTGGTGCCGGGGAGAGGAAGCCTGCATTGTCATTGCTGAAAACACGCCACCACGCCCTGTCCTCCTGCTTTCATTTGTCCCCCGTCGTAACCCTGTGAAGTCTTTTTTATCCCAGGTTTAGGGGTGAGGAAACTGAGGCTCAGAGAAGTCCAGCAACTTGTCCTCCAGGCCGCAGCGCGAGCGCAGGACCGTGGGGTTCAGAGCAGGCTCGTAAGTGCTGCCTGTGTCCCTGATGCCTTTCAGACCTTTCGTGATGGCCCTGTGGGGTGGTGACCCACCGTGGTCACGAGGGAAGTAGACTTGGTTACGTGGTAGGGCTGGGGACAGGGTGACCCAGAGCCCAGGCCCTGGGGGAGCTCTCGATTTTCTGGAGGAAAGTGGCACGGGATTGCTTGGCCACTTGCTGGCCACACGCTCCCGTGGTGGCTTTGTCTCCCTCAGCCTCAGCGCCGTCTCCACGTCACAGATGAGGAAACTGAGGCACGGGGAGGCGAAAGTGACGTGGAGCGTGGCACAGCCACGTGCCACCCAGGCAGCCGAGGAGAGCCCAGCGCATGCCCTGCCTCCCCTGGGCCTCACGTCCCAGCAAGTGCTCTGTGCAGAGCCTGTGGGTGCTGGCGCTCCCTGGGCAGGGTGGCCTCGCCAGTGCCGACCAGGAAGAGGGCATCTAGGACGTGGGCAGACGCCCTGGGGAGGGGGAACCTCCCGTGAGCTCCATTAGCACTCGTGTTTTCCCCTGACCAGAGCAAGCCCCTTTGTCTTGTCACCACCCCCCTGGACCCGGTTAGTGTCCCCTGGGGTGTCTCCTCCTCTGCGGTGGACCCCGCCCTCCTGTTGGCCCTCTGCAGTGGCTCCCTGCCCTCCCCAGTCCTGCCCTGCTTGCTCTGATGGTCGTGGGTGGGGCAGGCCAGGGTCTTCGGCCTTGGGCAGGGCCTCCGCGGGTAGGCCTGAGCTCCCTGGCCAGACATGGAGGCTGTGTGTGCAATTCCTCGTGGTCCCTTTCTTCTCCAGTATTCTGTGTCTATCTGAGCCTGGAGAGTGAGACCTTTGAGAACAGGAATCGGTTCTGAGACTAACTGAGCTCTGATGTCAGCCAGCAAACCCCTGGGGCTCATACAGTAGTTAGGACAGAGGTCCCGGGACGGTGGGACCCAGGGAAGCTACCCCGTCTTACTAGGGAAAGACTCATGGAGCATGTGTGTGTGCACGTGTGAGGGGAGAGGAGCCCCCCACACGGGGCCTGCTCTTGCCCCCTCTGCCTGTCAGACCTCGGGTTTGCACGTGTGTGTGCCCGGCACGTCTCAGGCTGACTGGGCTGGGGATTCAAGCCACAGTCTCCCTGTGGGCTCCAGCTTCTCATGAGCAGTGAGTTGCCACAGTGCCCCGGAGCCAGCCCGAACGGTGAGGTTTCATCTTAACAAAGGCGGCTGGAATCTCACCCACTAAGCACAGAGATAGGTAACGCACGCTCTCCCGCTGCAACGCCTCCCTGCGGCCCGGGCCCTGCACACTGCACTTGCCACTCCGTCTGACCCCACGGCTGCAGGCGAGCCAGGCGGCCAGCTAGCGCGTCTCCGAGTGCTTCCACCCTGATGTCAGGGGCTTTGTCTTCTGTTCCTGACGCCTTCTGGATGGTGTTACCGTTTGGTGCCCTTCGGGGCTCTGGGCTGTGTCCTTGGCAGACACACTGGGGGCGCTTGGGCTCTCGTGCGCCATAACTGAGCCCAGGTCTGCCTGCGCGTTTGGGCTCCCGCCGGCTCTGAGTGGATTACCGGGATTACCGTGTGCGCTGACATTTACCAGCCGCTCTGCTGTGGGCCCTGCGCCCCGAAAGGTGGTTTGAAGCGTGTCCCAGCAGATGTGGCATTTGTCTTCCTAAGAGAATTATACCCTCGGTCGCTCAGGCAGAGTTTCACTGGCAGCCCCTCCTCTGGCTCAGTTTTCTTTCTTTCTTTTTTTTTTTTTTGGAGAGGTTTTTGCTATAGGCCACTTGCGCTCGCCAGACAGCGAGAGACAGAGAGACAGAAAGTGAGAAATCACCCCCCGGGGAGATGGTCACACCGCAATCCCTTCTCCTCCATTCTCCTCTCCGGATCTTGGGCACGCATGCACACGCGCCCAGCATGAGTTTTAAGCCTCCAGGTCCGGGACGCGAACCGCAGTCGACTACATGGGAGTGCAGCGACATAGCCATTACGCTAACTGCTAGTTCCCTCCTCTGGCTCAGTTTTCAAAATGTGAACTCTGTGGGCTCCGCAGTCCTCTCCGGGCTGAGCCTGCTCACCTAGACAGTGGAGCAGCACAGCCCAAAGATCGGAGCCTCCGGGATGCTCCAGAGACGCCCTGTGTTTTTTCTTTCTTTCTTTTTTTGGAGAGGTTTTTGCTATAGGGTGTGTGGTATGTGCGTTCACCAGAGAGAGACAGAAAACGAGAAATCACCCCCCAGGGGGATGGCCACACCGCAATCCCTTCTCCTCCATTCTGCTCTCGGGATCTTGGGCATGCACGCACACACGGCTGGCCTGAGTTTAAGCCACTGGGTCTGGAACTCGAACCGCGGTCGACTACATGGGAGTCCAGCGACATAGCCATTACGCTAACTGCTGGCCCCGTGCCCTGTGGTTTCTAAACCATATCTACACCGAATCTCCCCACTTGTGAACTGTCTGACCCGGGCGGGTTGAAAGCCCTCCTCACCTGTTTCCCTGCTTACAAATAAAGGGAAGAGGGAAGCACAGCTGACCTCCGGCGGCCGCGGCAGGGCCGAGACGCAGTGCCCCAGTAAACACGTACGGCTGGGTAGCCCTCTCCCCTGGAGGCTGGCAGGCCTGGTCGGGGGCTCAAAGCTGATGGCCGGGCGAGATGCGCGCATTCATTCGTTAGTTCACGCTTTGCCTCCTGCGCTCTCTCCCTCCCTCCCCGCTCCTCCGCACCAGCTCCACTCCTGTTCCAAGATGTTCACACAGCTCCAGCCCTGACGTGCCTCAGCGCCACGTCGACAGGAACGCGTATTTTTGGTTTAGTTTTCGTTTTTCCCCGTTTCAAAAGTCTCTCGGCATCCTGTTAGCTCGGCTGGGACTCCGTGGCCATCGTGGTCCTGGAGCTAGGAGTGGCATCGTCACCACCTGGCTGCAGAGCGGAGGTTGGGGGAGGAGCCCTGGGTAATGAGAGTTCATGCGTCTTGGCCGATTTTCCCTTTGTTAAGACCCCCAGAGATGCCCTGTGGTCCTTTGATCTAGCTGCCTCGGGCAGGGGCAGGCAGTCATCAAAGAGACTCCAACCCCTGTCTGAGCCACCGTCTCTTCAGCCTGCTTCGGAGAATCACGTGGTAGTCAGCACTGTCCACGTCTCCTAACGACAGGGAGGCTGATCCAGCTGCCCCGCTACCCTGTGGCCTGCTGGAGGCCAGGGCTGCAGCACGCCCTCCCTGCCGCCGTGAGCAGGGAGGCCTCAGCCCGGTTCCTCGGGTCTGCGCTGCTCCTGAGGCCTCCTGTGCGTGTGAAGGTGCCCTTTCTCCATACGCGAGAGCTTGCACGTGGCATGGTCAGAGGGGCCGAAGCCTCTGGGTGCTCCCGGGGAACAGAGCTGAGCAGGTATTAGAGCTGCTTGTCTGCTGAGTTTTTGTGCGTTTAGGAAGGGGCTAGCCCCCTGTTTGCCATCTCCCATTACCCTGGTTCCCGGGACGGGCTGGGAGAGGCCATCTCTGCTCCTCACCAGGCTGCATGCTGGCCAGGCACTGTCCAGGGGTGGGACAGACGGGAGCTGCACATTGATTGGCTTATTCGGCTGAATCCAGTAGTGGCTCCCTCGGTGCCCCGGCCAGGCCCTGTGGATGAGCTCAGCAGGTCACCCTCTGATGGGCAGTGCAGGGGCGGGTGGCGGGGTGGGCTGAGACCAGCACCTAGGAGCAGACACCCTGAGTGGCACGGCGTGCTTGGCCAACAGCAGGGCGAGACTCCCCGGGCAACACGGGGGAGGCGTGCACGGGGAGGTGGCCTTAGCGATGGCTGAGACACTGGTTCTGGTGGTGGCGTTGCCCTTCAGGAGGTGCTGAGAGGAGACGGCCTGTGGGAAGAAAGGAATTGCCAGAAAAAGCAAAGGACAGGGAAGACGCGTAGCTTCGAGGAGAGCAAGGCCGCAGCTGGGCAGTGGTGGTGTGGGAAGGTGGTGTAGACCAGCCTTGTTCCAGAGGGGATCGAATCTGAGGCCAAAGCGCCTGGGAGATCCTGAAGGTAGAGGCGTGGTTCTGAAGGGTTTTGAGTGAGCGTGTACATTCACATGCGCGTGGGGTGACAGTTGCTGGTGCTAACTGAACACTTACTAGGAGGTCACTGTTCTCAGTGCTGTAAGCGCATTTTCTGAGTAAGTCACCCTCTGTTCGGCGCCCTCTAGTGGCTTCCAAGTCCTTCGTCTTCACTACTCTGTCACTTCACTCCAGCCACCCTGGGCTCTGCTTTTCCTTGGACACCAAGCCCACCCTGCTGCAGGGCCTGCACCGGCCGCCCACCCGGCCTGCTCCAGTTGCCCACCCGGCCTGCCCTGCCCCAGGGCCTGCACCGGCTGCTCCCTCTGCCCAGAATGCCTTCTCCCAGATGCTCACAGGACTTGCTCCCTCCTCCCACCAGATCTTTGGTGATGGCGCTGGAAAAAACAGCTCCCATTCTGCCCCCCAGCGCCCTCCATGCCCTGTTCGCTTCATTCATCTCTGTAGTGAAGGGGGGGGGGCGCTCCCCCTGCTGGCTTGTGAGCTCCGCAAGGTCAGGACCGTTCCCAGCTGTATCCCACCACCAGGAGAGTGCCTGGCGCACAGTAGGTGCTCAGCAGGTACTCACTGAACAGGGGTGGCCTGAAATCTGCAGGCCCACCAGAGGCGTTGTCTAGGCGGCTCTGAATGGCAGACGAGGAAACTGATGGGCGTAGGTCGTAATGGGCAAGGTTACCAGCTAGGAACGGCTGGAGCCCGCCCCCTTCCGAGCCGTCCTGTAGCCGCACCCCCACGGTCATGACTAGGAGACGGACTCGCAGCTCCATCCGACGGGCCCCGTGAGCTT
>NW_006160052.1:2040725-2050827 GCF_000334495.1 Tupaia belangeri chinensis | reverse complement strand
TGGCAGGCGGGGAAACTGTGGGGCGTAGGTCGTAATGGGCAAGGTTACCAGCTAGGAACGGCTGGAGCCCGCCCCCTTCCGAGCCGTCCTGTAGCCGCACCCCCACGGTCATGACTAGGAGACGGACTCGCAGCTCCATCCGACGGGCCCTGTGAGCTTTTCCGCAGCTTTACCACTGTCTTTGGGAGAAAGAACTCCCTTCCCAGAGGCTCCTGCAGGGAGGTGTTGCACTTGGTGAAAAGCACTGTCTACCTTGGCTTGGAAATTACACCCCGTTCAGTTCAGATGAGCCAAAATGAGCGTTTAGAGGAGAAAAAGAAGAGTAGGATTGTTGTACCAGTTAGTCTGGGGGAAAAAGCTGGAAGCGTATTCAAACTGTTGCTGATGCGCCTTGGAAGTGGTTGCTTAGGAAACCAGGGATGCATTCCTTTTCGGTTACCAGGTGGGCGGACGTTGGGGTTGGGCGTTGCGTGGAAGCGGCTGCTGGGGCTTGGGTGGGTCTGTGGCCCCTCCAGTTCAGTCTTGTGTTGAGCTATGGCCGCAAGGAGCGAGGAAGCCAGAGACACCGTCTGGGTCATGAACAGGTGGCAGCTTTACCTGGACGTGAGGCTAACCTGACCCCGCCTCCTCTGACCTCCCGGGTGCCGCGATACCCCATGATTCAAGCCTGCCCTTACCGTGTGTCCATGCAGTCAGGGTGGCCATCTCTTCTGGACCCCAGGGTCTCCTATGTGCGAGCCCTCCTGGTGTCCTTTCCTGGGTCTTGCAAGCCCTGGTCACTTGGCCTAGGTTGGCTTCTGCAGGTGCGTGGAGAGAGCCAACCCCCACACCCTGGGAACATGATCGTGCTGCCACTGCTCGGAGCCCCTGTGCGGGCCAGGCCAGTGCCAGATCCTCGCACCCAGGACTCCCTCGTATCCTCACCTCGCGGGGAGATGTGGAAATGAGTCTTGGCGCTGGCAGTGCAGAGTGGTTACGCGTGCCCAGCCATGTGGGAGCCCAGACTGTACTCCCAGACGCCGAAGGCCTGGCTTCCTCCCTGGGCGCTGCACCGTGATGTCCGGCCATGGTGTGCACTTGGCGCTCTGTCATCCAGGACTCTACCTCTCTACCCGAGCTGGGCCAAGCGGGCCCCCCTCGTCCTCCTCCATGCCACCATCGCAGGGCGAGGGTGGTGATGGGTCACACACCTCTGGGAAGGACAGTATGCAGTGGCCTCTGATGGTGTCTCCAAGGCTGTCACCTCTGGGTGTCCATGGTGTCCTAGGCCGGCACCTCCCAGCTTTAACGTGCATCCGTGTCACCTGGGGCTTCTGTGTCAGGAGGTCCTGGTTCGGAAGACCCAGGAGGGGCCTGAGATTCTGCCTGTCCATTCTGCTCCCAGGCGGTGCTGACCTGCTGGTGTGTGGACACCTCTGAAGGGTCACAGCTGGGCTGGGAGGACAGGGCGTCCCTGGGAGAGGACTGCACTGGGTCAGTCCATGACCCTGGGTACTCCAAATCTGATGGCAGTCCCGGCCGGTTCCACCAGTGACCATGCTGTGGCAGGCATGCTTGGTCTTGCTGGCTGCGATCAGCACCCCGGAAATGCACTCGTACCCGCCCCCAAAGCAGGGCTGGCCTGGCTTGGTGTGGGCTCCTCCTTGGCTGCTCACAGCTAGTCCAGCGGCCCCTGAGGCCAGGAGGTGGGTGTGGTGCTTCTCACACGGCAGAGCTGGGGGGGCAGGATTTGAACCCACGCCCCGCTGACTGCAGTGCCCCTGCGATCCTGCACGGCCTCCCAGCAGCGCAGTGAGGGGCAGCAATGAGGAGAGCACCAGCTCGCCAGCTGGGTGAATTCAGGGAAGTTGCTTGGCCTCTCGGGGCTTTTGGGGGGCTGTCAGAAGAGAGTCGAGCTGAGCCACGGTTCGGGCACCTTCGGGTCTTCTTTCTCAGTGCGTGCACTCCTGCCTGGGGTCTCGCTGGCCCCGGGGGGCAGGAGAAACCAGGGAGTGCAGGCTTCTGCCCTTCCATGGGCTGTCCTGGGAGTGAGGGAGAAGCAGAGGCCTGGCTGTCCTGGGACGACCCGGGAAGCGATTCCCGTGTCTCCCTGTTCCTTTCTCCAGTTGCTCGTTCCAACCTGGCCCCAAACAGGACCCTCCCAGACTCTCCCACTCCGCCCTGGTCGCCTCGCAGAGGCTTCTGGGTGTGCCGTGGGATTTACCTTCCCAGCTCTGCCCGCCCTCCAAGGCCGCCTGGGCACGCTGGCGGCGGGGAGCCCGGTGGCTTTTTTTGGGCTGGGGCCCGGTTGCCGGAGGGGGCCTGCCGCTCGGGAGGGTCACGAGAGGCTCCTCGCCCCTTGCTTCTTGCTCCTACAGGTGGGTCCTACACCTGGTGCCCAAGTCATCTTTTGCAGCACGCAGCAGCAGGGCCTGCAGGTGGCGTAGTGGTTAAGGTGCTGGGCTCCCATATGGCTGACCGCGGTTTGAGTCCTGGGCTCAGCAGCTTGAAACTCATGTGTGCCAAAACCTTGAGAGGAGATGGAGGAGAAGGGGTCGTGACGTGGCCAGCCCCCCAGGGGTAGTTTCTCTCTCTGTCTCTTCGAGGAGGGCACACGCCCTACAGCAAAAATCCCTCAAAACAAAACAGAAAGAAAAGCGCAGAGGCATCTTCCCCTCATCCCTCCAAACCTGCATCTCCTTGAGCAGGTCAGGGACCCGTGGCCTCGGGGTTCGTTCCGCCGAGGCTGTGGCTGCCAGGGCGGTGGAGGCAGGCCTTCTTCTTAGTGGGGAGCAGCGTTTAACTTTTCGATGCCAGAGAGAGCGTGTGTGTGTGTGTGTGTGTGTGTGTGTACACGAGGGAGGGGGAGAGAGAGAGACAGTGAGAGAGAGGAGGGAGCGCGCCCCCCTGGGGTCTGGTCACACTGTAACCCTTCTCTTCCGGTTCATCCCTTCAAGAGCCTGGGCACCCACGTGCCCACCTTGGAGAGGAACAGTGAAGGAAATGACTGCTGGGGCTGAGGCTCGAACCCTGGTCAGCCACGTGCGGTCTGGTTCTTCCCACGCGCAGTGCTGGGGGCTGGCTGGGAGCCGTGTTCCTCACTGAAGTGCTTTAAAATCGCCAGCACTTAGAGTAAGGAAAGCAGGCCGACTTTCATTATTCCATTGCTATTATTATTTAATGAGTGAATAAATAATTTATTACTTGAAATTTTTATTTATTTTATATTTTTTCATTGCCAGGGAGCACATGCACTCACCAGAGAGAGACAGAGAAGCAGAGATAGGCAGAGACTGCCCCCTCCCCCCCGTGGGGCATGGTCAGGCTACAATCCTTTGTCCTCCATGTCCCTACTGCACTGGGATTTGGGGCATGCATGCACACTTACCCAGGGTGTTTGCAAGCCTCTGGGGTCAGGAGTCAAGCCGTGGTTGGCATGTGGGATCCTGGTCCCCAACCACTGGACCGTGGGGCTGGCCTGGAACTTGATTCTTGCTCTGCGGACAGTGATTGTTCCTGCTCCCCGGTGCGTGCCCAGTGAACTGTCCCCTGCACCTCCCCTGCCAGGCTGAGGGTCCCCTCGCCCACCCCCCGCCTGCCTAACCGCGGCTCAGTGACAGCGAAGGGACGTATACGTGTCTAGCACATTTCTGCCTTGGGGTCTCGAGGCTGCATCAATCCGACAGCCGGAAGGAAGGGGTCCCTGATGCCGTGACGCTTCCCGAGTCAGTGTGTGATGTCACGTCGCCTGCTGTCCATGGGGAGACGCCCGGATTCAAATGTTGTGTCGTTTCGGGTGATGGAAGTGAGAGCACTGGTTCTCTGGCCAAACGCTAAGTATGCATTGTCCGAGGGTTTTAATACAGATAAGACATTTCATTATTAAATGGCTTTTCAACGTGAGGCTCAAGTGGAGCTTTCTAATTAGCTGTCAGCTCTGTCAGAGCTCTGACTGGGGTGCCCCGGGCTGGCTTTGGTCCTGATGTTCATGTATGAATTCCATTCATGGCACAGATGCTGCAGGGCGCTGCCCTGGGTCTCCCGCTTGCCCCAGGCTGGAAGGGGCCTCAGCGTCCCTCTCCTGGGGCCGCCTTCCCACCGCGGGTCAGAGCAACCACCACGGTCCTTCGGACTGGGTCTGCGCGGAGAGGAAAAGCAGCCCTCCCACCTACCTGGCACATGCGTGTACGTGCAGTGAAAGATGGAGGGCCAGGACCAGGCTCTGGCACACAGGGTGAGCCCGTGGTGGCCAGAGACAGACAGACAGACACCAGCCAGACACACAGCAGGCCGGTCACGGCTCCTGGCGTTGTCCCTTTCCTGTGATTTTGGCATTCAGGAGCTCCCAGGTGGCAGCGGCCTGGGCAGCGTGGCTGAAGCTGCCTCCTGGGTGGCCGGGTGGTACAGGCCAGCCCTGCCCTGGTGGCTGCACCATCTACACCACCCCAGGCCTCGCCTAGTCCTCTGTGGGCCTCGCTGCCTGAGGTCTGGTGCCCGCCCCTTCCCTTTTTCCTGGGAACCCCCGAATCAAGACTGCCACCCGGCTCCCCTCCTGAGCCCTGTCTCACTCCCAGTCGCCTGATGGAGACCCAGTCGTGGCCCGTCCCCTGTCGGATGCCTCCCGGGCCTGTGCTCTGTGTTCACCTTGGTCAGACTGGGCTACCCCGCCTCATCCGTGCGAGCCAGGTCAGCCCTTCCACAGCTACGCGCGTGCGTGAGTGTGTATGGGGGCCTAGCGTGTCCCCTGCATGCTGCCCAGAAACGGGCTGGGAGGAGCCAAATGTCCTGTCCAGGGTCACTCAGCGAGGCTGACTCTGGAGGTCCTGCCCCCGTGCCCCCAGATAGTACTCATATGGGGGAGCCAGGTCCCCCTGAGTGGGACACCTCTCTCTAGTGCCCTAATGACCACTGTGGGTTCCCAGGTGGCCCTCCTCCCACCCACTGCCCTTTGTCCTGGCTCCCCTTACATGGGCCAGGCGTCCCTTCCTGGGACCCGTCCATGCAGGGGAGGCCATTCTCAGAAACCCTCTGTGGCCCATGGTGCTGGTGCAGGTGTGGGTTCCATAGTGGTGCTCAGGGCCTCTCAGCCCGCGGCCGGGCGCCGCTAGCTCTCCTCTCTGCACACCACGTGGGCACCAGGCTTTCCAGCTCGGGCCCGGCACGCACGGGGCTTGGCACCTCGGCTCGGCCTCTGCCTTTCCAAGTCCTCGCCCGCTCCCTGGGGGCCCTCCCCTGACTCCTGCTGCTCTCCAGGTCTCCCCGGTCCAGGGTCCTCTCTCTGACCTCCCGGGATGGGCACTTGGCTCGTGTGTTCCTCTCTGCTTGTCCTGCGCCCCTATAGCTCCAGTGCCAGAGAGGGTGTCATGCTGAGAGTGGGAAACCCTGCCCCTGCCTCCTCCCAGCTGCATGGCTCTCTCCAATCACCGCCCCCCAGGGGCTTCCCGGAGCTGGGACGGGTCAGTGGGCGTTCCTGAGGAGGCATTGCTCCGGACACGTGTGGCACGTCCCATGGCACATGGGAGGGCCCCTGAGAGCCAGCACTGCGGGTAGCACGTGGTACCCCCACACGGCCCCGCACCTCTTTCCTGTGGAAGGCTCCCGGGAGTTGTTCTCGCTGCGACGGTTCGAGGCTATTGGTTTTGTCACACTCAGGAGCTGACAGTGTGATCCGATTCTCACAAGCCCAACTGTAAACTCGGCTTTCTGATTCACTTGAAATGGTAATGTCAGAGCAGATCGCGTTAATGGGATCGCCACGTGGGGATTGCAGCTGTGTGTGGAAAGTGGTGCTTTGAACAGACCAAACAGCCGGCCGCCTCTTCACAAGGGATGGGGCAGACCTGAGCCCTGCCCAGGGACAGCGTGGCTGGCGGAGGAGCAGGCCTGAGCCCTGCCCAGGGACAGGGCAGCTGGCAGAGGCCATCCTTGCATAGCGGAAGCCATGAGCAGTGGGCCGTTTTGCCTGGAGTGCGGTGGGTGGCAGGCCAGACCACAGAGCAAGGGCTGCAGAATGGGAGGTAATTAAGTGCTCGGGGTAGGCATCAGGGAAGACTTCCTGGAAGGAGATCCTTGAGATAGACATGGCTTTTAAAAATAAGAAACCAAACATTTTAGATTATTTGCTTTTGTATTAGTGTCTGCATGGGCAAGATGTCTTTGATGAACAAGCAAAAAAAGAGATCTAAATAGCGGGCGACCTCTCAGCACTAATTCCTCCTCCCCACAGAAGCGTCTCCTCACCTCTGCACGCTCCCTGCCCCCCGCCCCCACCGTCTTAATGAACCAGCAGTTTAGTGCATGGAGGTGGAAACGCTTCCTCTGAAAAATGATTGGCTCTCTGACCCAGGAGTAAATTATTTCGTGGTCCCTGAGCCCTCCTACAACTGGAGTGGCAAAACGAGCCAGACGGATTCCCATGAACTCCGACCTTGCTGAGCAGACATACAGCACCACCATGAATTTCCTGGAAGACAGCGGCGCGTCAAGGCGCGGCCGCTCCTGGGGATCTATTTCCCAGGCCCGAGTGTTTAGTAGCTGAAGGGTGGCATGTGGCTGAGGCGTGTGATGGCCGAGCCCGAGGTGGAGGCCCTGGGTGAGGGGGGTGGCCCAGACTGGGGCCAGGGCGTGGGGGCAGCGGTGGAGAGGAGCCGGGCCAGGGCACTGTGAGGGGGCCGGGCCGTGGCCGCCTCGGGCTGAGCGCCAGGTGCCGTGTCTCATCCACCCAAATCCTGGGTGCTGAGGGCAGCCTGTGTGTTCAGCAGACGGATGGCTGGGCGGTTTCAATTCGTCTAAATGAGGATAAAGCTGCCCAGGAGGGGCTTGTTGGTGGCTCTCGTTCAATGCGAAACTAAATGGGATTTAATTTTTCTGCCTCTCTGAGTCTTTTCACATCTATGCCTTTCTAAATCACACCACGTGCCCTGGTTCTCGGGGAAGGAGGCCGTGGTCACCAGAACTGAGAAAACCGCCCCCCTGGGTGCAGGGGCTGGGGGCTGTCCGCTCCCCTTCTCGGAGGCTGGGCTGGGCCTCTCCAGCGGTGGGACTGGGAACCCTGACATTTCGTTCCAGCCCCTCCCGCTCCTGCTCTGCGAAGCCTTTTTAGCTTGGCTGCTGGAAGCTTCGAGCTGATAATGATGAGGGAGTGTAAATGTCAGCGGGATCCCGGCTTCAATCAGAGCTGTTAAAAATAAGCCTGGCGAGGCAGCTCTGCTAGAGGTGAGCTCTGGGAGTGGTGGGGAGGGCAGGGCCAGCTGGGGGTACAGTCAGGCTAGGAGGACGGTGGGGGCAGGGAAAGATGACAGGAGGATCTCAAGCCACTTCCTGGCTAGGGGTGAACGGGGAGGGAAGCAGAGATGGGCACAAAGAAAATATATCCTTGTTTTCTTTCCTCGGCTTTCATGTGATTAAAAAACCCGTCATCTCAAATTTTGTTTAGGAAAGGAAAAGCGGAGGCAGCTGCGGGGCCTCGAGCCCTGGCCACAGCTGTTTGCTTTGTCTGCCAGGCGCCTGCAGTCAGAGCGCTCGGCCTGCGTGCAGTGCAGGCAGAGGGCAGCGGCCGGCCTCCTCCGGGGAGGGCCTCTTTCTCTGGCCACTGCCTGTGAGGCAAAGCACCAGGGTGTCTTGGAGGGACGTGTGCAGCTGACAGGGCATCCCCAGGGAGCTGGTCAGAAATGCAGACTCTCAGGCCCACCCGAGACCTGCCAGAACAGAATTTGCACCTGAGCGAGGCCCCCTAGGACTTGGGGTGCGCAGTCTGAGAGGTTGCAGTGAGGCACCAGGCCTGGCGGGGTGAGGGCGCAGTGAGTGCCAATGGCTCTTGTCATTGGCTGGGGTCTTGCCTTCGGCATGACTTTTCCATCATGTCAGCCAGAGACCATGGCCTTCCTCCTGGCAGGTCTCAGCCGGCAAACACTGAGGGGCGTCTCCATGTGCTGCGTTGTCTTCTGGGGTCACGGGAGTGCTTGCAACAAAACAGACAAGACGCCCTACGTGGGGGCTGGCAGTTGTAGGCATCTGAGTGGGTGCACGAGCCCCCCCCCCACATTCTTGACTCTGAGTCTTCTGGGTGCTTGACCAGGAAATGCCCACAGCGGCCTCTCACATGGCGTGGTCTCGTACTCACAAGTACTCGGGCCGGTCCCCAGGCCAACTCACTCTCATTTGCCAGAGGGCACATGCATGGGCGTGAGAGAGAGGGAGACGGCACCCTCCACGGGGCGTGGTCACGTTGCAGTCCCCTCCCATCGCTCCATCCTGTCAGGAATTGGGGCACACGCACCTATTGCTCACGCTGCCAGACCGGGATGCGAACCCCAGAAAGCCGTATGGGAGCTGGTTGCCCTAACTGCAGGCTAGTCCCTGCAGGTCCTGGAGAGGAATGTGATTCCCTCGGTAGAAACAATGTTGCAAACAAGGTAGGGAAGCTTAGGAGGGGCGGGCCCCTGTGAAAATTGAATGCGCAGTGCACACAGTTTTGGGGTGCACCGGCCGTGGCTAGCCCATCCCCGGACCTACAGACCCTCCCAGAACCCCGGCCCAGAGCCCTGCCTGGTCCTCTCGGGGTGCCTCATGTCTCCAGCCCAAGGCAGGCAGGCTCTCGGACACAGATCCCACTGTGCAGCTGTCTCCCTTTCGTGGCCCTTGTGGGGGCCGGATTGACCAAGCCCTGGGATGAAATGCAGGAAGACGAGGCACACGCTCCCGGAGAAATGTCTTTCGGCCTTTACCCTGTGGCATGCGGGGCTGTGAGCGAGACTTCTCTGCGCTCTTGGCTTCAGAGATCGTTTGCCCAGATCCTTTCGAAGGCCCTTTTGACTTGGAAACCGCAAGGGTAGACGTGCCCTCGGGCACCGACCGGACTGCGGCCGATCCTGCCGCGCAGCTGCGGGCTCTGTGTTCTCGGCCTGGTGTCCCCGTCTGCAAGGTGGCGATAAGAGGACTGTGACGTGTGATTGCAGGGGCGAGGCGCTCTCCGACAGAGGCCAAGGCCGTGTACCAAAGGGTTATTACTTAACTCCTTAGCGAGGAACCAGCAGGAGGGTTAAGCGGTTTCGGGGAGGATTTAAGGAGTGGAGAGTTTTTAACAATGAAAGACAACACTGAACGGAAATGACAAAGTGAAATGCAGAGTGGCTGATGCCTACGTGGCCACAATGGACTAGTCCTTAAGGCGATAGAATCTTCCGGGCAGTGGCAGTGTGCAGCCCTACCACAGCAAAACAGGACCGGCTCGCGGTACCTTCCCAGATGCCCTCCTCCACAGAACTAGAGAGACAGACGGCGGGAGCTCCCTGAGCGGCCAGGCTGGCTTCGCGGCGACAGCGGGAGAAGCCCTTCTCCAGGGCAGACGCTGGCGAGAGTGGCGCCTGGGGCGTGTCTGCACAGACCCACACTGACTGGCTCTCCGATGCGGCTGCAAAGTTCTCGTGAAGTGAAAAAAAAAAAAAACTGAATAAATCTGGGCTTTGAGTGGGTAGCGTTCACCTTCGGCAAGAGGCCAAATTCTGAGTTATGGGGACAGGCGATGGCACCGTGTCACACAAGAGTGAGCTTTCTGTAGGACGAAAAGGTGGTGGGGCGAGTTGGCGTCCTCTGGACTTCCGTAAGTGACCTTAAACACAGCCCGAGGCTGTTTCCCCTCCAGCGGCACCCCTGATCCCTGACCCCGAAGCCCCCTCCCGCAGCAGCAGGGCGTTTCCAGCCGGGAGGTGGGCAGGCGCTGGGTGGGAGTAGGCGCTGGGTGGGAGCCGGCCCTGGGCACCTGCTCAGCGAGGGCTTCCCTGGGGACTGCTTACCACCCCGCACCGGTGGGGCCAGCCTCAGTGGACAGGGCATGGCTTCGAAGTCAGCCTGGCCTGGGGTCCTGCCACGTTCCAAGCCCAGAGTTAGCCTCTTCTGACCCGGGCCCCGGGGACAGCACCGCGGCGGCCGTGGCCCTCTCCACACCCCGTGGACCCTGCGGCAGCTCTGAGCCTGTCTCCTCGCCCTAGAAATCCACCTGCTGAGCAGTCCGCCTCAGGGATGTCAGGGCTCTGCTCTTGCTGCCGCACCTGCTCCTACCCTCAAGGTCACCTCCCGCAGCCAGGTCTCTGAGAAGGGGAAGGGGGGGGCTGCCGCGTCCCAC
>NW_006160052.1:2023150-2040239 GCF_000334495.1 Tupaia belangeri chinensis | reverse complement strand
GCCTCTCCGGCTCCCACCCTCCCACGCGCTCAGCCCACACGGCTGGCCTTACTGCTCCGACCCGCCGTGGCCGGTTGTGGCCTGCACCCTGCCACCTCCTCCTCCCTGCTCACCACACCGCCTGCCCTCCAGTCCCTGGCTTCTCCAGGGCCCGCCTACCTCAGGGCCTTTTCACTTGCTGTTCCTTCAGCCCGAGGTGCCCTTCCTGGATCCCGCGTGCCTTCTGCCTTGCTGCGGGGTCTCTCCCTGGACAGGCTGGGGCTCCCAGGCCCTCTTTGTCCTGGCCACTCTGTCCTGGCCCCAGACCTGTCTCCAGTCATGGTGGCTTTTTGGCCCCACACTGGAGGAAGCCCAGGGCAGCACGAGTCTGCCCGCGTGGAGCGCAGCGGGCCTGGAATGGCGACGGCAAGGCGGCGGGGAGGGCCACGCACGGCCCTGCAGACTGGTGTGCGCCCTCCACCGTCACTCTTTGAATCCTCGCAACGCCAGGCACTGTGACTCATTATTCCCAATCTTCAGTAAAAGAAAGAGGCACAGAGAGGTTAGGTAGCAGTCCCAGAGTCACCCAGCAAGTAAGCAGGGCTGGGATTCAGACCAAGGCAGTCTGACTCCAGAGTTTTTGTGTTAGCTTACATGTAAAATGGATGTCGGGTTGTGAGCGAGGACACGAGGCATGTTTCCCAGTAACCCGCCCTTCCCTGAGGACAGCCTGCCCCTGCCAGCCTCCAGCCCCTGACCTGCAGCCATCCAAGCCGCTGGCCTTTCTCGCTTCAGAAGCCTTCCTTCCCCAGCCCCTCGGGGATGTGATCCTGGGATGAGACTGCTATGGCCCAAACTCTGTCCCCCCTGCGCGCACGCGCACACACACACACACACACACACACACACACACACACCCCAGCCTGGTGATTTGTCCTGCAGGGTGCTGCCCTTCACTGGTCACCTGTAGGCCGCACACTCATCACCAGTCTGTCACCTCCAGCCATGGGCAAATTATCCCTGCCAGGATGGCGAAGCCCGCCCTGAGCAGGGGCCCTGGCGGTCGCACACTGGGAGCTTTGCATCTGCACCTCAGCAGGCTGTCAGTGCCTGGAGACTTGCTGCCGCCTCTAGCTCCTGAGAAAAGCCAGTGCCTGAGGACAGCCCATGGCCTAGGGGTTAAGGGAGCTGGATTCCCACATGGCTGGCTGTGCAGTTCAAATCCTAGATCCGGGGCTCGAGAAGCACACTGGGCACATACATGTGCACGCATGCCCCAACTTCCGAAAGGAGAGAGGACGGGGGTAGGAGTTGTGGTGTGACCACGCCCCACTAGGGGGTGCTTTCTTCTCCTTCTTCTCTCTCTGGTGAGCACATATATTAAAAAACGGGGGCCAGCGAGTGGTGTGGTGGTTAGGGTACTGGACTCCCACATGGCCAACCGACCAGTCAGCTTGCTTTCTCACTTTCTCTGGGGATTATGAGTGCCCTGTAAAATAATAATAATAATAATAATAATAAAATAAGATTAAAATAAGTAATTCTTTTTAAAAAAAGCCGGGAATCATCAGACCCTCGTCCCCAGCTGGGAGTCTTGGCCTTACGCCGCCTCTGTCTGGCGTTTCCTCTCCTGCCACCTCTCATTCTCTTCCTGCCTGTTTCTCTTTATGGTCCCTCGGCTCCTGACTGTCTCCTTTTCTGTCTCTGGGCCTGTCACCTCTGCCGTGTAGAGCCTGCACCCCGGGCTGGCTGCGGGGCCCATGCTGCACCTCCGCTTTCCCGTGCTGGCCCTCCCAGTACAGACGAGGGGCGCGGCAGGCTGGGAGGGGGCGGCCTGGAGCCGGCTCTGTGCGGCCCGGCTCTCTGATGTACCCCATGTAGCCTTTGCCCTGCCTCGGCGTCCGGACCCTCCCAGCGCGGCCGTGAGAGTGAGGGAGGCTAGGGCGTCCCTGACACCAGACGGGTGCTGCATTCCGTTTGTGGACATGGTCACCCCCTGCTTCTGGCACCAAGGCCCTGCTCTGCTTCTCCAAGTGCCACTCACTCTCCCTCCCTCTGAGACCGCGAGCCGGGCGTCTCCGTGCAGGTGAGCACATGGGAGTCTGCTCAGGGGCGGGCCGAGATGCAGACGTGCACCCATGTTGAAGATGGCTCCCTGCCCAGGACAGCTGGCCCCACGGGCTCACGGCTGCTCCCGGGGTAGAGGATGTCACCACCAGTGGCTCAGCCTGAGCCAGGACTCCTCCCCACATACTCCTGGGAATCGGGCTGTCGTCACTCACCCTCCAGTACGAACTATTCTTCCAGGCCCACATCCTCCACCCCTCGTTGGCATCAGCCATCCTGAGAACGGGGAACATTGTGAGGTAGGGGGCTGGAGAAGGAGGTGGCACTGTGAGGGGGGCCAAGGGGCAGAGAGGACAGGGCCAGACGTCACATGTGCAGGAGAGGTCTGCTTACTTGCTGTGGGGGACACACACGGGCAAGAGAGAAAAAGGGAGAAGTCCTAGGGGGACGGCCATGCCGCTGCCCTTTCTCCTCTTGGGCTTTTGGACACGCATGCGCACACACACACACACACACACACACAGCGGGTGTGTTTTTCAAGGCACGGTGGGCCATGTGGGATCCAGCCACCTTAACCTCACGCCACCTGCTGGCCCAGTAGGATAGGGGTTCTCACACTGGCCACACACTGGAGTCCCCCGGGAGCTGGAAATGTCCCAGGACCAAGCTCCAGCGAGGCCCACGACAGCAGAATCTCTGGGCAGGACCTGGGCACTGGTGTTCCTCACAGCCCCAGGCTCCACCATGCTGCTGTCTGGGAAGCCCTGCTCGGCCGTGCTGTGTCCCAGCCCCTGGCAACCACTGAGCGTTCATTCGCGATCTCCGTGGTCTGCCTGATCCAGAATGTCACGGAGTTGGTTTCACACAGCCCATCTGTTCTCAGATGGGCTTCTTCACTCAGACGGGTAGGCGCCTAGTGGCTTCCATGGCTCGAGAGCCCTTGTCTTTTCAGCACTAAATAATATCCCGTCATCTGAGTATCAGTTTATTATCCACTGTCCTACCAAGGACACGCTGGTTGCTCTCAGGCCTCGGCAGGGTTGTGAGCGGACATAAGATTGCCACTCCTCTGGGTAAATGTCAAGGACCACAATAGCTGGATTGTATAAGAGGACCTTTAGTTTTGGGACTGGCAGGTGGTGTGGTGGCTAGGGGCGCTGGACTCCCACATGGCCAACTGTGGTTCGAGTCCCCTACCTGGTGGCTTGCTTTCTCACTTTCCCGCTCTCTCTCTCACTCCCCCTCTGCCCCTCCCTCTGTCTCTCTCTGGTCGAAATAAAAATAAATGAATAAAGTTAAATAAAATAATTCTTTAGAGGAAAGAAGAGTACCTTTTCTTTGGTAAGAAGCTGCCAAACTATCTTTTCTTATTATTTTAAAGGAATGATTTAATTTTATTTATTTATTTTTTAATTTGCTATGGGTATGTGTGTTCACCAGAGAGAGCGTGACAGAGACAGAGAGAGAGAGAGAGACAGGGAAAGTGAGAAAGCAAGACACCAGGTTTGGGATTCCAACTGCACTTGACCATGTGGGAGTCCAGTGCCCAAAACCACCACGCCACCTGCTGGCCACTAAGCTGTCTTCTCACGTGGCTGTGCCGCCTCGCACTGCCACGAGCGAGGAATGACCCTGACGCAGGGCAGCCCGGCGGTGCTTGGTGTCGTCGGTGCTCTGGATTGTGGTGCCATTTAATTTACCAGAGAGACAGAGAAGGGGCGCAAGAGAGGATGGCCACGCCTCAGCCCTTCTCCCTCACCCTCCTCGGGATTTTGGGCACACGCACGCGTGCTCAGCTTGTTTCTCCAGCCGCCGGCCCGGGACTCGAATCGTGCTACCAGCCGTACGGGACCCAGTCGCCTCAGCCACCCCACCACAGCTGGCCCGTGGATCCGGGTCGCAGCCCTTCCGAAGGGTGCTCGTGGGGGCCTGCTGTAAGAGGTCAGAACGTCACGGCCCCCCCACGTGCTAGTCCTGACCTCGAGCCGCAGTGGGCCCTCGGGTATCACAGAAACCTGCCTCTTGGCTCGGCGTGAAGCACACAGACAGCCCCGGCCCTCCTGGAACACGTGACCCTGTCAAGGGCGTGAATGCTAATCACGTTACAGTCACACTGGTAAACGCTGAGCGGAGAAGTGTGGCCGCCGTTAGGGAGTGACAGAGAACACCCAGTGTTTCGAGGAAGACCTTACGAATCCAGCAGTACTTTTTTTTTTTTCTTAATGTGCTATAGGGCATGTGTGCTCGCTGGAGAGAGGCAGGTAGAGAGACAGAGAGAGAGAAAAAGTGAGAGAGCACCCCCCCAGGGGGGATGGCCACACTGCAATCCCTTCTCCATTCTCCTCTCAGGATTTTGGGCATGCACGTACACGTGCCCTGTGTATTTTTCAGGCTGCTGGATCCAAGACTCGAACCACACGGTCACCCATGTGGGATCCAACTGCCTTAACTGTCCTATCACCTGGCTGGCCCGAATCTAGCAATCCCTTGAAGCCAATCCTCATCTTTTACACGATGGCGCCTGTGCTCACGTAGGGTGTAAGAGCCATAGCAATGGCCCATTTAGTCCGTAAGCCGCCAGCCCGCTTGTCCGATTCCCAGGGCACTGCTCCGAGGTGGTGACGCCCACGACCCCCATTTCACAGGTATGGAAACAGGGCTTGGAGAGGTGAGGCCCGAGGGCACCCGAGCTCTTGTTCTGTCTGCAGGCAATGGCAGGGTGCAGGAGACTCCCACAGTACTGCCACGCCTGGCTGGCCCTCAGGCTCTGCAGCCCACAGGTGGGGCTGTGGGGCCCTGCAGGGCCCAGGTGTGGGGGACGTGGTGGGGGCAGGGTGTTAGCAGAACCCACCTCTCCCTAGGGGAACTCAGAGCTGCTGGAGCCAGCCGCTAGGGGTGGAGGGCTCCCACCTCTCTAAGAGTCAGCAATTGGGCCAACTCCCATGCTCAGCTAGATGGAGCGCCTGAGCCCCGAACACAGGTCTGGGGTCCACGGTGTGCTCGGAGCCCCGTCCCCTGCCCGTGGCTTGCAGACGCCATGTCCAGCCATGCCAGCATGCCAGGAGTCCTGGCTGCCCTGAGCTCAGGCTTGGCCGTTAGCTGTCATTTCCACATCTGGGAGACTGGGGTGGGGCCCTGGTACCACTCATTCCGCTGGGCTCTTGGGTGCAGCTGGCAGCCGACAGCCATGGATCCCACCTCCACGTGCCTCACCACACCTCCCTGAACCCCAGGAGCCCGACGATGAGGACACAGGCTCGAACACGACTGCCTCCTCTGCTGGCTTTGGGACGCCCCAGCCGCAGGATTCCTAAGCTTGCTCTTTGTCTCTCCAAGCCCTGGGATTTGGAAGGAATGGCAGGACTTGAGACACTCGCAGGAATCGAGGGTGGCAAGGAGCAGGCCCCAGGCAGAGCTCGTCCTGGACAGGGGCTAACGTTTACGCTCCCCAGCTCCCCCCAGCATGGCTGCTCAGGGAAGTGTGAGCCTACGGCCGTTCTTGAAGAGAAGATGCCCCGAATGTCTTAGGCAGCTTTCGAAGTCCTAAAGCCAGACAAGGGTCCTGAGCACCGCGCCACTCCTGGCAACTCGGTGTCAACATAGCGAGTGCCCCTCTTCACATCCTGCTTTGCGGATTTCCCCCTCCTCCCCCAGTTCATGTGTCAGGTATCATCGCTGGCGTGTATGTGCTTCTAGAAGCATCCCCACCCTCATCTGACGCGTTAGTAATTCTACGTGCTGAGCCGGTGTAGCAGAGGGGGCTATCTGTGGGCTCTGCAGTCTGCCTGGGGTGGCGCTATTGTGTGGAAAGTAGGCATGGCGACGGTACTTTTTTAAGTTAGACTTCATTTTTTAGAGCTGTTTTAGGTTCACAGCAAAGTTGAGCAGAAAGCATGGCAAGTTGTCATCTGGTCTCTTTTCCTGTGCACAATTTCTTTCACTGTCAGTATCCCACACCAAGCGGTGAGAATATTTATCTCCTAAAGTTGTTTCTTAAGGATTAAATGAGATACTGTGTACAAAGCTTGTAAAATACCTAGCACAGCGCCGGCGTATGCTAAATGCTCAGTCGATACCACTGCGTCCCCTCCACCGGCACCACCAATAGCAGGTATGTGTTACGCGAGGGTCAGTGACGAGGTGATGCGCACTGAGGTCCTCAAGCTCAGCTCCTGGACGTGCCACGAGTTGTGGTGTGCCCAGAGCCATCTCAGCACCCTGTGGCTGGATTCCCGTCCAGGCAGTGGGAGGTCCAACACCTGGAGGACTGAGTCCGAGGGAGGGTCCCTGAGGCTCACAGTGGTGTGCTGACCTCTGTGTGTGCATGTTGTGTGTGTCGGTCAGGGTTTTCTAGGAAGACAACCGACAGGTTTGTGAAGATCTATAGGGGGACTTACTAGGGCTCAGCTCATATGCTGATGGCAGCTGAGAAGTCCCACAATGGGTGTCTGAGCTGGAGACCCTGGGGTTCTGGAAGTGCAGGTCGGTCCAAGCCCAAAGGCCTCGGAGGCAGGGAGGCTGATGATTTAAGCTGAGAACTGGGCCTTGATGTACATTCTGGAGTCTGAAGGTGGTCGGGTCTCCGGTCCTATGTCCCAGGCCACAGGAAAAGGTCATCTTGCTCTTGCTCTGTCTCAGAAGAGACCCACTGGTCTTCTGTGTTCACTGTCTCTGGGCCCCCGCTGATCAGATCTGCCCATCCACTCAGAGGCAGAGCGTCCACCTCTGGTGTACTGGGGCTCCCATGTTATCCCTCTGCAAACATGCTGATGATCGCTCCCAGTCATGCTTGTCCCAGGCCTGAGTTCAGCCAAGTGGACCCCCAAAACAGCCATTGCAGGAGGAGCCGGGCTCTCTGTGGACTCGGCAGAAAGAAGAGAAGGGCCGTGTGTGTGCGTGTGTGTGTGTGTGTGTGTGTGTGTGTGTGTGTGTGTGTGTAGACAAGGCCTGGTGTGCGGCCTGGTTCACAGGGTCAAGGCGCATCCCCAACCCTTAGCAGAGGAGCCGGCAGAGGTTCAGGACCACGGACAGCTCCCCAGCCGCCCGCGTGGTTCCTCTGCAAGCCTGCAGCTGTGGCCACCAGCAAATCCCCTGCAGCCAGCAGAAGGGTTCCGGGCCTCTGTAGCCAAGGCTGCGTCTCTGCCAGCCTGGGAGCGGTTGGGGGTACTCTATTTGGGCACCTCAGTTTTGGAGGGCACGTGAGGGGCTGCAGATGTGCTGGGAGGCTGACCTCTTGCCATTTCAGTTCCTCAAGCCCTTACTTCTTTGGGCCTCCAAAGCCCAAACTCCCTGGGACCTGGGCTGCTCTGCAGAAGGTGGGGACACTGATGTTTGCTAAAAGAGGGGAGCGGACATGCCTCACAGATCCAGTGCGCCCAGTTGGCCTCCTCGTCGGGACACGCCTGCCGTAACTTCAAGTCAGAGGCCTGTCCTGTCCTCCATGTTGGCCGGGGCCCCCAGCTTCTCCCCGGGAAGTCAGACTGGCAGCCCCAACACCCTGGCGCCCGTCCCCCAGTTGAGCCCCTTCCCCACTTGCCTCACCCTGTGGCCCCTCTCCTGGCTTCTCTCTTTTCCCAAACCCACTGTACACCCAGTCCCTGGGTGCACCCCTGGTCTTCCTCAGGGAGAGCCCCGAATGGACTGCCGGCCAGCCCAGAACGGCTCGGGAGGGAAGCTCGGCTGCAGGCCAAGCAGAGGACCCCACGCTGCAGGCTGGCCTGCATGCGGGGCAGAGTGGTGCGGCTGGTGGGGTGGCCCCTGCGGTGACTCCTCCTGTGCTCCGGCTCCAGGCCATGAGCTTGAACTGCGAGCAAGGCAGTAACCTCCCGTGAAATGCACTGCCCTGTCAGGGCAGACCGATTTTCCAAATGCCATTTTGCTAAAAGCCAATTTGCCCAAAGTCAATTCACGGAATGGCCAATTTGTCACATGACAATTCATCACAGTGACTACTGCTTTTACCGATGTGGTGAGCCCCCTGGCTTGCATTCTGTCGTGTAACGGGTCAGAGCTGCCTTCATCCCGCCTCTCTCAGCAAGGCAGGAAGGGCATTCGGGCCCGTTTTGAGGCTGCGCCATCGGACTGTTCCCCCGCTCCTGCCTGGCTTCCTCGAGACCCCTCCAGTGTTTGCACCACTCAGCTTGCCCTGGGGACCCACCCAGGGAGCAGGATAGAATCTACCCCTTCCTCGGGGAGTCATGGAACCCCAAGGCGTCGCTGTCCTAGAAACAGATGCAGCATCTTCACTTGGCAGGGCCTCACCCCTGCAGAGTCAAGTGCCTGAGCCCCAGAGGGCTCCCGTTCCCACTGGCCCAGCACCTGTTTAGGTTGGCCCCAGTCCCGCATCGCTTTGGCTTGTTTCTGCCATGCTGTCCTCTGTCCCCTCGGCCTGGGAATGTTCCCTCCACTTAGAATCGTGAACTCCGGTCCCTTTGGGGAGATGTCGTCCCATCCCTCTCCTCCAGCGGGACTCAGGGGCAGTGGATGCCGCCTGCCTGCGCGGCCCTGGGCGCTGGAGTCCGTGTCTCCGGAAGTGCGGTTTTAGAAACTTGATCTTGGGGGCCAGCGGGAGGCAGGGTGGTTAAGGCACTGGATTCCCACAGTTCAAGTCCCAGACCTGGCGGCCTGCAGGATCACATCGGGCAAGCGGGTGTGCTCGCCCTAAATTGCAGGGGGATGGAGGACAGGATTGACGCATGGCCACCCCCCAGGAGTGATTTTTCATTTCTCTCGCTATCTCTGTCTCTCTGGTGAGCGCACATGCCCTATGGCACTTCAACAAAACGAAATGCTTGATACAGAAGTCTAGCACACGACACCTCCGGAACAGTGCAGCAGGCCAGGTTTTCACAGCATGGACAGGCTCTAGCTCAAGAGGGAAAACATGACAGGGCTGGTAGGTGGCCTGGTGGTTAAGAGTGCTGACTGACCACATGGCCGACCATGGTTTGAGTCCCGGACCTGACGGATTGCTTTCTCACTTTCCCTGTCTCTTTCTCTTTCTCTCGCTCTTGCTCTGTCCCTCTCTAGTCAAATGTAAATAAATACATACATAAAGTTAGATAAAATAATTATTTTTTAAAAAGAAGTAAACATGAGCACCCCAAAGCCCCTCCAGTGACCAGTCACCCTCCCCCGCCCAGGGTAACCGTGATCCCGGTTTTAACCTCATGGATGAGCTCTGCCTGGTCTGTGCTTTGTATAAGAAGCACCTGTGTTTAATCCACGCGGTCTACCCAAGGGAGGTGTGCACAGCCGTCCTTCACACAGGAGCCGCAGGCCCAGGGACGTTAAGTCATTGCCGAGGGTCACCCAGGTAGCAATGGTGGCGCCTGGAGTCAAACCCAGGACCGCCTGGCTCCGAAGCTCGTGTCCTTCCTTCTGTATCCCGCTTCTCCCTCCTCCCCTGGCTCCTATCCCCCACTGCGTGGGTCTGGGCTAGGAAGCCCTGCCATCTCCGGGCCTCTGCAGGCTCCTGGTGTTTCGTGGCTGGCGTGCAGTGGCTGAGTGAAGGCTTGCCCGGCGCCCAGGTGAAGAGGGGCACACCTTCCCTGCCTCCGCCGTCCCCCCAGAGGCCTCCGCGTGCCCTCGCCTGGCTGTGACTCTCTGCTGGCAGAAGAGCGGAGCAGAGGCAGTTGGGTTTCTGGTGTGTCCCCGAGGCTGCTCACTGTGGAGAGGACCCCGGCCAAACACTGGCTTCCCAGGGGGCTGTGTGAGGCGTGTGCTCCTCCCCCACGCTTGGTCGGGCCCACGCTCAGTGACCGCGTAGCCAACAGCCTGGTCAGTGGCACGTTACCCACGGCCCCTGGCGCCTCTTCCTGATGAGGTTCCTGCAACATCAACTCGGGTGGAGCTGGAGGTCAGGCCCCGGTGGGCTCAGGTTCTCCCGCCCCCCGGTGGCAATGCCACCTGCACTGGTGTTCAGGAAACTCAGGTGGAGCGGGTCAGGACAGAGCGCCTCCCCTACTCCGTCAGCCCAAAACCACCTGCGGGGCCGGATGTTAGGGGCTCCATTTTGAAAACTCTCAGCGCCTCACAGAACACGTGTGAGCTGTAACTCCGTGCACCTCGGGCTGCAGGGAGAGGAGAGGTGGTGAAGGGCAGGCGTGTTCACTTTCTGGGTCACAGAGCTGTTAGCAAGGGGGTGCAGAGTCCCACCGTGAACACAGCTGAGGGTCACCTGCCGTCTGCACCTCCTCTGACCGGCGTATAACACCTGAGGAAACTGAGGCCCGTTGGTGCCGAGCTCGGCTGTGAACCCAGGCCACCTGGTCCCGGCCTAGACCCGTTACCGCCGCCTGCCTGCACCCGGCCGCCTGGGGCAGTGGGCTGGACTGATTGTCCCTGAGCCTACTCCAGCTGTCCTGATTGTGGCTGGGTTGGGGGGGCAGAGGCCACGGGGGTCGGAGAGCACACGAGGACAGTGAGGGGAACTTGCCTGGCAGCCCGGCAGCGGGGGTGGACACTGCGCAGGGTCCC
Organism: Tupaia belangeri chinensis; assembly: GCF_000334495.1. Lineage (NCBI taxonomy): Eukaryota > Metazoa > Chordata > Mammalia > Scandentia > Tupaiidae > Tupaia > Tupaia belangeri. The sequence goes on along the minus strand of NW_006160052.1, from coordinate 2,029,715 downwards.
ACAGTCTCGAAGCTGACCACCGGGGATCCTGGGTGCACATCGACACCCAAGTACAGTGACATGTGGGTGCCTGGGATCCGGGGCCGGCTGGGCCTGTCAGGGGTGCTGTCTCTGTCTCTCTGTCTCTGCCTCTCTCTCTCTTGTTCATGGAAGAAATAAGCTTCGGGAAAGAAAATGAAAAGGAAGAAAAGCTGGCAGCAGGTGCAGAGGAGGGTGTCTGAACTGGGTTCCGACGGGGCGGGGACAGTCAAAGGACACGGGGCTCATGGCGGCGGGGCTGCGTCCTCTCTCCAGCGAGTCTTCCAGACACTTGCCGCCCTCATGGGCACCCCCCATGTCCCACCCAGGCCTGGTCGCGAGGTGACAGTCGCTCACACCAGAGCAGGGCTGAGAAGCTTTCTGTTTGCGTCTCCTGGGGCCCGAGGAGGAGTCGCTTGGCCTGGTGCCTTGCAGAGGCCGGGCCGAGGCAGCGCCCCCCCGTCCCTGTTACTCAATGCTCACCTCGAAGGCACCTGCCCCGGAGACTGGAGCACGCCACCGTGACATGCTGCCCACGGGGCCATCGGGGAGGGCAGGCAGGGCTCGGCGTGGGTGTGGTCGGCGGGACGTCCAGTCAGATCTCAGGCACCTCAGAGGAGGGGCGCATCCCACCCACCCAGGGGTGCTGCTAAGCCCCTCCTGCGAAGGCACCTGCAGGGCTGGATTTGCCCGGAGCTGGTCCCCCTTGTCCCGGCTAGGCAGGGCCGGAGCTGTGGCCTGGCCGGGGGTGCCGGGCGTCCTCGTCTGTGGCTTCGGGAGCCGGAAAGTGGGAGCTGTGGGGCAGACCAGGGCCCAGTGCAGGAAAGTGGGAGCTGTGGGGCAGACCAGGACCCAGTGCAGGAAAGTGGGAGCTGTGGGGCAGACCAGGGCCCAGTGCAGGAAAGTGGGAGCTGTGGGGCAGACCAGGGCCCAGTGCCGCCTCAGTAGTTCCCCAGGAAGGCAGCAGCAGCACCCCACCAGGAGGTCACGCTGTGCTTCAGCTCGCCGCCCTTTGGGGGTGTCTGGCTGAGTGTCCCCAGCACCCCTGCCCTTGCTTTGAGGTGCTGGCCGGTGCAAGGCCCCGGCCCAGTCTGCCCTGGCCCTAGCTAGGACAGCGGAGTGTCCCAGCGTCCTGTGGATCTCTCTCCAGGGCAGATTCTGCCTCACCTGGGGGGCGGGCCTGAAAGCCCACGCGTCTGACAGACCGCCTGGCTGTGCCTGGGGTGGGTGCTGGGCGACTGCTGGAGTCCCGGGCAGTCACTTAACTCGGAACAGCAGCACAGCTGCCCAGAGCTGGGGGCAGCGCCCCACACGCTGCGTGTGACACCCCGAGTGAGCCTCATCCCTAGGACCCTCAAGAGGTCTGCATTGCTGTAGGTGCTGGGAACAGGCGGCAGGCCAGGCAGCCCCGGGCGATGGGCTCAGGTTCCCAGGCCCTGGACAACACCCGCCCGGGCCTTGAAGACGAGGGGAAAGCAAGGTGCTAACTCCACGCCCCCAGTCCAGCTGCTGCTGGTTGTCCCTGTGTTTCCCGGAACAGACTAAGGCCTAGAACATGTGCATGAGGCCCCGTAGTAGGTACATCTCGGCTTCGTCCTTTATCCTGTGCTCCCGACGGCTGGCCCTGGACAAGCAGCCTGGACACTTGTGGCTGCTGGCTCCCAGCCAGGCCCTGCCCAGGCCACTCACGGTTACCAGTGGCCCAGCTGCCCAGAGCCTGCGCGTGGGGTGGCATGGCAAGCTGGCAGGCAGAGCAGCCCCGCAGGGTAGGCCACAGGCAACAGGAGCCCAGAGCCAGGCAGGCCTTGGCTGGCGCCCAGCGGCCCCCAGCTGGGTCCCCTGCTAATCCCCTTAGAGGCCCAGCTGCCAGCAGGGACCAATCAGGTTAGAGCGTGAAGGGGGATTAGCAGCAAGAACATGGGGTCCTGACCCTGCTTCCCGGCCTGGCAGAGGCTGCCAGGATTGCAGGGTGAAGATGAGGAGGGCCGGCGTGGGCCGGCTCTTAGAGGAAGGAGGCCCCAGACCCAGTGGGGGCTGCTGTTGCTGGGCGCTTACCTCTCGGGGGTCCCTGATGCTGGGCAATGGGGTTCAGGCTAGGTGCAGGAGTCTGCCTGCAGGGCCCCTACTTTGAGACTCCAGAGTGAACGCGGGGGCCCCAGTTTTCTGTGGGGTCCCAGGACAGTCACTCGCCTTCCTCGGTAGGTCCGTACCCCCTGCCGAGGCTGTGGTGCCGCCCTGGGACCACGGAGGGTGTTCAGGTCAGTAATGCTGTGTCCTCAGGGACGCGAGAAGGGAGGAAGCAGGGTGGGCATGACGTCCCAACAGCAAGGGCTGGCTCCGCGCCCCCCCCCCGCCACTGAGTGGGGTTCAGGCCGAGCAGAACCCCCAGTGCAGAGGGAGGAGTGTGGCCTCCCAGGACACAGGGCCCCCATCCGCCCCAGCCCCATCTCCCCTCTCAGCCCCGGGGCCTGTGCTGGCTCCCGGTCTGGGGCGGGGCAGTGCGCAGGGTTGGAGCAGGAGGGCCGTGGGGGGACCCACGTATGTCAGCTCAGAGTTCCTGAGCCCTGCAGGTGCCAGGGCCCTGGAGACGGGGGGCACTGGGAGCGTGTCTGTCCCTGGGAGACTGTGACATGGAGGGGCTGGGCCTTCACCAGAAGTCGGGATTTCCTGACGCCCAACACATGCAATTCCCCGCAGTCCTGCACTGGGGCAGAGAGGAAGGGCAGGGGACGGCCCGTCTCAGCAGGAGCCACCTGGCCAGGGCTCAGGAGCAGGTCTGGAGACCGAAATGGATGAAGAGGAGTTTGCTGGGTGACGAATCTGGAAGAGTATTCCAGGCAGAGGGTACTGCAAGTGGCAAGGGGTCTGAAAATGGAAATAACTCCAGGGCAGGGGAGTCACGGCAAGGCCAGGACGCACGGCGCCTCTCAGGTGTGCAGGCCGAGAGCCAATTGCGCCCTTCTCTTCTTGCAGAAGGGAAACGGGCCAGAGGTGCCTAGGCAGCTTACCCAAGACCACAAGGTTTGGGTGGGCGAGCTGGCTTGCTGAACTCCTCTGCTCTGATAGGCCCCTGGCCTCAGGGTGCTCCCTGGTGGAGGGTGAGGGGTCTCAGGATCTGTCCCCAGGCCCGTGTTTTTCCCCCACCCTGTCCCTGGTCTGACTGCTGGTCCTTGCTCTGAGACTCTGCCCCCTCCTGCTCCTGACCTCTTTCTGAGCCCGGTGGCCCTGCGCCCTCTGCCTCCTCCTGGCAGAATCGGATTTTGTCTGTCCTTCGGGTTCGTCTGTCCCTCCCTCTTCCAGACATCTCGCCCTGCACTGGTGACCACCCGCGGTTCTCCTCTCAGGGCCTGTGGGAGGAGGAAGGGGCAAAGGTGATGCCATTTGGGGTTCCTTGCAGGCCTGGTGCAAGCGGACCTGGCAGGCTTTATGTCAAAGAGACTTGGGAACCGGGAGACAGGTGCTGGCGGTGGCAAGTGAGCCGGGGTCAGATGAACACAGAGCTTTGTTCCAATGCTGAGGCCGAGGCGCCCAAGTCCAGGGAAGGCTTCTGGCACCCCCTAGTGGCGAGTCAGAAACAACAGTCAGAATCCCCCGAAAGGGATCCAAGGCAGCCTGCGGAGTGCAGCTAAACAGAGGTACTCCGTCAGAAGCTGAGGCACGTGAGCGCACACGATAACCCCTAGCCCCTGCGCGGTAGGTATTCTTACTCCCATTCTACAAGTAGGGACCCTAAGCTCCAGGGGACAGAACTTCTCCAAGCTCATGCCTAGTGGATGGCCAGGGCAGGACCTGAACCCAGATCCTTCTCTGCGGAGCTCAGACTTCACACCACTGCCTTTGCTGCCAGCGTGCTGCATTTCCTGAGACTTCCAAGGCTCTCCCGTTTTCCTCTGGCCCAGAGCCCCCTTTTCTGGGGCCCCCAAATTCAGTTTCTGTTACTCATGTAAGCCACATGCTGCTTCCTGCTGTGGGCTGGCCAGCTGTAGGACCCTTGTTCTGCAGACTGGGCTCGCCCCCAGTTCCCGGCCGGTGATGCTCTTCCTGGCTGACACCTCGAGCCTCCCACTGTGCCTCCTGCTGGGCTCTGTGGACCCCAGGCCTTTGCACAGATCCGAGCTGCCCCTCGCTTGCCTCTCCCCCTTCCTCAGTCAGCTTCTGGTGTGTGTCCTTACAGAATCTCTTTTCCTGGGCCAGCTCTGTGGCCTGGTGATGAAGGCAGCCAAATCCCACCTGGCCAGCTGCATGGTTCAAATCCTGGACCCAGGAGCTTTAAAAACATGCGGTATGTGTGTGTGTATGCACGCCCAAAATCCCAAAAGGAGGAAGAAATGGAGGAGAAAAGATTGTGGCATAACCGTGGCCCATGGTGGGGGCGGCGGGTGTTTTCTCCGTCTCTCTCTCCTCTCTCTCTCTCTGATTCGATCTCTCCCAGGAGTGTACACACATGATCCCTCTGGCAAATTTTAAAAGAAGAATCCCTTCTCCTGAATTGTACTTTGATGCAATGCTATTATTTAAAGAACGACACTAGAGTCTCATTTAATATAAGGCCCAGGTGTTATTGATAAGGCCACACTCATTTTTTATGATGGCCCCTGGGAGATCCTGGTTTCATCTGAGTGCCAAAACAGGTGCTTCGAGAGCGGGTCCTTTTGAATTTAGATGTACGCCGTGGACGCTGTTACCCGACGGTTTCTCCTTTGATATCGGCTCTCAGAAAGCTTAGCTGGGCGGCTGGGGGGTCTCTCGGTGCATGCATTCTCCGACCCGCCATTGATTTTTTTCTCTTTGTCGCATTTTCACTCCTGCTCTTGCTGTGGTGGAAATCCCTGAAAGCCCCCTTAAAGCCTTTCTGGAACCAGCGTGGGTCTGAATCGATACATGAATCAATACAAACAAAAGACCTCCTGGCAGGGCTGTGGCGAGGATTAAGTGGAGTAATAGACAACAGACGTGAGAGTGGACCCAGAGTCCCCTCCCAGCTTGGCCAGAGGGTGAGCCGCCAGCCGGGCCGAGCTGAGGGTCCCACTGGAGGCCCGCCTCGCCGGGCACCCTCACCTTTCTAAGTTTCCAGGCCTGTACCCTTCCCTGCCCTTGATGTGCCCTCCCCACGGCTTCCATCTCCCTGAATCCCCGAAGCCAGTCACCTTCTCCCCAGCCACCCCTCTCAGAAGTCACACGACTGTCCCTTCCCTCACCTCCTCCCTCGGGCCGGAAGTGCCCTAAAGAAGCAGGCGCCTGGCCAGGTGCCTTTCACTACCTGGGCTGCTATAACAAACCACAGACCAGCGGCCTACGATGCTAGAAATGCATTTCTCACAGTTCTAGAGGCTGGTGCTAGGGGCTGGGAGCCCAAGATCGAGGTGCGGGCAGACTCAGCGCCTGGCGACGGCCCACTTCACGGTCAAGTGCCCGTTTCTGTGTCCTCACGTGGTGGAAGGACAAGGCGGCTCTCAGGGCTCTCTTCTTCTTTTTTAAAGAATTATTGAACTAACTTTCTTTCTTTCTTTCTTTCTTTCTTTTTCTTTCATTTGACCAGAGAGGGACAGAGCCAGAGAGAGAGACAAAGTGAGAAGGCCAGGTCTGGGACTCGAACCATGGTCGGGCACGTGGGAGTCCAGTGCCCTTAACCACCACGCCATCTGCCGGCCCCTCTCAGGGCTCTCTTCTAAAGGCACAAATCCCTTCATGAGGGCTCTGCACTCGTGCGTCAGTCACAGCACCGAGTCCCCATGTCCTAATGCTGGCACGCTGGGGATCAGATAACGCGTCTGCGTTATTAGAGACAGAGATACCGGACCGTACTGTGTGCCTGGGAGGAGGCGGCATGTGGGTGGCCATGTGTTGGGAGGAACAGAGAGCAGCCAGTCCATGCCATGCATTTGACAAATGGCACTGAAGCCCAAACAGGGCAGTGACGCAGCCAAGTCCGACACTCTTTGAGCTCAGCCACACCAAGCCTCGGCACGTCCCTCCCTTTCTCAAAGACCCTCAAGAGTCCTCGCTGCTCTCAGCCACGCTCTTCAGCGTGGTTCCCCCGCCCTGGTTCACAGGTCATAGTTGCTGGGCTAGGATTGGGGGGTAAATGCTTACTCTGACGATGGCTCCACAGGTGGGGCCTCTGGGTGGAGATTAGGGTGACAGTCATGGGCGTGGGGGCATGATTGATCCCTGGTGGGTTTATAAGAAGACTGGACAAGGCAGACACACGGACACAGATGCACACACTCCTGCCCTCAGCCAAGCTGTAGTGCAGCCCCTGGACCTTGGCCCTCCAGACAGTGAGCTGGGTAAGCTCCATGTTTATAGATCACTCAGGGATGTCTGGTATTAGCAGCAGCAAGGGCGAGGGCACTTGCAGGCCTCTCCGTTCTTGGACTGCCTTCCCCGTGCGTCTCCAGATCAGCTGTCAATGGTCAGGGAACCAGTAATCCTCAGCATGGTGGCCCAAAGAGAGCACTCATTACCTCAGTCTCTGTGGGTGGCTGGGTGTCCTGGCTCGGGGCTTTTCTTGGGATTACAGTAAAAACGTTGGCTCGGGGCCAGC
>NW_006160052.1:2018929-2023114 GCF_000334495.1 Tupaia belangeri chinensis | reverse complement strand
CCCCCCCCCCGCCACTGAGTGGGGTTCAGGCCGAGCAGAACCCCCAGTGCAGAGGGAGGAGTGTGGCCTCCCAGGACACAGGGCCCCCATCCGCCCCAGCCCCATCTCCCCTCTCAGCCCCGGGGCCTGTGCTGGCTCCCGGTCTGGGGCGGGGCAGTGCGCAGGGTTGGAGCAGGAGGGCCGTGGGGGGACCCACGTATGTCAGCTCAGAGTTCCTGAGCCCTGCAGGTGCCAGGGCCCTGGAGACGGGGGGCACTGGGAGCGTGTCTGTCCCTGGGAGACTGTGACATGGAGGGGCTGGGCCTTCACCAGAAGTCGGGATTTCCTGACGCCCAACACATGCAATTCCCCGCAGTCCTGCACTGGGGCAGAGAGGAAGGGCAGGGGACGGCCCGTCTCAGCAGGAGCCACCTGGCCAGGGCTCAGGAGCAGGTCTGGAGACCGAAATGGATGAAGAGGAGTTTGCTGGGTGACGAATCTGGAAGAGTATTCCAGGCAGAGGGTACTGCAAGTGGCAAGGGGTCTGAAAATGGAAATAACTCCAGGGCAGGGGAGTCACGGCAAGGCCAGGACGCACGGCGCCTCTCAGGTGTGCAGGCCGAGAGCCAATTGCGCCCTTCTCTTCTTGCAGAAGGGAAACGGGCCAGAGGTGCCTAGGCAGCTTACCCAAGACCACAAGGTTTGGGTGGGCGAGCTGGCTTGCTGAACTCCTCTGCTCTGATAGGCCCCTGGCCTCAGGGTGCTCCCTGGTGGAGGGTGAGGGGTCTCAGGATCTGTCCCCAGGCCCGTGTTTTTCCCCCACCCTGTCCCTGGTCTGACTGCTGGTCCTTGCTCTGAGACTCTGCCCCCTCCTGCTCCTGACCTCTTTCTGAGCCCGGTGGCCCTGCGCCCTCTGCCTCCTCCTGGCAGAATCGGATTTTGTCTGTCCTTCGGGTTCGTCTGTCCCTCCCTCTTCCAGACATCTCGCCCTGCACTGGTGACCACCCGCGGTTCTCCTCTCAGGGCCTGTGGGAGGAGGAAGGGGCAAAGGTGATGCCATTTGGGGTTCCTTGCAGGCCTGGTGCAAGCGGACCTGGCAGGCTTTATGTCAAAGAGACTTGGGAACCGGGAGACAGGTGCTGGCGGTGGCAAGTGAGCCGGGGTCAGATGAACACAGAGCTTTGTTCCAATGCTGAGGCCGAGGCGCCCAAGTCCAGGGAAGGCTTCTGGCACCCCCTAGTGGCGAGTCAGAAACAACAGTCAGAATCCCCCGAAAGGGATCCAAGGCAGCCTGCGGAGTGCAGCTAAACAGAGGTACTCCGTCAGAAGCTGAGGCACGTGAGCGCACACGATAACCCCTAGCCCCTGCGCGGTAGGTATTCTTACTCCCATTCTACAAGTAGGGACCCTAAGCTCCAGGGGACAGAACTTCTCCAAGCTCATGCCTAGTGGATGGCCAGGGCAGGACCTGAACCCAGATCCTTCTCTGCGGAGCTCAGACTTCACACCACTGCCTTTGCTGCCAGCGTGCTGCATTTCCTGAGACTTCCAAGGCTCTCCCGTTTTCCTCTGGCCCAGAGCCCCCTTTTCTGGGGCCCCCAAATTCAGTTTCTGTTACTCATGTAAGCCACATGCTGCTTCCTGCTGTGGGCTGGCCAGCTGTAGGACCCTTGTTCTGCAGACTGGGCTCGCCCCCAGTTCCCGGCCGGTGATGCTCTTCCTGGCTGACACCTCGAGCCTCCCACTGTGCCTCCTGCTGGGCTCTGTGGACCCCAGGCCTTTGCACAGATCCGAGCTGCCCCTCGCTTGCCTCTCCCCCTTCCTCAGTCAGCTTCTGGTGTGTGTCCTTACAGAATCTCTTTTCCTGGGCCAGCTCTGTGGCCTGGTGATGAAGGCAGCCAAATCCCACCTGGCCAGCTGCATGGTTCAAATCCTGGACCCAGGAGCTTTAAAAACATGCGGTATGTGTGTGTGTGTGTATGCACGCCCAAAATCCCGAAAGGAGGAAGAAATGGAGGAGAAAAGATTGTGGCATAACCGTGGCCCATGGTGGGGGCGGCGGGTGTTTTCTCCGTCTCTCTCTCCTCTCTCTCTCTCTGATTCGATCTCTCCCAGGAGTGTACACACATGATCCCTCTGGCAAATTTTAAAAGAAGAATCCCTTCTCCTGAATTGTACTTTGATGCAATGCTATTATTTAAAGAACGACACTAGAGTCTCATTTAATATAAGGCCCAGGTGTTATTGATAAGGCCACACTCATTTTTTATGATGGCCCCTGGGAGATCCTGGTTTCATCTGAGTGCCAAAACAGGTGCTTCGAGAGCGGGTCCTTTTGAATTTAGATGTACGCCGTGGACGCTGTTACCCGACGGTTTCTCCTTTGATATCGGCTCTCAGAAAGCTTAGCTGGGCGGCTGGGGGGTTTCTCGGTGCATGCATTCTCCGACCCGCCATTGATTTTTTTCTCTTTGTCGCATTTTCACTCCTGCTCTTGCTGTGGTGGAAATCCCTGAAAGCCCCCTTAAAGCCTTTCTGGAACCAGCGTGGGTCTGAATCGATACATGAATCAATACAAACAAAAGACCTCCTGGCAGGGCTGTGGCGAGGATTAAGTGGAGTAATAGACAACAGACGTGAGAGTGGACCCAGAGTCCCCTCCCAGCTTGGCCAGAGGGTGAGCCGCCAGCCGGGCCGAGCTGAGGGTCCCACTGGAGGCCCGCCTCGCCGGGCACCCTCACCTTTCTAAGTTTCCAGGCCTGTACCCTTCCCTGCCCTTGATGTGCCCTCCCCACGGCTTCCATCTCCCTGAATCCCCGAAGCCAGTCACCTTCTCCCCAGCCACCCCTCTCAGAAGTCACACGACTGTCCCTTCCCTCACCTCCTCCCTCGGGCCGGAAGTGCCCTAAAGAAGCAGGCGCCTGGCCAGGTGCCTTTCACTACCTGGGCTGCTATAACAAACCACAGACCAGCGGCCTACGATGACAGAAATGGATTTCTCACAGTTCTAGAGGCTGGGAGCCCAAGATCGAGGTGCGGGCAGACTCGGCGCCTGGCGACGGCCCACTTCACGGTCAAGTGCCCGTTTCTGTGTCCTCACGTGGTGGAAGGACAAGGCGGCTCTCAGGGCTCTCTTCTTCTTTTTTAAAGAATTATTGAACTAACTTTCTTTCTTTCTTTTTCTTTCATTTGACCAGAGAGGGACAGAGCCAGAGAGAGAGACAAAGTGAGAAGGCCAGGTCTGGGACTCGAACCATGGTCGGGCACGTGGGAGTCCAGTGCCCTTAACCACCACGCCATCTGCCGGCCCCTCTCAGGGCTCTCTTCTAAAGGCACAAATCCCTTCATGAGGGCTCTGCACTCGTGCGTCAGTCACAGCACCGAGTCCCCATGTCCTAATGCTGGCACGCTGGGGATCAGATAACGCGTCTGCGTTATTAGAGACAGAGATACCGGACCGTACTGTGTGCCTGGGAGGAGGCGGCATGTGGGTGGCCATGTGTTGGGAGGAACAGAGAGCAGCCAGTCCATGCCATGCATTTGACAAATGGCACTGAAGCCCAAACAGGGCAGTGACGCAGCCAAGTCCGACACTCTTTGAGCTCAGCCACACCAAGCCTCGGCACGTCCCTCCCTTCCTCAAAGACCCTCAAGAGTCCTCGCTGCTCTCAGCCACGCTCTTCAGCGTGGTCCCCCCGCCCTGGTTCACAGGTCGTAGTTGCTGGGCTAGGATTGGGGAGTAAATGCTTACTCTGACGATGGCTCCACAGGTGGGGCCTCTGGGTGGAGATTAGGGTGACAGTCATGGGCGTGGGGAGCATGATTGATCCCTGGTGGGTTTATAAGAAGACTGGACAAGGCAGACACACGGACACAGATGCACACACTCCTGCCCTCAGCCAAGCTGTAGTGCAGCCCCTGGACCTTGGCCCTCCAGACAGTGAGCTGGGTAAGCTCCATGTTTATAGATCACTCAGGGATGTCTGGTATTAGCAGCAGCAAGGGCGAGGGCACTTGCAGGCCTCTCCGTTCTTGGACTGCCTTCCCCGTGCGTCTCCAGATCAGCTGTCAATGGTCAGGGAACCAGTAATCCTCAGCATGGTGGCCCAAAGAGAGCACTCATTACCTCAGTCTCTGTGGGTGGCTGGGTGTCCTGGCTCGGGGCTTTTCTTGGGATTACAGTAAAAACGTTGGCTCGGGGCCAGC
>NW_006160052.1:2017843-2018918 GCF_000334495.1 Tupaia belangeri chinensis | reverse complement strand
TGGTGTGAGTCCGGTACCCAGTGGCTTGAAAAACACGCCAGGCATGTGTGTGTGTGTGTGTGTGTGTGTGTGTGTGTGTGTGTCCCAAGTCGTGAAAGGAGAAATGGAGGAGACGGGATTCCAGTGTGACTGCTTCTCATGTGGGTGCTCTCTTACTCTCTCTCTCTGGTGAACACACATACCTGCAGCAAATTTAAAAAATGACGTTGGCTTGGGCTGCATCATCTGAAGGCCGGACGGGGCTGGAGAATCCACTTTCATGGTGACTCACTCATTTTGCTGACAAGCTGGTGCTTGATATTGGCAAGAAGCCTGTGTTCCTTTCCGTGGGCCCAGCACGGTCACAGGTACCCACAGGTACTCCACCAAGGGGATGTTGTGGTTTGTCTCCCAAAGATTCATCCCCTGCAATTTGGCCTTAGCGAGTGATGGTTAGACGACCTCCAGAAATTCATGTGTCTGGGCTTCATTGTTTCACAGGGCTGCTAAGTGAAAAATTTAATACCATCATGGTGTCTGGGGGCCACCTTGGGTGTGATAAAGTCATGCAGTGGGGCCCCGGGACTCCCCTAGGGAATTCTGCCTGGTACAGGAGGGGTGAGGTGGGCAGAGGCCATGTAGACGCAGGCCCAGCTCTGCCCTGCTGGGAGCTCTGCCTTCGGCCACTTTGTGAGGACCTCGGACCTTGCAGCCCCCAGGACTGGGAGCTACTGAGCTTCTGCTTCTTCATCACCACCGTGCTGGGTACTCCCGGGAGCAGGCAGTGACGGACTGAGATGGTGGCAGGTCCCACCCTGCACTGGCTCCTGGTTACTGAGGACCTGGTGTGACCATGACCCTGAATGCTGTCTGTCACTTGCTGACCCATGGCCCACACACCCCTGGGCCAGATCCAGGGCTCCCCTGTTGGAGCAGACTTTAAGCAACACCTCTGGGACCATCACAGCTAACGGGGAGCCAGAGACCTGGCACAGATGAGGTGGAACCCCAAGGAGGAGTGCAGACTGGGGGGTGGGGGGCTGGCATCGGGAGCAGCAGGGGAGGGGTCCAGGGGGGACATGAGGGGCTGCGGGGG
>NW_006160052.1:2012725-2016846 GCF_000334495.1 Tupaia belangeri chinensis | reverse complement strand
CGGGCTGGGGGGCTGAGCTGGCCTCTGGGTCTGGTGGCAGGGCTGGTCACAGCTGCCTGGACTCCTCCCTCCAGCCGCACACCCTCGCCCGGAGACAAGCCGCTGGGTCTGGGACTCGAGTTTCCTCCAGGACAGAGCGCCCTTCTCTGGCCCACCACGGGCTTACTCGGCAGGTGATGACCGAGCCAGCGGCCCTGCGTGCAGGCCCCATGCAGGCGCTGGGGTGCAGCAGTGTACCTCTGACTCATCACGGCCCCGGGGGAGTCTTCTCACCAGTGTCTCCTCTGCCTTTCTCCTCCCAGGGACCTGAGTGAGAACGCCATCCAGGCCATCCCCAGGAAAGCGTTCCGCGGAGCTACAGACCTGAAGAACCTGTGAGCACCGGCCGGGAGGGAGCCGGGGTGGGCTCCAGACTGCCCCTGCTAGTGTCCCTGTGGGGCTCCTGAGCAGCCTAAGAGCTGGCCTGAGCTCCGAGAGGGCTGGTGCCAGCCGTGGCCTTCTGGAACCTTCTGGGGCTGAGGAGCCGGCAGCACCTGTCCCCGCCCCCCTCCACCCCCAGGATTCTGTGGAGACAAGCCACCATGAGGGCACCCTGGGGACTGGGGGTGTCTCAGTCCGTCTAAATGGCACAGTCTCTGCCCCCTGCCCCCAGGGCCCTCCTTGTCTTTGGGCTGGGAGAACGCGGTTTGGATTTTCTCTTCCAGTTCCACATCAGTTAGTTCACTTCACTGAGCTTTGGCCTGCTGCTCTGGAAAGTAGGGGTGATGATACGAATCTTGCAGGCTCGTTCTGAGGTTAATGTGGAAATACATCCGGTCCAGGCCTGCTGGCCTCAGGTCTGACCGTCTCAGCCAAGATGCCACGTGCCCAGCTCACTTTGTGCACGCCGCCTCCCCCCATGCCTGGGCAGACATAAGTAATCGATCAGCACATTCTCTCCACAGAGCTCAGATCACAGCTTCACGGACCCTGGCAGCGGCGCTCCCACCAGCTGCTAGCCAACCTCACTGGGCACTCAGGCTGCCACACAGCGCTGGCACCCTCTAGGTGGTCTCCAGGACGTGAGAGGGGCTGGCCTGCTCCCCAGGGATGTGCCAGGCCGGGTGGAGGAACATAACTTTTATTCATATTTAGGTTTTAACTGGATATAGGAAAATCTGCAGCTTTTTGTATTTATGGTTTGGACCGATGCATGGTCATATTAGATGATCAGACAACACTTCTTTCTTTTATTATTTATTTATTTTGAAGAGGTTTTTGCTCTAGACTTTCGCACGTGCGCTTGGCAGACAGAGAGACAGAAAGTGAGAAATCACCTGGCCGGGAGGAGGGGGTGTGGCCACTCTGGAATCCCCTCTCCTCCATTCTCTCAGGGTTTTGGACACGCACACACACACACACACACACCTGGCATGAGTTTCAAGCCACTGGGTCTGGGACTCGAACCACAGTCAGCTGCGTGCGGGTCCAGCCCCTTCTCCCTGCGCCACATGCTGGCTCCACACCTCTTCCTTTTAAGCTGGTGCAGCGCCTGCCCAGACGCTCGCCGCCCTCTCACAGTCTCCCTTTGCTTCACAGACAGCTGGACAAGAACCACATCAGCTGCATCGAGGAAGGGGCCTTCCGGGCCCTGCGGGGGCTGGAGGTGCTGTGAGTACCCGGACAGGGAGGCGCGTGAGGAGGGCCCAGGAACCGCAGTCCAGAGCTCTAGAGCAGGAGGCTGGCGGCCCTGCCCAGGCAGAGGGCAGTACCAGGGCTCCTGCGCCCTTAGAGTCTCCTCGTGGTGGGAGGACTTGGGGGGCCGGTGCCCCAGGCTCAGCCTGCTCGGGCGAATGAAGGCCAGGGCAGTGGCTGTGTCCTCCGGGACTTCCTGAGGCTGGAAGCCTCCCTTTTTCCCTGGCTGACCCCAGCCTCTTTTCCAAGCCAGCCCATGCCCAGGCCCACCCTCTCTGTCCCTGCCCCAGCTCCCTATCCCTCTTTGAGTCCGTGGACTCTGAACAGGGCTTTCCGGGGTGGCCCGAGCCTGCGGGCCCCGGGACAGCGTGAGGTGCTCCCCTTTGCTAGCAGAGAGGCCCCGCCCGCGTCCTTCCCTGCCGGTGGACGCTAAGGGCCTCTTCCCCTCAGGACACTCAACAACAACAACATCTCGGCCATCCCGGTGTCCAGCTTCAACCACATGCCCAAGCTCCGGACCTTGTGAGTCAGCGGGGGGCAGGGGAAGCCGGTGGGCAGCGGGGCAGGGAGGCAAAGGCTCCGAGGGCCACCCCTAGAAGGCTGGGGGGCTCGTGGAGCTGGAAGGAAAGGAAGGTGGTCTTAACTTGCAGAGCATCCAATGTCATTTACGTTGAGTTTCCCTTGGGAAGCGAAGGATCTGTTTTGTTTGGAAATGAGTTGGTTGATTTGGGGCCATGAATGTGGGTGACACAGGCACACCCCAGCCGCAGCACGCCCCTGTGCAGGCGTCCCTAGAGCTTGCTGGGACGGAGGGGAGCTGTGACAGACCCCAGGGCTCTGGGCAAAGGATACAGATTCCCACCGTCTCGTGGCTGGGGCCCAGCTAGGTCGTGAGCCGCCCTGTCCTCCTGCAGCCGCCTGCACTCCCCTCCATCGGCCTCTTCGCCCAGTGCTCGGGCCCCGCCGCCCTGAGGGGGCTCAACGTGGCTGAGGTCCAGAAGAGTGAGTTCAGCTGCTCAGGTGGGTGCAGCCCAGCTCGGGTCTGGACTGCCTGCCGCCCCTTCTGCACGCCTCCCCCAGCCTCGCCTCTCACTGCTCCCTGGAACCGCCACCAGCACCTCCAGCCCCACCTCTCAGCGATGGCCTCTTCCACTCCTCTCCCCTCCATCCTGCCCTTTCCGTTTTCTGCTTCCATCCAGGCCGTCCCGTTCCCTCCTGCTGCTCTCCCCGCTCTCCCTGCCCCTTTCCACTTGCTCCTCTCTCCCATTGCCTCACCCCTGCTCACTGGGCTAGCCTTGCTTGCAGGCCAGCAGCCCCAGAGCTCGCGCCCCGTTGTCCGCCAGCCTCCTGGCCACTGCCTCCCTGGCTTTCCCACGTCTGTACCCACTGTCAGGGTGGGCACTGTGCCCCATCACCTGGCCCTGGGTGCTCCTGCCAGGCCCTGACTGACGCACGCTCTGATCAGCCGGCCTTCTTGGCGACCTCCTCATTCGCTGTGCCCCGGCCACGCTGCCTCTGCCCTCCCTGGGGCGTGTGCCGCTTGGGCTGTTCCTGGGCTCGCCCCTCTCCTGTGACCTCCGACCCCTCCTCAGCCTGCAGAGCCCAGGGAGCCTTCTCAGACCCCAGCTGAGGCTGGCTGTCAGCTCCGGGAGCAGGAGCCATTGCGTCCTGTGTCCTGTCTGTGACGCCAGCGCTTGGTCCGTGTGGGCACGTCCCCATGGTCTGCGTGTGGGTGGACAGGTCTCGGGTTCATGGCGGAGACTCCGGGATTGGCTGTTTCTCCCAAACCCACAGACTCCGAGCCAACCAGCCACGGGGAGCCCGAAGGGAGCGTCTGCCAGGCTCAGCCTCCTCGCCTCCGTGCAAGGCTTGGAGTTGTGGCTGTCACCCCCCCCCAGCGCTGGCAGACACTTGAGGCTGGGCTCCAACAGCGGTGTGCCAGGCTGCCGTGTGTGCACGTGAGAGTGCCCCGCGTTGGGGTGGCGGTGCCCGCGGCAGCTGTGCACTGTGTGAGCCCGCGTTTATAAAGCGTGCGTGCTCTTCTACCAGGCCCTGGGCTCAAGCCTGGGCTCACCCCATTAACCCAACTGTGTGCTTTCTATGAGTTAATACTGAGGACTCCGTTTCTCACCTGTAAAATGGCCACAGTGAGACACTGCCGCAGGGTCATGCTGTGGGGACTAAGTGAGGCTCCGCACGTACCGCGCAGGGTGAGCACACAGTAGGACAGCAGGCACCCTCGGGCTGAGTATGAAGTGGCTGCACTAGGACCCCACCAGGACTTCCTAGCGTGTGGCTCCCACCCTCGCGCAGCTTGGTCTGTCCACCTGAGGGAACACCTGGCAAGCACCCACTGTGTGCCGGGTGCCCACCGGGGGCAGCACAGCCTGGCCTCCATTTCCCACCCCATCATCCACAGGCAGGGCCACCGCGCCCAACGTCCACCC